>NC_035165.2:9412944-9724194 GCF_001659605.2 Manihot esculenta | reverse complement strand
GATGCATGAAACATGATAAAACATTTAATTTAAAAGATTAAGTTTAGTTCCACTCACCTCTGGCTGACTCTGACAACACCAAAGCAGCTGAACTCACTGCTGGGGTCCTCGGTTCCTCGGGTCCGAACCTACACAGGTGGACTCAAATGAGGGACCAAACATACGTAATTACAACTCTAATATACTCCCCAAAAACCCCCTAAAACATCCTGAAAAAATCACATAGAGATATGCAGGAAATGGCTGAACAGGGCACTTTCGGCGGCACCTTCGGCGGCCGAAAGTCCTGGACAGATCCGAAAGTCAGGCACTTTCGGCGGCACCTTCGGCGGCCGAAAGTCCCAGACAGAGACGAAAGTCTCTTTTCGGGGGCAACTTCGGCAGCCGAATGCTGCCTCCACAAAGGGGGTTCGGCGGCCGAAACTCCCTTCGACGGCCGAACCTGGTTTCTGCCAGAAGGGCAGAAACTTGGTTCACATGAACCCTTTGCCTCCCAAAACCTCAAATCAAGCATATATCTCAGCCAAATCATGCATACAAGTTCCTAGGGGTCTCAAAACATCAAATACCCCAACTACAACACTTCAAACATACTTAAGCAAGCCACATTGTTCAAAACCTCAATATAACCCATAAACTCAACATATAACCTAACATGCATTTCTACTCTTAGAACTCATAAAATCTTATTTAAAACACATATGGAGCTTAAGATCGGCCTTTACCTCTTGAAGATCGAGAGGGAGACGACCTAAACTTGGAGATCCACGAAAATGAGCTCCTGAGTTCTCAAAGCTCCAAAACTTGCTTAAACGCTCAAAACTTGCAATGTGAGTTTAAAACTCAAGGAAAATGGAAGAGATTTGGAAGAAGAACACAAGAGTTGCAAAGGGAAGGTCGGAAGCTTGCTGTGGCCGAAAATGGAAGAAAACTCGCCCATTTCGGCTAAGTGCCCCTTTTATAGGTGGCTGGCCAGGCCACGTTCGGGGGCCGAATGTACCTCCGCATCCATGCAATGTTCGGCGGCCGAACTTGACTTTCGGCGACCGAACCTGGACTTCCCCAACTCATGCTTTCGGGGGCCTAACATGCCTCCAAAACGCAAGCATGTTCGGCGGCCGAACTTGACTTTCGGCGGCCGAACCTGGGTTTTCCTCCAAAGACTTTTCATGCAAAAACTCATTTTATTTAATGCTTAAAAATCATAAAACACATTAAAACATTTTTATAAAACACGATTCTACCCTTCTAGAGGTCTCCGACATCCGACATTCCACCGGACGGTAGGAATTCCGATACCGGAGTCTAGCCGGGTATTACATTCTCCCCCCCTTAAGAACATTCGTCCCCGAATGTTCCTCAACTAGTACATGCAAAGCATACATCACAGCATACACATAAAACACATAGAGACTAACCTCTAAAAGAGATGGGGATACTGTTGGAGCATAGACTCCCGTGTCTCCCAGGTTCATTCTTCCAAATTGTGGTGGTTCCAAAGGACTTTCACCATCGGGATTTCCTTGTTCCTTAGCTTTCTGATCTGGGTGTCTAGGATCCGTACTGGCTGTTCAACATAGGTGAGATCCTCTTGGATCTCCACATCAGGCTCACTAAGAACCTTGCCCGGATCTGACACGAATTTCCTCAACATAGAAACATGGAAAACCGGATGGATTCTTTCCATTGAAGCAGGTAAATCCAGCTTGTACGATACATTCCCAACCTTTTGCAAGATTTCAAAGGGTCCAATGTACCGTGGAGCCAGCTTACCTTTCTTCCCAAAGCGAACCACTCCTTTCATTGGAGACACTTTAAGCAATACCAGATCCCCCTCCTGAAATTCCACTTGCCGTCTGCGGATGTCTGCATAACTCTTCTGTCTGCTTGCAGCTGTCTTGATTCTTTCTCTGATCATGGGTACCACCCTGCTGGTGATCTCTACTAGCTCGGGTCCTGCTAAGGACCTCTCTCCTACCTCCTCCCAGCAAACAGGCGATCTGCACTTCCTTCCATATAAAGCTTCATATGGGGCCATCCCGATGCTAGCATGATGACTATTATTGTAGGCAAACTCCACCAAAGGTAGATGCTGCCTCCAAGAACCGCCAAAGTCCAGCACACACATTCTTAGCATATCTTCTATGGTTTGGATGGTCCTCTCTGACTGTCCGTCTGTCTGTGGATGGAAGGCAGTGCTAAAATCCAATCTAGTACCCATGGCATTCTGCAGACTCCGCCAAAACCTGGAGGTGAACTGGGGCCCTCTATCTGACACTATAGAAACTGGAACCCCATGCAGTCTGACTATCTCATCAACATACACCTGCGCCAACTTGTCCACAGAATAGCCACTCCTAACAGGGATGAAGTGAGCAGATTTGGTGAGTCTGTCCACAATCACCCATATGGAGTCCAATCTGTTGGACGTTGCCGGTAACCCCACTACGAAGTCCATAGCTATATTTTCCCATTTCCATTCTAGAATAGGTAGCGGGTTAAGCATTCCAGCCGGCTTCTGATGTTCCAGCTTCACCCTCTGACATACTTCGCAGGCTGACACAAACTGTGCCACTTCTCTCTTCATAGCTGGCCACCAATAAACCTTCTTTAGATCCTGATACATCTTGGTGGCTCCGGGGTGAATGCTGTATCTTGCATTATGAGCCTCTCTCATAATGTCTCCTTTTAGCCCTATGTCATCTGGTACACATAAACGACTCCCATAGCGGAGGATCCCCCTATTGTCGAATCTGAACTCACTGTCTTTGCCTGACTGAACAGTCCTGGCAATCTTCACTAACTCTGGGTCCTCATGCTGTTTCTGAGCCACCTGCTCCAGAAACACAGGTGTCACTTTCATCTGAGCAACCAAGGCACCTGTACCAGACAACTCCAACCGTAGACCTTCATCAATGAGCTTGTAAAACTCCTTCACCACTGGTCTCCTCTCTGCCGTGATGTGGGATAGACTGCCTAGTGACTTCCGGCTTAGGGCGTCTGCCACAACATTCGCCTTACCCGGATGATACTGAATCTTGCAATCATAGTCACTCAGCAACTCTACCCATCTCCTCTGTCTCAAATTCAAGTCTCTTTGACTCAGGATGTACTGCAGGCTTTTATGATCTGTGAAGATCTCACATTTTACCCCATAGAGGTAATGCCTCCACATCTTGAGTGCAAAGATTACTGCTGCCATCTCAAGGTCATGTGTGGGGTAATTCAACTCATGCTTCTTTAGCTGCCTAGAAGCATAAGCAATCACCCTCTCATTCTGCATAAGCACACAACCCAGTCCCACACGGGACGCATCACAAAAGACTGTAAAGTCCTCTCCACTAGATGGCAGAGCTAAAACTGGTGCTGAAGTCAACCTCTTCTTGAGCTCTTCAAAACTCTCCTCGCACTGGTCGGTCCACAGAAACTTCTGATTCTTCCTGGTTAGTCTGGTCAGAGGAGCTGCAATTTTCGAGAAGTCCTGAACGAACCTCCTGTAGTAACCTGCCAAACCTAAGAAACTCCTGATCTCTGTCACTGAAGTGGGTCTAGGCCAGTTAGCCACAATCTCTGTCTTCTTGGGGTCTACCTCAATCCCATTCTCTGACACTACATGCCCCAAGAACGAAATGCTCCTCAGCCAAAACTCACACTTAGAGAACTTGGCATACAAGCCATGTTCCCTCAAGGTCTGTAGAACCAACCTCAGATGATGGGCATGCTCCTCCGCATTCCTGGAATACACTAAGATATCATCTATGAAGACAATAACTAAGTGATCCAGGTACTGGCTAAACACTCTATTCATGAGATCCATGAATGCTGCAGGGGCGTTAGTTAACCCGAACGGCATCACAAGGAACTCAAAATGCCCATATCTGGTCCTGAAAGCTGTCTTTGGCACGTCCTCTTCCCTGATCCTCAACTGATGATACCCAGACCTCAGATCTATTTTGGAGAAACAACCCGCTCCTGCTAGCTGGTCGAATAGATCGTCGATCCTTGGCAATGGGTACTTGTTCTTGGTAGTGACTTTGTTCAACTGCCTGTAGTCGATACAAAGTCTAAGAGATCCATCCTTCTTTTTCACGAACAAAACTGGAGCACCCCAGGGTGAGGTACTCGGTCGGATGAAGCCCTTGTCTACCAGCTCCTGTAACTGCTCCTTCAACTCTTTCAATTCTGCTGGCGCCATCCTGTAGGGAGGGATAGAGATCGGTCGGGTTCCAGGCATTAGTTCTATCTCGAACTCTATCTCCCTAGCAGGTGGTAAACCTGGCAGTTCATCTGGGAACACATCTAAGAACTCTCTAACCACCGGCACCGAGGCGGGCTCTCTAACCTGACTATTTAGCTCTCTCACATGAGCCAAATACCCCTGACATCCCCTCCTAAGCAACCTACGAGCCTGAAGAGCTGAGATCATACCTCTAGGTGTACCCCTCCTGTCTCCTCTGAAGACAACCTCTGATCCATCCTGACCTCTGAACCTGACTACCTTGTCCCTGCAGTCCAAGGTAGCACCATGGGTAGATAACCAGTCCATCCCTAGAATGACGTCAAAGTCTGTCAAATCTAGAACCACTAGGTCGGCGGACATGCATCTCCCCTCAACAAAGACTGGACTACACTGACAGACTAACTCTGCCACTGATGGATCACACTTGGGTCCACTGACCCAGAGAGGACACTCTAACCCAGAAGTCATCAATCCCAACCTCTGAACGACTCTCGGAGCAATAAAAGAATGAGATGCACCAGGGTCCATCAATGCATAAACATCCGAACAACCTATGACGAGATTACCTGCCACCACGGTGTTGGATGCGTCTGCCTCCTGCTGTGTCATTGTGAAGATCCGTACTGGGGCTGATGGACCTTCACCCCTGAAACCCGCTGAAGAAGAGGCTGCCCCTCTCCCTCTGCCTCTGCCACTGGCCTGAGTCATGGCTGGAGCTGCTGGCTGCGCTACACTGCCTGAAGCTGTCTGCTGGGACTGAGCCATCGGGACTGCTCTTGGACAATCTCGAGCCATATGTCCCTCCTGACCACATCTAAAACAGGCTGTAGTCCCTAACCGATAAACTCCCTTGTGTGGTCTACCACACCTTGCACAAACTGCATTATCCGCACCAGAGCTTGAGCCACTTCCAAATCCCAGACTAGACTTGACCTTGTTCCAGAACTTATTCTTCTTGCCCTTGGGCTTACCCCATCTCTTACTGCCTGAAGCTGCTGCACTCAAGGTAGAGGGATCTAACCTTCCCCCACCCGGAGTTTTAGAACCGGAAGACTGTGCCACTGACTGCTTGACTGTCCCCTGAACGATGGCACTGGCCTCCATTTTCCTGGCCATATCTACTATGGCATGGAAGCTCTCCCTGTCCACTGACTGAATCAAGGAGGAATACCTGGAATGGAGTTTCATGACATACCTCCTTGACCTCTTCGAATCTGTATCCAGATTCTGCCCAGAAAAAGGCAACAGCTCCATAAATCTGTCGGTGAACTCCTCCACACCCATTTCATCCGTCTGCCTCAACTGTTCAAACTCTATCATCTTCAGCTCCCTTGAACTATCGGGAAAAGCCCATCCTGCAAACTCGTTTGCAAACTCTTCCCAAGTCATGCTGTCCACTCTCGGGTTCACATAATTCTTGAACCACTCCCGTGCCTTCTTGCACTTAAGCGTGAACCCGGCCATCTGAATGGCTCTACTGTCATCAGCCCCAATCTCATTTGTGATTACTTTAACCCTTTCAAGGTACACAAATGGGTCGTCCCCTTTTTCATACTGGGGAGCACCCAATTTCATGTAGTCAGTCATCTTAACCTTGCTCCCACTGGCTGTGCTAGGTCTAGGTGGCTGAACAACTGGGGCTGCTGGTTCTGCAGGTGGTGGAGGTGGTGCAACATTTTCTGAGGTAGGGTTTGCTGGATTTGGATAGTAGGGTGGAGGTGGATACATTGGGTACTGAGAGTACGGTGGGTAGTATGGTGGGTATGGCATCTGTGTGGGATAAGGGGTGAAACTAGGGTAATCCGATGTACCTCCCATCGAATACCCGGGATGTTGTGAGAAATGTGGGTAGTGAGGTGGCTGCACAAATCCCGAGGCCTGAGTGCCTCCTTGGGACTCTCCCATTCCTTCTTCTGACATACTGACTCCCAAACTGCCATCCCTCCTCTGTTCTACGTCCATATCATCCCCCATATCCTCTGACGCTCCTCCCTGAACTGTTCCTCTGACTGACCTGCTTCTACCCAGATCCAAAGACCTTCTAGGGTCTCTTGCTGCTCTTTCTCTGTTAGACCTGCTAGACATTGCCCTGGGCAATGCTGGAGGACGGGCGCTCATGCCCTCATCCTCAGGTGGTACTCCAGTCAATCTTGCTGATCGACGAGTTCCTCTCATCCTGTTTTCTGAAAAACAGTACACAACACATAGACATTAGCATCATATGGTTCAGGTGGGCACACATGAACCCTCATCACATACATCACATATCATAACATATCATTAATGCTCATGCATATCATCATGGCATTTCACATCATCATACAAGACAGGACTCCACATCCTATCCTAGTGGACATGATCTTTTCCTATTGTGCTTGACCTTCTATAACATCTATGAGTCTGACACTCTAGGTCCGACCATATGAACCTAGGGCTCTGATACCATTCTGTAACGACCCGAAAATCGGACCGCTACCGGCGCTAGGATCCGGGTCGACTTAAGGCCGCCGGGACCCGTAGCAAGCCTGACATAAAACCTGTGAACCTGTATAATCCCATACATGATCAACAACATGCATAAAAATTAAAACTTTTCTTTCTATGAACATCAACCAAACTCAACCTGTGCATAACATTAACATAACATTGATCCCTCTGTAGGATCTCATCTGTGCCCCCAATGGGCAACATAACATCTGTTGAGTTGGTATACATAGACATCATATAAATCTCTAAGATCATGTATGAAAGGGATACAACAATCTATGGTCAAGTACACCACTAACATCCATAAACCTCATTACATAACTATACCGTACTTTTACATTACAATTTGATCATGTCCATTGCTAGCTATTACATAAACATGACTTCTTTACTCTATCCGGACTCCCGCACTATACTGCACCTGCAAGCCTGGGGGTAAAGGGAGAGGGGTGAGCTAAAAGCCCAGTGAGTAGAGCTAGTAAAACGCATTAACACTATGCTCAAATGGAATGCATCATAACACAAACAATTCACATAAGGGTTGGGTGAACTCGTCACCAAATAGTCCAAGTTAACTCTGTGCCAGGCCGTAGCATGGGGTCCTGGTCTTCCTGTCATACATACATTACTTACCATTATCCCAGGGTGTAATACCCGGCTAGACCCCGGTATCGGAATTCCTACGTTCCGGCGGATTTTCCGTTGGAAGTCGGGATTCGAGGATGTCGGAGCTTGCCCTAAGGGTATAAGAAAGGTTTTTAAGATGTTTTTAAGTGTTTTTATCATGTTTGCATGTTTTGAGTTAAGAAAATAGAGTTTTGAAATGAAAAGGCCAAGGGGACAAAAGCCAGGTTCGGCCGCCGAAGGTGAAGTTCGGCCGCCGAAAGTTGCATGGTTTCGCATGCACGTTAGGCCGCCGAAGGAAGAGTCGGTTGGCCACTACAAAAGCCCCTTTGCCCGAGACTTGAGTGTTAAACACTCTGTTTTTGGGTCAAAGGTAGGTTCAAGCTCTCCTTGGTGTGATTTCTCATGTTTTCCTCAAATCGTGCATGTTTTAACTTGATTTGAGCTTTGGTTTAGAGATTTGAGCAAAAGGAAGCAAAGTTGAGCACTTGGAGAGTTTGATTGAGTTTTCTCCTATCTCCAAGCTTGGATCATCAATCCTCTAGTTCTTCAAGAGGTACGCATGGATCCTCACCTCCCCTTATGTTTAAAGCAAGTTTTAGAAGTTTTGGAAAGGTTTATGGCATGTTTTGGGGTATAAGCATGAGTTTGAGCATATGTTGCTCATATGCGTTTTGTTGTTGTTTTTGGGGCTTGAACTAGTTTTTAGGCCTCTATATGCATGAGATATGTTATATGTTAGTTCAGAAGTGTTGGTATGCATGTTATGGGTGTTTGATAGGATTTTGGAGGCTGAGAGCATGAGTTGTGCTCGGATTCTGCCTTTCTGGAGAATCCAGGTTCGGCCGCCGAAGCAAGGTTCGGCCGCCGAACCCCTTGTGGAGGCAGTTTCGGCTGCCAAACCTTGCCCCCGAAAGCTAGGCTTTTGGGTGAGAAAGGGGCTTTCGGCCGCCGAAAGAGGGAGTTCGGCCGCCGAAAGTGCATGAGTTTCGTCTCTGGACGAGACTTTCGGCCGCCGAAGGTGCCGCCGAACATGCATGAGTTTCGTCTCTGGAGAGGGGTTTCGGCCGCTGAAAGTGCCGCCGAAAGTGCCCAGTCCAGCCTTCTTTTGCCCATTTTTCCATGCATGCCTATGATGTTTTAGAGGGGTTTTGGGGAGATAGTAGGAGTTATGTTTAAGTAAGTTTGGTCCTCATTTGAGTCCACCTGTGTAGGTACGGACCCGAGAGACCAAGGAGGCCCACAGAGGTAGAGTTACAGAGACTGCTCAACCATTGACAGAGGTGAGTGGAACAGAACGTTATTTTAAAAGTTAAGAACTGTTTTAGCATGATTCATGCATCATTAATGCCATGTTTATGTAGGATGCTTTGCATTAGTATTCACCAAGTTGATGCATTGCATTATTACTTGTATATGTGGATTGGACCGAGGCGATCTCAATAGCCCATAAGTCTGTCATTCTTGTATATCCTGTGTGAGCTCCTTTGGGGCCGGGCATTTACCTTGGATGAGTCCTGTGAGAGCCCTTATAGGGTCGGGCACCATGAGTAGTTAGTGAAAGACCTGTGTGAGCTCCTTTGGGGGCCGGGCACTGACAGAGGGAGTTTTGGGATCATGTCCAATCCGAGATGTGAAATGTTTGTGCAGTGATGCATCATATGATAGCATGTTTTAAATGTGATTTTTTTTATAGATTCCGCTCACTGGGCTTTAGCAGCTCATCCCTCTCCCTAACCCCATTTTTCAGGGCCTCAGAGAAGAGAAAGAGAAAGAGATAGCAAGGGTAAAAGGCATATGTAATAGTATAGAATAGTGGACATGAGAATGATGTACAGTACAGAGTTTATGTAATGTATAGAAATGATGTAATAGCAAGTTATATAGTGAGTTATAGAATTGTGCTTGGCCCAAGTGCTTGTTATCCCTTTGCACATGATCCTTTTATGTTTTATATGATTGAGATAATGTGGTGATGATGATAAGCTAAGCTTGGTGCATGGTAGTCTTTCTATCTCTGTAGTCACTGTATGGTACCATAGCAGGTATCACTCTTCGAGTGCATACAGACAGAGCATGCATAGTCCAGGCTTAGTGGAAGTTGTACAGAAAGAAAAGATAGTCAAGCAAAGAAAAAAAAAAAAGAGAAGAGTAAGTAACAGTTTTAAGCTTAAGTATGATCATGTGTGGGATTTATCAGGTACACAGAGTTGACAGTAGGCTTACTACGGGTCCCGGCGGCCTTAAGCCGATCTGGATCCTAGTGCCGGTGATGGTCCGGTAAGCGGGCTGTTACAGATTGGTATCAGAGCATAGGGCCTCTAGAGTACGGTGTGCTGAGCTAAGATGCTCAGGGATTAGAGATATCTCACATCTGAAAGAGGTTGTTGTAGAGGGCAAGCACAATAGGAAGATCATGTCCACTAGGATAGGATGTTGAGTCCTGTCTTGATGTGTAATGCCATGCTTTTATGCCTGTGCATTTCATGATATGCTATGCTATGAGTTGAGGGTTCATGTTGTTACATGGATCCTATGATGCTAAAGTTCATGTTATGTTTTCAGAAGCTAAGATGAGAGGAACCCGTCGATCAGCTAGATTGACTGGAGCTCCGCCCGAGAATGAGGGTATGGAAAGGCGTCCCCCTGCTTTGCCAAGAGCTATGTCCCAAAGGGCAGGCAGAGAAAGATCATCAAGGGACCCTAGAAGGTCTTTTGATGAAAGCAGGAGGGAGACAGAACAGAGAAGAAGATCGAGTGATACAAGGGAAGAGATGGATGTGGATCCAAGAAGGGATGGAGGGTTAGGTGTTGGCACTACAGAGGAGGATGTGGGATCATCACAGGGAGGCGGTCAGGCCTCGGGGTATGGTTATCCACCCCACTATCAGCCCCACCCACAGGGCCCAGGATATTTGATGGGAGGTACATCGGATTATCCTAGTTTTCACCCATATCCCACATATATGCCTTATCCACCGTATTACCCCCCATATCCACCATATCCCATGTATCCACCCTCACCTTTTTACCCCAGTCCAGCATACTCTACACCAGAAAGTTCTGCACCTCCCCCACCACCACCAGTGGTACAACCAGAAGCCCCAGTTATCCAAACACCTCAACCTGGCCCATCTGTGAGGAGCAAGGTAAAGATGACTGATTACCTAAAGTTAGATGCTCCTAAGTATCAATCAGGAGATGATCCGTTTGAGTACATTAAAGCAGTCAAGATGATAGCAGATGAGCTAGGGGCAGATGATACCAGAGCCATTCAGATGGCAGGGTTCACTTTAAAATGTAAGAAGGCGAAGGAATGGTTTGGCGTCTATGTGGACCCTAGGTTGGATAACATGTCTTGGGAGGAGTTTGCTAATGAGTTTGCCGGATGGGCATTCCCAGATAGTTCGAAAGAGCTAAAGATGATAGAGTTTGAGCAGTTCAAGCAGACAGAGGATATGAGTATTGATGAGTTTACTGACAGGTTTCTGGAGTTGCTGCGGTATGCAGGACAGGCCTATGATACGGAACAGAAAAAGGCTAGGAGGTATGCTATGAAACTTCATTCCAGGTATTCCTCTTTGATCCATGCAGCCGAGAGGGAGAGTTTCCACACCGTGGTGGATTTAGCACGGAGGATGGAGGCTAGTGCCATTATACAGGGTACAGTGAAACAGCAGCCGGCACAGTCTTCTGGTTTTAAGACCCCAGGTAGGGGTAAGTCAGATCCCTCTTCACAGGGTGCAGCAACTTCCAGTGGTAAGAAGTGGAGTGGTTCCACTCAGAAGTCGAGGAAGAATAAGTTCTGGAATAAGATTAAAGCAGGTCTGGGATTA
Organism: Manihot esculenta; assembly: GCF_001659605.2. Taxonomy (NCBI): domain Eukaryota; kingdom Viridiplantae; phylum Streptophyta; class Magnoliopsida; order Malpighiales; family Euphorbiaceae; genus Manihot; species Manihot esculenta. Next base: position 9,713,007 of record NC_035165.2, on the reverse strand, counting down.
GGCAGTGGCATGAGTTCAAGCTCAGAGGTTCCAGTGTGTGGTCGGTGCGGTAAGGCGCACAGAGGAGTTTGTCGTTTGGGGATTACAGGATGTTACAGGTGCGGCCAGGAGGGACACATGGCTCGTGAGTGCCCTCAGGCATCTTTCACGGCACCATCCCAGCAGACAGCTCCAGCTAGCATGCCACAGCCACCAGTTTCAGGTATGACGCAGGGCAGAGGCAGAGGGAGAGGGTCAGCCTCTTCATCTGCGGGTCCCCGAGGTGGAGGTCCGTCAGCTCCGGCGCGGATTTTCACGATGACACAGCAGGAGGCAAACACTTCTAACACCGTGGTGTCAGGTAATCTCCTCATTGGGTGTTCTGAGGTGTATGCTTTGTTAGACCCTGGTGCTTCGCATTCCTTTGTTGCTCCCAGAGCCATAGAGAGAGTGGGTTTGATGACGTCTGGGTTAGAGTGTCCCCTATGGGTCAGTGGCCCTAAGTGTGATCCATCGTTGGCAGAGACAGTCTGTCGACATAGTCCAGTGTTTTTAGATGGTAGATGCCTTCCAGCTGACCTTGTAGTTCTAGAGTTGACAGATTTTGACGTCATTATAGGGATGGATTGGCTATCTGCATATGGTGCTACCTTGGACTGCAGAGACAAGGTAGTTAAGTTCAGAGATGAGGATGGATCTGAGTTTGTCTTCAGAGGAGACAGGAGGGGCACGCCTAGAGGTCTGATATCAGCCCTACAGGCTCGTAGGTTGCTCAGGAGGGGATGTCAGGGATATCTAGCACATGTGAGAGAGCTAGACCGTCAGATTAGGGATCCCAGTTCAGTGCCCGTAGTCAGAGAGTTCCCAGATGTGTTTCCAGATGAGCTTCCAGGACTACCACCTGATAGGGAAATAGAGTTCGAGATAGAGTTAGTGCCTGGTACCAGACCGATCTCTATTCCTCCCTACAGGATGGCACCAGCAGAGCTGAAAGAGTTGAAAGAGCAGCTACAGGAGTTGGTAGATAAGGGTTTCATCCGTCCAAGTACCTCACCCTGGGGTGCTCCAGTGTTGTTTGTCAAGAAAAAGGATGGATCCCTTAGACTTTGTATCGACTACAGGCAGTTGAACAAAGTCACTACCAAGAATAAGTATCCTCTCCCCAGGATCGATGATCTATTCGACCAGCTAGCAGGAGCAGGTTGTTTTTCTAAGATAGATCTGAGATCGGGCTATCATCAGCTGAGAATTAGGGAAGAGGATGTACCTAAGACAGCTTTCAGGACCAGATATGGGCATTATGAGTTCTTAGTGATGCCGTTCGGGTTGACTAACGCCCCTGCAGCATTCATGGATCTCATGAACCGAGTTTTCAGAGAGTACCTGGATCACTTTGTTATTGTCTTCATAGATGATATCTTGGTGTATTCCAGGAATGCAGAGGAGCATGCCCATCATCTGAGGATAGTCCTGCAGACCTTGAGAGAGCATGGTTTATATGCCAAGTTCTCCAAGTGTGAGTTCTGGCTAAGGAGCATTTCATTCTTGGGGCATGTAGTGTCAGATCAAGGTATAGCAGTGGACCCCAAGAAGATAGAAGCTGTAGCCAATTGGCCTAGACCCACCACAGTGACAGAGGTCAAGAGTTTCTTGGGTTTGGCAGGCTACTACAGGAGGTTCGTTCAGGACTTCTCCAAGATAGCGGCTCCTATGACCAGATTAACCAGAAAGAACCAGAGATTCACATGGTCGGACCAATGTGAAGCGAGCTTTGAAGAGTTAAAGAGAAGATTAACTTCAGCACCGGTGTTAGCTCTGCCTATTAGTGATGACGACTTCACAGTGTTCTGTGATGCGTCCCGAGTGGGATTCGGTTGTGTGTTGATGCAAAATGACAGAGTAATAGCTTATGCTTCTAGACAGCTGAAGAAGCACGAGCTGAACTATCCAACACACGATCTTGAGATGGCAGCTGTTATCTTTGCACTCAAGATGTGGAGGCATTACCTCTATGGGGTGAAATGTGAGATCTTTACAGATCATAAGAGCCTACAGCACATCCTGAGTCAGAGGGAGTTAAATTTGAGGCAGAGACGGTGGGTGGAATTGCTTAGTGATTATGATTGCAAGATCCAGTATCATCCGGGAAAGGCAAATGTGGTAGCCGATGCCTTGAGCCGGAAATCATTAGGCAGTTTATCCCACATTACAGCAGAAAGGAGGCCGGTGGTGAAGGACTTCTACAGGTTAGTTGAGGAAGGGCTACAGTTAGAGTTAACTGGTACAGGCGCTTTGATTGCACAGATGAAAGTTACACCCGTGTTTTTGGAGCAGGTGGCTCAGAAACAACATGAGGATCCAGAGTTGATCAAGATTGCCAGGACTGTTCAGTCAGGCAAGAGCGAAGAGTTCAGATTCGACAACCAAGGGATTCTCCGTTACGGGCACAGACTATGTGTACCAGACGGCATCAGTTTGAAAGGAGACATTATGAGAGAAGCTCATAATGCGAGATATAGCATTCACCCTGGAGCCACCAAGATGTATCAAGATCTGAAGAGAGTGTATTGGTGGCCAGCAATGAAGAGAGAAGTGGCACAGTTTGTGTCAGCCTGCAAGATATGTCAAAGGGTGAAGCTAGAGCATCAGAAGCCGGCTGGAATGCTTAACCCACTGCCGATTCCAGAATGGAAATGGGAGAATATAGCCATGGATTTTGTAGTGGGGTTACCGGCGACGTCCAACAGACTAGACTCCATATGGGTGATTGTGGATAGACTGACTAAATCTACTCACTTCATTCCTGTCAGGAGTGGCTACTCTGTGGACAAGCTAGCACAGGTATATGTTGAGGAAGTTGTGAAGTTACATGGGGCTCCTGTTTCTATAGTGTCTGACAGAGGACCCCAGTTTACCTCCAGGTTTTGGCGAAGTCTGCAAGAGGCTATGGGCACAAGATTAGACTTCAGCACTGCTTTCCATCCACAGACTGACGGACAGTCAGAGAGGACCATCCAGACCATAGAAGATATGCTTCGAATGTGTGTGCTAGATTTTGGCGGATCTTGGAGGCAGCATCTACCCTTAGTGGAGTTTGCCTACAACAATAGCCATCATGCTAGCATAGGGATGGCCCCATATGAAGCTCTGTATGGGAGGAAGTGCAGGTCACCAGTTTGTTGGGAAGAGGTTGGAGAAAGGTCCCTAGCAGGGCCTGAGTTAGTAGAGATCACGAACAGGGTGGTGCCCATCATCAGAGAGAGGCTCAAGACTGCTGTTAGTCGGCAGAAGAGCTATGCAGACGTTCGCAGAAAGCACATAGAGTTTGAGGAGGGGGATCTGGTCTTGTTGAAGGTGTCTCCAATGAAAGGGGTGGTTCGGTTTGGGAGGAAAGGTAAGCTGGCTCCGCGGTACATTGGACCTTTTGAGATTTTGCAGAAGGTCGGAAATGTGTCGTATAAGCTTGATTTGCCTATATCTATGGAAAGAATCCATCCAGTCTTCCATGTTTCGATGCTAAGGAAGTTTGTGTCAGATCCGAGTAAGGTTCTCAGCGAACCAGATGTGGAGATCCTAGGTGATCTCACGTATGTAGAACAACCAGTGCGGATCATTGACACCCAGATCAGAAAGCTAAGGAACAAGGAGATCCCGATGGTGAAAGTCCTCTGGAACCACCATAACATCGAAGAGTGCACCTGGGAGACACGGGAGTCTATGCTCCAACAGTACCCCCATCTCTTTTGAGGTTAGTGTTAGCTTCTTTTGTTCTTTATGTGCTTTATGTTATGTTTTTACTCTGTTTTGAGTTAGAGAGGAACATTCAGGGACGAATGTTCTTAAGGGGGGGAGAATGTAATACCCGGCTAGACCCCGGTATCGGAATTCCTACGTTCCGGCGGATTTTCCGTTGGAAGTCGGGATTCGAGGATGTCGGAGCTTGCCCTAAGGGTATAAGAAAGGTTTTTAAGATGTTTTTAAGTGTTTTTATCATGTTTGCATGTTTTGAGTTAAGAAAATAGAGTTTTGAAATGAAAAGGCCAAGGGGACAAAAGCCAGGTTCGGCCGCCGAAGGTGAAGTTCGGCCGCCGAAAGTTGCATGGTTTCGCATGCACGTTAGGCCGCCGAAGGAAGAGTCGGTTGGCCACTACAAAAGCCCCTTTGCTCGAGACTTGAGTGTTAAACACTCTGTTTTTGGGTCAAAGGTAGGTTCAAGCTCTCCTTGGTGTGATTTCTCATGTTTTCCTCAAATCGTGCATGTTTTAACTTGATTTGAGCTTTGGTTTAGAGATTTGAGCAAAAGGAAGCAAAGTTGAGCACTTGGAGAGTTTGATTGAGTTTTCTCCTATCTCCAAACTTGGATCATCAATCCTCTAGTTCTTCAAGAGGTACGCATGGATCCTCACCTCCCCTTATGTTTAAAGCAAGTTTTAGAAGTTTTGGAAAGGTTTATGGCATGTTTTGGGGTATAAGCATGAGTTTGAGCATATGTTGCTCATATGCGTTTTGTTGTTGTTTTTGGGGCTTGAACTAGTTTTTAGGCCTCTATATGCATGAGATATGTTATATGTTAGTTCAGAAGTGTTGGTATGCATGTTATGGGTGTTTGATAGGATTTTGGAGGCTGAGAGCATGAGTTGTGCTCGGATTCTGCCTTTCTGGAGAATCCAGGTTCGGCCGCCGAAGCAAGGTTCGGCCGCCGAACCCCTTGTGGAGGCAGTTTCGGCTGCCAAACCTTGCCCCCGAAAGCTAGGCTTTTGGGTGAGAAAGGGGCTTTCGGCCGCCGAAAGTGCATGAGTTTCGTCTCTGGACGAGACTTTCGGCCGCCGAAGGTGCCGCCGAACATGCATGAGTTTCGTCTCTGGAGAGGGGTTTCGGCCGCCGAAAGTGCCGCCGAAAGTGCCCAGTCCAGCCTTCTTTTGCCCATTTTTCCATGCATGCCTATGATGTTTTAGAGGGGTTTTGGGGAGATAGTAGGAGTTATGTTTAAGTAAGTTTGGTCCTCATTTGAGTCCACCTGTGTAGGTACGGACCCGAGAGACCAAGGAGGCCCACAGAGGTAGAGTTACAGAGACTGCTCAGCCATTGACAGAGGTGAGTGGAACAGAACGTTATTTTAAAAGTTAAGAACTGTTTTAGCATGATTCATGCATCATTAATGCCATGTTTATGTAGGATGCTTTGCATTAGTATTCACCAAGTTGATGCATTGCATTATTACTTGTATATGTGGATTGGACCGAGGCGATCTCAATAGCCCATAAGTCTGTCATTCTTGTATATCCTGTGTGAGCTCCTTTGGGGCCGGGCATTTACCTTGGATGAGTCCTGTGAGAGCCCTTATAGGGTCGGGCACCATGAGTAGTTAGTGAAAGACCTGTGTGAGCTCCTTTGGGGGCCGGGCACTGACAGAGGGAGTTTTGGGATCATGTCCAATCCGAGATGTGAAATGTTTGTGCAGTGATGCATCATATGATAGCATGTTTTAAATGTGATTTTTTTTATAGATTCCGCTCACTGGGCTTTAGCAGCTCATCCCTCTCCCTAACCCCATTTTTCAGGGCCTCAGAGAAGAGAAATTGAAAGAGATAGCAAGGGTAAAAGGCATATGTAATAGTATAGAATAGTGGACATGAGAATGATGTACAGTACAGAGTTTATGTAATGTATAGAAATGATGTAATAGCAAGTTATATAGTGAGTTATAGAATTGTGCTTGGCCCTAGTGCTTGTTATCCCTTTGCACATGATCCTTTTATGTTTTATATGATTGAGATAATGTGGTGATGATGATAAGCTAAGCTTGGTGCATGGTAGTCTTTCTATCTCTGTAGTCACTGTATGGTACCATAGCAGGTATCACTCTTCGAGTGCATACAGACAGAGCATGCATAGTCCAGGCTTAGTGGAAGTTGTACAGAAAGAAAAGATAGTCAAGCAAAGAAAAAAAAAAAAAGAGAAGAGTAAGTAACAGTTTTAAGCTTAAGTATGATCATGTGTGGGATTTATCAGGTACACAGAGTTGACAGTAGGCTTACTACGGGTCCCGGCGGCCTTAAGCCGATCTGGATCCTAGTGCCGGTGATGGTCCGGTAAGCGGGCTGTTACACAGGGCCTCCTCTGGGCTCCTGGTCTTCGAGTTCCACTATCGTGCCAGGCCGTAGAATGGGGTCCTGGTCTTTCCTTACTCTGTGCCAGGCCGTAGAATGGGGTCCTGGTCTTCCTGTCTTGGACTAATTGGGTCATCCAACATTCACCCACATCAACAACATTCAATGCAATGCAGCATATTCGTGAACACTAATGCAATCACCCTATCGCATAATCATGATGCATGAAACATGATAAAACATTTAATTTAAAAGATTAAGTTTAGTTCCACTCACCTCTGGCTGACTCTGACAACACCAAAGCAGCTGAACTCACTGCTGGGGTCCTCGGTTCCTCGGGTCCGAACCTACACAGGTGGACTCAAATGAGGGACCAAACATACGTAATTACAACTCTAATATACTCCCCAAAAACCCCCTAAAACATCCTGAAAAAATCACATAGAGATATGCAGGAAATGGCTGAACAGGGCACTTTCGGCGGCACCTTCGGCGGCCGAAAGTCCTGGACAGATCCGAAAGTCAGGCACTTTCGGCGGCCGAAAGTCCCAGACAGAGACGAAAGTCTCTTTTCGGGGGCAACTTCGGCAGCCGAATGCTGCCTCCACAAAGGGGGTTCGGCGGCCGAAACTCCCTTCGGCGGCCGAAACTCCCTTCGGCGGCCGAACCTGGTTTCTGCCAGAAGGGCAGAAACTTGGTTCACATGAACCCCTTGCCTCCCAAAACCTCAAATCAAGCATATATCTCAGCCAAATCATGCATACAAGTTCCTAGGGGTCTCAAAACATCAAATACCCCAACTACAACACTTCAAACATACTTAAGCAAGCCACATTGTTCAAAACCTCAATATAACCCATAAACTCAACATATAACCTAACATGCATTTCTACTCATAGAACTCATAAAATCTTATTTAAAACACATATGGAGCTTAAGATCGGCCTTTACCTCTTGAAGATCGAGAGGGAGACGACCTAAACTTGGAGATCCACGAAAATGAGCTCCTGAGTTCTCAAAGCTCCAAAACTTGCTTTAAACGCTCAAAACTTGCAATGTGAGTTTAAAACTCAAGGAAAATGGAAGAGATTTGGAAGAAGAACACAAGAGTTGCAAAGGGAAGGTCGGAAGCTTGCTGTGGCCGAAAATGGAAGAAAACTCGCCCATTTCGGCTAAGTGCCCCTTTTATAGGTGGCTGGCCAGGCCACGTTCGGGGGCCGAATGTGCCTCCGCATCCATGCAATGTTCGGCGGCCGAACTTGACTTTCGGCGACCGAACCTGGACTTCCCCAACTCATGCTTTCGGGGGCCTAACATGCCTCCAAAACGCAAGCATGTTCGGCGGCCGAACTTGACTTTCGGCGGCCGAACCTGGGTTTTCCTCCAAAGACTTTTCATGCAAAAACTCATTTTATTTAATGCTTAAAAATCATAAAACACATTAAAACATTTTTATAAAACACGATTCTACCCTTCTAGAGGTCTCCGACATCCGACATTCCACCGGACGGTAGGAATTCCGATACCGGAGTCTAGCCGGGTATTACAATTGTAATACCCGGCTAGACTCCAGCATCGAAATTCCTACCGTCCGGTGGAATCTCGGATATCGAAAACCTCTAGAAGGGTAAAATCATGTTTTTATAAAATTCTTTAATGGATTTCATGGGTTTAAACAAGAAAGAAATTAAGCTTTGAATGAAAATAGCCTTGAGAGGAAGACTCAGGTTCGGCCGCCGAACATTCGTGCACTTCGGGAGTGCTTTAGGCCCCCGAAGGCATAAGTGAGGGAAGTCCAGGTTCGGCCGCCGAACCTCATGTTTGGCCGCCGAACATGGCATGCATGCGGAGGCACGTTAGGCCCCGAAAGTGGCCTGGCCAGCCACCTATAAAAGGGTCCCCTTGTCCGAATGGGCGAGCTTTTCTCCCCATTTTCGGCCAAGGTGAGTTCTCCGCCATCCCTCGCCGATTTTGAGTCTCTTCCTACAAATCTTTCATGATTTTCATGAGTTTTCACTTTGTTTTGAAGATTTTTGAGCATTAAAGCAAGTTTGAGGCTTAGAAGACTCAGGAGCTCTTTTCCTTGGTTCTCCAAGTTTAGGTCATCTCTCTCTCGATCTTCAAGAGGTAAGAGCCGATCTTGAGCTTATGGTATGTTTTAAACAAGTTTTAAGTTGATTCATGGGGTAGAAAGGCATGTTTAAGTTAGTTGAGCTTTGTTAGGTTTTATGTGATTATATGGACAATGTGTGTTGGATATGCATGTTTGATGTGTTGTAGTTAGGGTTTAGGATAGTTTGAGACCCCTAGGTGTTGATGTATGTGTGTATGCATGTTTTGGTTGAGTTGGATTCATGATTGGAAGTTTGGGAGGCTTTGGGAGCTTGTTGAGCCGAGTTTCTGCCCTTTGGGAGAAACCAGGTTCGGCTGCCAAAGAGACTTTCGGCTGCCGAAGCCTGCCCCCGAAAATGGACTTTCGTCTCTGGAGGGCACTTTCGGCCGCCGAAGGTGCCGCCGAACCTGCCTGAATTTCGGCTCTGGAGGGACTTTCGGCCGCCGAACCTGCCGCCGAAAGTGCCCTGTGCAGCCCTCCTTTGCATGTTTCCTATGATTGTTTTAAGGTATTTTAGGGGGGTTTTTGGGGAGTATTTTAGAGTCATGTTCATGAATGTTTGGTCCCTCATTTGAGTCCACCTGTGTAGGTTTGGACCCGAAGAACCGGGGACCCCAGCAGTGAGTCAGTCGCTTCAGAGTCAGTAGAGCTTCAGCCAGAGGTGAGTGGAATAAACACTTATGTTTTAAAGAAATTTAATATTGATTTGAGCATGTTCATGCATCACGAATGCCATGTGATATCTTAGGTTGTGCATTAGAATTCACGAATATGTTGCATTGCATAATTTGATGATGATGTGGATGGATGTTGGATGGTCCTTAGTCCTCATTATGATACGATGTGATATGATACAGTATGGCATGGTATGGAAGTCCGGTTGACCCATTCTACGTCCCGATACTATGTAAGAGAAAGACCGGTTGACCCATTCTACGTCCCGGCACTTTGGAATGTTATGATATGTTATGTTTAAGAGAAAGTCCGGTTGACCCATTCTACGTCTCGGCACCTTGGAATGTAGAGGACTATTGGTGACAATACCATCCTTGATATGACTTGTTTGTGATGTGTTGCATCTCATGACAGCATGAAATCTAAATTGAATGTTATTATTCTGCTCACTGGGCTTTATAGCTCACCTTTCTCCCTTAACCCCCAGATTTGCAGGTACAGGATAGACCAGGAGGTCAGCAGGAGTAGAGTTATGTTGTATGTAATAGCTAGATGTGGACATGAATGTGATGTAATGTAAAAGTATAGTATAGAAATGTAATGCAATGAGATTTATTGAGGTTTATAGTTGTGCTTGACCCTAATATGTTGTAAATCCCTTTGAGTACATAATTTTTTTTAATGATGCTTATGTAACCAAACTCAATACATGTTATGTCACCCTATTGGGGCAATGATGAGACTCCAAAGAGGGGTTAATGTTTATGATTATGTTTATGTATAGTGCATGCATAGGTTGAGTTTGGTGAATGAATGAAAGAATGAATGAATGTAAGGAAAAGTTCAAAATTTTATGTATGTGTTGATCATGTATGGGATTAAACAGGTATACAAGATGAATGTTTGGCTTGCTACGGGTCCCGGCGGCCTTAAGCCGATCTGGATCCTAGCGCCGGTTAATGTTTATGATTTTCGGGTCGTTACAGATTGGTATCAGAGCCCTAGGTTCATATGGTCGGACCTAGAGTGTCGGGCTCATAGATGTTATAGAAGGTCAAGCACAATAGGAAAATCATGTCCACTAGGATAGGATGTAGAGTCCTGTCTTGAATGATGATGTGAAATGCCATGATTTTATGCATGTGCATTGATGATATGCTATGTATGTGATGTATGTGATGTATGTGATGCGGGTTCATGTGTTTGCACATGAACCATTTGATGCTAATGTTCTATGTGATGTATGCTGTAATACCCGGCTAGACTCCGGTATCGGAATTCCTACCGTCCGGTGGAATCTCGGATGTCGGAGACCTCTAGAAGGGTAGAATCATGTTTTTATAAAAATGTTTTCATGTTTTAATGGTTTTGAGCATTAAATAAAATGAGTTTTTGCATGAAAAAGTCCTTGGAGGAAAACCCAGGTTCGGCCGCCGAAAGTCAAGTTCGGCCGCCGAACATGCATGCGTTTTGGAGGCACGTTAGGCCCCCGAAAGCATGAGTGAGGGAAGTCCAGGTTCGGCCGCCGAAAGTCAAGTTCGGCCGCCGAACATTTGCATGGATGCGGAGGCACATTCGGCCCCCGAACGTGGTCTGGCCAGCCACTATAAAAGGGTCCCTTAGCCGAAAACGGGCGAGCTTTTCCCCATTTTCGGCCAAGGTGAGCTTTCCGCCGTCCCTCACCCATTTTCAATGTTCTTCCTCTAAATCTTTCAAGATTTTCACTTGTTTTCACTTGGTTTGGAAGATTTAAGCTTTTGAAACAAGTTTTGGAGCTTTGGGAACTCAGGAGCTCATTTTCGTGGATCTCCAAGTTTAGATCGTCTCCCTCTCGATCTTCAAGAGGTAAGAGCCGATCTTAAGCTCCTTATGTGTTTTAAATAAGTTTTATGCAAGATCTATGGGTAGAAATGCATGTTAGGTTATATGTTGAGTTTATGGGTTATATTGATGTTTTGAACAATGTGGCTTGCTTGAGTATGTTTGAAGTGTTGTAGTTGGGGTATTTGATGTTTTGAGGCCCCTAGGAACTTGTATGCATGATTTGGTTGAGATATATGCTTGATTTGAGGTTTTGGGAGGCAAGGGGTTCATGTGAACCAAGTTTCTGCCCTTCTGGCAGAAACCAGGTTCGGCCGCCGAAGGGAGTTTCGGCCGCCGAACCCCCCTTGTGGAGGCAGCATTCGGCTGCCGAAGTTGCCCCCGAAAAGAGACTTTCGTCTCTGTCTGGGACTTTCGGCCGCCGAAGGTGCCGCCGAAAGTGCCTGACTTTCGGATCTGTCCAGGACTTTCGGCCGCCGAAGGTGCCGCCGAAAGTGCCCTGTTCAGCCATTTCATGCATATCTCTATGTGATTATTTCATGATGTTTTAGGGGGGTTTTTGGGGAATATTTTAGAGTTATGTTCAGGTATGTTTGGTCCCTCATTTGAGTCCACCTGTGTAGGTTCGGACCCGAGGAACCGAGGACCCCAGCAGTGAGTTCAGCTGCTTCGGTATTGTCAGAGTCAGCCAGAGGTGAGTAGGACTAAACTTAATCTTTTAAAATTAAATGTTTTATCATGTTTCATGCATCATGATTATGCAATAGGATGATTGCATTAGTTTCACGAATATGTCGCATTGCATCTATTGTTGTTGATGTGGGTGAATGTTGGATGACCCATTTAGTCCAAGACAGGAAGACCAAGACCCCATTCTACGGCCTGGCACAGAGTAAGGAAAGACCAGGACCCCATTCTACGGCCTGGCACGATAGTGGACTCGAAGACCAGGAGCCCAGAGGAGGCCCTGGGATAATGGTAAGTAATGTATGTATGACAGGAAGACCAGGACCCCATGCTACGGCCTGGCACAGAGTTAACTTGGACTAATTGGTGACAAGTTCACCCAACCCTTATGTGAATTGTTTGTGTTATGATGCATTTCATAGAGCATAATGTTAATGTGTTTTAATAGCTCTACTCACTGGGCTTTTAGCTCACCCCTCTCCCTTTACCCCCAGGCTTGCAGGTACAGTATAGGGCGGGAGTCCGGATAGAGTAAAGAAGTCATGCTTATGTAATAGCTAGCAATGGACATGATCAAATTGTAATGTAAAAGTACAGTATAGTTATGTAATGAGTTTTATGGATGTTAGTGTGTGCTTGACCATAGATTGTTGTATCCCTCTTTATACATGATCTTAGAGATTTTGATGATGTTTATGTAAACCAGCTCAACACAGGTCATGTTACCCTTTGAGGGCACAGATGAGATCCCACAGAGGGATCAAAGTTATGTTTATGTTTATGCACAGGTTGAGTTTGGTTGATGTTCATGGAAAGAAAAGTTTTAATTTTTATGCATGTTGTTGATCATGTATGGGATTATACAGGTTTATAGGTTTTATGTCAGGCTTGCTACGGGTCCCGGCGGCCTTAAGTCGACCCGGATCCTAGCGCCGGTAGCGGTCCGATTTTCGGGTCGTTACATATGCTATTTTTCAGAAAACAGGATGAGAGGAACTCGTCGATCTGCACGATTGACTGGAGTACCACCCCAGGACGAGGGCACTGATGCCCGTCCTCCTGCATTGCCTAGTGCAATGTCAAGTAGGTCCAGCAGAGAAAGAGCAGTAAGAGACCCTAGAAGGTCTTTGGATCTAGGTAGAAGCAGATCAGTGAGGGGAACAGTGCAAGGGGATATGTCAGAGGATGTGGGGGATCAGATGGATGTGGATCAGAGGAGGGATGGCAGTCTCGGAGTAAGCATGTCGGAAGAGGGAATGGGAGAGTCCCAAGGAGGCACTCAGGCCTCGGGATTTGTTCAGCCACCTTACTACCCACCCTTTTCACATAATCCCGGGTATTCGATGGGAGGTACATCGGATTACCCCAGTTTTAACCCTTATCACTCTCAGATGCCATACCCACCTTTCTACCCACCATACTCACAGTACCCTATGTACCCACCCCCATCTTTCTATCTAGGTACAGCAAACCCTACCCCAGGGGATGCTGCACCTCCTCCACCACCAGCAGCACCTACTGTCCTAGAAACCCAAATGCCTAAACCTAGCTCATCTGGAGGGAGCAAGGTCAAGATGACCGATTACATGAAGTTGGGTGCTCCCCAGTTTGAAATAGGTGATGACCCGTTTGTGTACCTCGAAAGGGTCAAGACAATTACAGATGAGATAGGAGCTGATGACAGTAGAGCCATTCTGATGGCTGGGTTCACACTAAAATGCAAAAAGGCCCGAGAGTGGTTTAAGAATTATGTGAACCCGAGGGTGGACAGCCTATCATGGGAGGAGTTTGCAAATGAGTTTGCAGAATGGGCTTTCCCTGACAGTTCAAGAGAATTGAAGATGATTGAGTTCGAGCAGCTGAGGCAGACGGATGAGATGAGTGTGGATGAGTATACAGACAGATTCTTAGAGTTGTTGCCGTTTGCTGGGCAGAATCTAGACTCAGATCAGAAGAAGTCAAGGAGGTATATCATGAAGCTCCATTCCAGGTATTCCTCCTTGATTCAGTCAGCAGAGAGGGAGAGTTTCCATGCCATAGTGGATATGACTCGGAGGATGGAGGCTAGTGCTATAATCGAAGGGAAAGTCAAGCAGTCAGTGGCACAGCCTTCTGGTTCCAAGACCCCAGGTGGGGGAAAGTTAGACCCTTCTTCTCTGAGTTCAAGCAGTAAGAGGTGGGGCAACACCACCAGAAAGCCAAAGAAGAACAAATTCTGGAGCAAGATCAAGTCAGGTCTGGGATTAGGAGGTGGCTCGAGCTCAGGTGCAGATAATGCAGTATGCAAGAAGTGTGGGAAGCCACACAAGGGCGTATGTCTGGTTGGGATGACAGCCTGCTTCAGGTGTGGGCAGGAGGGACACATGGCTCGGGAGTGTCCTAGGGTAGCTTTTGTGGCGCAGTCTCAGCAGATAGCTTCTGGTAGTGTGGCTCATCCAGCAGCTCCAGCCACAACTCAGGCTAGTGGCAGAGGCAGAGGGAGAGGGACAACCTCTTCTTCAGCGGGTTTCAGAGGTGAAGGTCCATCAGCCCCGGCACGAATCTTCACAATGACTCAGCAGGAGGCAAATGCATCGAACACAGTGGTGTCAAGTAATCTCATCATTGGTTGTTCTGATGTGTATGCATTAATGGACCCTGTGCATCTCATTCTTTCATTGCTCCGAGGGCCGTCGAGAGGTTGGGATTGATGGTCTCTGGGTTAGAGTGTCCCCTATGGGTCAGTGGACCCAAGTGTGACCCGTCAGTGGCAGAGTCAGTATGCCAGTGTAGTCCAGTTTTTATAGAGGGAAGATGCCTGTCCACCGACCTTGTGGTTCTAGATTTGACAGATTTCGACGTCATTCTAGGGATGGATTGGCTATCTACCCATGGTGCTACCTTGGACTGCAGAGACAAGGTAGTCAAGTTCAGATGTCAGGATGGGTTAGAGGTTGTCTTCAGAGGAGACAGGGGGAGTACACCTAGAGGTTTGATATCAGCCCTTCAGGCTCGTAGGCTGCTCAGGAGGGGTTGTCAGGGTTTTCTGGCTCATGTGAGGGAGTTGGATAGTCATGTTAGAGAGCCTGCCTCAGTGCCCGTGATCAGTGAGTTCTTAGACATTTTTCCAGACGAGCTGCCAGGTTTACCGCCTGCTAGGGAGATAGAGTTCGAAATTGAATTGATGCCTGGAACCAGACCGATCTCTATTCCTCCCTACAAGATGGTTCCAGCGGAATTGAAAGAGCTTAAGGAGCAGTTGCAAGAGTTGGTAGATAGAGGATTCATCTGACCGAGTACCTCACCTTGGGGTGCTCCAGTACTATTTGTGAAAAAGAAGGATGGGTCTCTCAGACTTTCTATCGACTACAGGCAGTTGAACAAAGTCACTACCAAGAATAAGTACCCGTTGCCAAGGATCGACGATCTATTTGACTAGCTAGCCGGAGCAGGTTGTTTCTCCAAAATAGATTTGAGATCGGGGTACCATCAACTAAGGATAAGAGAAGAGGATGTGCCGAAAACAGAATTCAGAACCAGATATGGGCACTATGAGTTCCTTGTGATGCCGTTCGGGTTAACCAACGCCCCTGCAGCATTCATAGATCTCATGAACAGAGTGTTTAGCCAGTACCTGGATCACTTTGTTATTGTCTTCATAGATGATATCTTAGTGTATTCCAGAAATGCAGAGGAGCATGCCCATCATCTGAGGTTGGTTTTGCAGACCTTGAGGGAACACGGCTTGTATGCCAAGTTCTCCAAGTGTGAGTTCTGGCTGAGGAGCATTTCATTCTTGGGGCATGTGGTGTCAGAAAATGGAATCGAGGAAGACCCCAAGAAAGTGAAAGTTGTTGTAACGACCCGGAAATGGACCGTCACCGGCGCTAGGATTCAGGTCGGCATAAGGCCGCCAGAACCCGTAGCAAGCCTGCTATACTCTCTGTGTACCTGTAAAAACTCATACATGATCATATATTTTCTGTGAAAATAAAAACTTTTCTTTCTCTGAACTATGGCTTAACCTGTGCATGCACAATCTCTATACTTTGTACTCTGTACCCCTGACTAGAGCTTGCTCTAGATGGGTTAAATCATACCTGTTAAGCCTGGTTTTTCACTTGTTTGTAAAACAGTTATATAACTTGATCATGTATACAAAAGACTTATAAAATAGAATAACTAAGTCAAGCACACTTTAACTATTTACACAACTAATACATCTCTTTAATATTACATATCCACTCTAACTATTACAAGCTCTTTATTTTTGACTTGCCCTTGTACAACCTGTATACTGAAACCTGCAAAACTGGGAATAAGGGAGAGGGATGAGCTCTATAGCCCAGTGAGTAGAACAATAAAACCTGTCATTAAAACATGATCTTATGGAATGCATCATATCACAGACAATTCACATCTAGGGTAAACCTGTCACCACATAGTCCCAGTATCTAATCCGTGCCAGGCCGTCGACTGGGGTCCTGGTCTTCCTGTAATGCATACATACATCCATACATACATACACACATATTTTAAATTTCCAGGCCATTGATGAGGTCCTGGATTTTTCCTGTATAAATAATAAATCTGCCAGGCCATCGCATGGGGTCCTGGACTTCCTGTACCAAAACAAACCTGTCAGGCCGTAGAATGGGGTCCTGAACTCTCTATATCTGCCAGGCCGTAGAATGGGGTCCTGGACTTCCTGTCTGGGACTATTGGATCATTCAGCATTCACCCACATCAACAATTAACTATGCAATGCAACATATTCGTGATTTCTAATGCAATCATCCTATGCATACTCATGATGAATGAAATATGCTAAAAGCATTACATTTCTTAATTAAAAGTTTAGTTCCACTCACCTCTGACTGACTCTGACTGACTCTGCAGGCTCCTGAAGCGGTACTCACTACTGAACTCTCTGGTTCCTCTGGTCTGTGCCTACACAGATAGACTTAAATGAGGGACCAAACATACTCTAACTTATCTCTAAACATCTCCCCAAAAACCCCTTAAAACACCTTAGAACAACCATGGAAAACATGCAAAGGAAAGCTGGACAAGGCACTTTTGGGGGCACCTTCGGCGGCCGAATGTGCATGACAGATCCGAAAGTCCAAATGTTCGGGGGCAACCTTAGGCAGCCAAAACTGCCTTCAGAAGAGGTTCGGCGGCCGAACTCCCACATTCGGCGGCCGAACCTGAGTTCATCCAGAACTCAGCTTCGTGCACAACCATGCCATCCAAACACTAACCCTCCAAACATGCATCCCACCTCTCCAAACATGCTCTAACACTTAATCATGCATATAGGAGTCTTAAACCACATTAAAACTCCAACCAACAACACACATCAAGCATACATATAGCATAAAAGATTTATGTACCCTACTATGCACAACTTATGCATACACATGCATAACTCCCCTTCTCCTTCATCAAGCTTATGTAAAACATGATAAAAACTAAGGATTCACACTTACCTCTTGAAGAACAAAGGCTGGTGTGACTCCAACTTGAAGAGATGGAGGTTCAAGCTTCACAAGTTCTTAAACTCCACAACTTCTCAAAACTATCTTAAACTCACTTTAAACTTGTTTTTCTTTGAAAGATTTGATGAGAAACTAGGTAAGTCACTAAGGGGAAGCATGAACATGTCTCTGACCCAAAGGAAAGCTTAAGCACCTCCTTTCTCGGCCAAAAGCACCTTTAACAAAGAACCACCGCTTCATATTTGGTGGCTAAAGCTACATGCAACACCTCACCACCTTCGGAGGCCGAACATTAGAGTTTAGGGGGCCGAACATGGGGTACTTTCGGCGGCCGAACTTCAACTTTCGGGGGCCGAAAGTGGCAAAGACTTCCTTAGCCTTTTCTCTTCAAAACTCATTTCTTTTCTAAAACAAAAGCTTAAAACATGTAAAAACATTTTAGAAAACCTTCACTCTACCCTTCAGGGATGCTCTGACATCCTAGATTCCATCGGACGGTAGGAATTTCGATGTCTAAACATGCCGGGTATTACAGTTGTAGCTAACTGGCCTAGACCCAC
This sequence comes from Manihot esculenta, assembly GCF_001659605.2. Lineage (NCBI taxonomy): Eukaryota > Viridiplantae > Streptophyta > Magnoliopsida > Malpighiales > Euphorbiaceae > Manihot > Manihot esculenta. The sequence continues at coordinate 9,695,582 of NC_035165.2, read as the reverse complement.
TACAGTGACAGAGATCAAGAGCTTCTTGGGTTTAGCAGGTTACTACAGGAGGTTCTTTCAGGACTTTTCTAAAATTGCAGCTCCCATGACCAGACTGACTAAGAACAGCCAAAGGTTTATGTGGACCGACCAGTGTGAAGAAAGCTTTGAGGAACTCAAGAAGAGGTTGACTTCAGCACCAGTGTTGGCTCTGCCGACTAGTAATGAGGACTTCACAGTCTTTTACAATGTGTCCCGTGTGGGACTGGGTTGTGTGCTAATGCAGAATGAAAGGGTGATTGCTTATGCTTCTAGGCAGCTGAAGATGTAATACCCGGCTAGACTCCGGTATCGGGATTCCTACCGTCCGGTGGAATCTTGGATGTCGGAGGCCTCTAGAAAGGTAAGAACCATGTTTTTATAAAATGTTTTAATGTGTTTTATGTTTTAAGCATGAAAGAAAATGAGTTTTTGCATGAAAATAGCATTGGAGGAAAACTTAGGTTCAGCCGCCGAACCCCTAGTTCGGCCGCCGAACATGCATGCACTTCGAGAGTGCTTTAGGCCCCCGAAGGCATAAGTGAGAGAAGTCCAGGTTCGGCCGCCGAACATGGCATGCATGCGGAGGCACGTTCGGCCCCCGAACGTGGCCTGGCCAGCCACTATAAAAGGGTCCCTTAGCCGAAAACGGGCGAGCTTTTTCCCCATTTTCGGCCAAGGTGAGCTCTCCGCCGTCCCTCACTAATCTTTGATGTTTTTCCTCTAGATCTTTCAAGATTTTCATTTGTTTTAACCTTGTTTTGAAGATTTGAGCTTTTGAGCAAAAGTTTTGGAGCTTGGAGGTTCAAGAACCCAATCTCTTCCACCTCCGAGTTTTAGGTCGTCTCTCTCTCGATCTTCAAGAGGTAAGAGCCGATCTTAAGCTCATTGCATGTTTAAAGTATGTTTTAAGTAGATCTATGGGTTAGAATGCATGTTTAGGTTATGGTTATGTTTATGGGTATAAATGTATGTTCATGAACAATGTGGATGCTTGATGTATTGTAGATGGGGTTTATGATGGTTTGAAGCCCCTAGGAACATGTATGCTTGAGTATGTGTGTTGTAGAATAGGTTTGTTGCATGTTTGGAAGGTTGGGAGGCGAAATGTGCAAAAGGAGCCAAGTTTCTGCCCTTTGGCAGAAACCAAGTTCGGCAGTCGAAGGACTTTCGGCCGCCGAACATGGCTGGGGAGGCAGCCTTTCGGCTGCCGAAGCCTGCCCCCGAAAGGAGACTTTCGTCTCTGTCTGGCAGTTTCGGCCGCCGAAAGTGCCGCCGAACATGCATGAGTTTCGTCTCTGTCTGGGAGTTTCGGTCGCCGAAGGTGCCGCCGAACCTGCCTGACTTTCGGCTCTGGAGGGACTTTCGGCCGCCGAACCTGCCGCCGAAAGTGCCCTGTCCAGGCCTCCTTTGCATGTTTTTCTATGGTTGTTTCATGATGTTTTAGGGGGTTTTTGGGGAGTAGTTTATAGTTTTGTTCTGGTGTGTTTGGTCCCTCATTTGAGTCCACCTGTGTAGGTTCGAACCCGAGGAACCGAGGACCCCAGCAGTGAGTTCAGCTACTTCGGTGTTGTCAGAGTCAGCCAGAGGTGAGTGGAACCAAACTTAATCTTTTAAATTGAGAAATTAAATGTTTTATCATGTTTCATGCATCATGATTATGCAATAGGATGATTGCATTAGTTTTCACGAATATGCCGCATTGCATCGATTGTTGTTGATGTGGGTGAATATTGGATGACCCAATTAGTCCATGACAGGAAGACCAGGACCCCATTCTACGGCCTAGCACAGAGTAAGGAAAGACCAGGACCCCATTCTACGGCCTAGCACGATTATAGGACTCGAAGACCAGGTGCCCAGAGGAGGCCCTGGGGCAATGGTAAGTAATGTATGTTATGACAGGAAGACCAGGACCCCATGCTACGGCCTGGCACAGAGTTAGCTTGGACTAATTGGTGACAAGTTCACCCAACCCTTATGTGAATTGTCTGTCTTATGATGCATTTCATAGAGCATAGTGTTAATATGTTTTATAGTTCTGCTCACTGGGCTTTTAGCTCACCCCTCTCCCTTTACCCCCAGGCTTGCAGGTACAGGATAGAGCAGGAGTCCGGATAGAGTAATGGAGTTTTGGTTATGTATTAGTTAGTGTGGACATGATGAATGATTTTGATGTAATGTAAAAGTACAGTTTAGATATGTAATGAGATGATGTTTATGGATGTTAGAAGTGTGCTTGACCATAGATTGTTGTTATCCCTTTTATTACATGATTTTAGAGACTTTTATGATGTTTATGGAAACCAACTCAACATATGTTATGTCACCCATTGGGGGCACTGATGAGATCCCACAGAGGGATCAATGTTATGTTAATGTATATGCACAGGTTGAGTTTGGTTGATGTATATGGAAAGAAAAGTTTTAATTTTTTTATGTTTGTTGTTGATCATGTATGGGATTATACAGGTTTACAGGTTACATGTCAGGCTTGCTACGGGTCCCGGCGGCCTTAAGCCGATCTGGATCCTAGCGCCGGTAGCGGTCCGATTTTCGGGTCGTTACAGAATGGTATCAGAGCCCTAGGTTCATATGGTCGGACCTAAAGTGTCGGGCTCATAGTTGTGTTAGAAGGTCAAGCACAATAGGAAGATCATGTCCACTAGGATAGGATGTGGAGTCCTGTCTTACATGATGATGTGAAATGCCATGATAATATGCATGTGCATTAATGATATACTATGATATGTGATGTATGCGATGAGGGTTCATGTGTGCCCACATGAACCATATGATGCTAATGTTTGCTTGTGATGTGTACTATTTTTTAGAAAACAGGATGAGAGGAACTCATCGATCAGCAAGATTGACTGGAGTACCACCTGAGGATGAGGGCACGAGCGCACGTCCTCCAGCATTGTCTAGGGCAATGTCTAGTAGGTCTAGCAGAGAAAGAGCAGTAAGAGACCCTAGAAGGTCTTTGGATCTGGGTAGAAGCAGATCAGTCAGAGGAACAGTTCAAGGAGGAGCGTCAGAGGACATGGGGGATGATATGGATGTAGAGCAGAGGAGGGATGGCAGTCTGGGAGTTAGCATGTCAGAAGAGGGAATGGGAGAGTCCCAAGGAGGCACTCAGGCCTCGGGATTTGTTCAGCCACCCCACTACCCACACTTCTCACAACATCCCGGGTATTCGATGGGAGGTACATCGGATTACCCTAGCGTCACCCCTTATCCCACACAGATGCCATACCCACCATACTACCCACCATATTCACAATACCCAATGTATCCACCCCCACCTTACTATCCAAACCCAGCAAACCCTACCTCAGAAAATGTTGCACCACCTCCACCACCTACAGAACCAGCAGCCCCAGTTACTCAACCTTCTAGACCTAGCTCAGCCAGTGGGAGCAAGGTCAAGATGACTGAATACATGAAGCTGGGTGCTCCCCAGTTTGAGTCAGGTGATGACCCGTTTGTGTATCTTGAGAGGGTCAAGACTATTACAGAGGAGTTAGGGGCGGATGACAGTAGAGCCATTCAGATGGCTGGGTTCACATTAAAATGCAAGAAAGCCCGAGAGTGGTTTAAGAGTTATGTGAGCCCGAGGGTGGAAAGCTTGTCTTGGGAAGAGTTTGCAAACAAGTTTGCAGGATGGGCTTTTCCCGATAGTTCAAGGGAGCTGAAAATGATAGAGTTTGAACAGTTGAGGCAGGCAGAGGATATGAGTGTAGAGGAGTACACCGACAGGTTCTTGGAGCTGTTACCTTTTGCTGGGCAGAGTCTGGATACAGATTCGAAGAAGTCAAGGAGGTATGTCATGAAACTTCATTCCAGGTATTCCTCCTTGATTCAGTCCGTGGACAGGGAGAGCTTCCATGTCATAGTAGATATGGCCAGGAAAATGGAGGCCAGTGCCATCATTCAGGGGACAGTTAAACAGACAGTGGCACAGCCTTCTGGTTCTAAAACTCCGGGTGGGGGAAGGTTAGATCCCTCTACCCTGAGTGCAGCAGCCTCAGGCAGTAAGAGATGGGGTAAACCCAAGGGTAAGAAGAACAAGTTCTGGAGCAAAGTCAAGTCTAGTCTAGGATTTGGGAGTGGCTCAAGCTCTGGTGCAGATAATGCAGTTTGTGCGAAGTGTGGTAGGCCACACAAGGGAGTATGTCGGTTTGGGACGAACGCCTGTTTCAGATGTGGTCAGGAGGGGCATATGGCTCGAGAATGTCCAAGAGCAGTCCCGATGGCTCAGTCCCAGCAGACAGCTTCAGGCAGTGTAGTGCAGCCAGCAGCTCCAGCCATGACTCAGGCCAGTGGCAGAGGCAGAGGGAGAGGGGCAGCCTCTTCTTCAGCGGGTTTCAGAGGTGAAGGTCCATCAGCTCCAGCACGGATCTTCACATTGACACAGCAGGAGGCAGATGCATCTAACACCGTGGTGGCAGGTAACTTAGTCATTGGTTGTTCAGATGTGTATGCCTTGATGGACCCTGGTGCATCTCATTCTTTCATCGCTCCGAGAGCCGTGGGGAGGTTGGGTCTGATGACTTCTGGGTTAGAGTGTCCTCTCTGGGTCAGTGGACCCAAGTGTGATCCATCAGTGGCAGAGTCAGTCTACCAGTGTAGATGTGTTTGTTGAGGGAAGATGCTTGTCCGCCGACCTAGTGGTTCTAGATTTGACAGATTTTGACGTCATTCTAGGGATGGACTGGTTATCTACCCATGGTGCAACCTTGGACTGCAGGGACAAGGTAGTCAGGTTCAGAGGTCAGGATGGGTCTGAGGTTGTCTTCAGGGGAGACAAGAGGGGTACACCTAGAGGTCTGATATCAGCTCTTCAGGCTCGTAGGTTGCTTAGGAAGGGATGTTAGGGGTATTTGGCTCATGTGAGAGAGCTTAGCAGTCAGGTTAGAGAGCCCGCCTCGGTGCCAGTGGTTAGAGAGTTCTTAGATGTGTTCCCAGACGAGCTGCCAGGTTTACCACCTGCTAGGGAGATAGAGTTCGAGATAGAACTAATGCCTGGAACCCGATCTGTAATACCCGGCTCGAGTCCGGCATCGGCATTCCTGTCGTCCGGTGGAATCTCGGGTGTCGGAACCCTCGAGAAGGGTAATACATATGTTTTCCAAGGTATTTTCACTTGTTTTCATGTTTTGAAGTGTGATAAGCATTGAGTTTTTAAAGAAAAGCAACAAGGGAGAAATGCAGAGGTTCGGCCGCCGAAGGTCCATTTCGGCCGCCGAACATTTCATGGTTGCGGCTTCACGTTCGGCTGCCGAAGGTGGTCTGGCCAGCCACCTATAAAAGGGCCAAGGGTCGGTGGAAGGAGGTTATTTCTCCTCCACTTGCAGCCAGAGGTGAGTTTCAGCCTCTCCTACGTTGACTTTCATGTTTTCCATGATTTTCATCAAATCTTTCAAGAGTTTTAAGAGTTTTGGTGATTTATGAAGGTTTTGAGCAAAAGAAGCAAGTTTTGAAGTTTGGAGCTTTGGAAGAGCTTTTCTTCATATCTCCACGTTAGGATCCTTCATCCTCAAGTTCTTAAGAGGTAAGTGAAGATCCTGAGCTTCTTTGATGGTTTTGAAAGGTTTTATGAAGTTTGTATGGGTAGTTTGCATGTTTAGGTTTAGGTGAGGTTTTTGGTGATTTGTGGTGTTTCAGCATGTTGAAGTGTTATGTGCTATGTTTGTTTGGGGTTTTAGGGTAATTTTAGACCCCTTTGTGCATATATATGAGTATATGCTAGTTGGGAGTAGTTGATATGCCTGTTTGTAGATTTTTGGACAAAGTTTGCATGAAACAGAGCAGGGTTCTGTCCTTCGGGCAAAACCAGGTTCGGCCGCCGAAGGAAGGTTCGGCCGCCGAACCCTTTGTGGAGGCAGTTCGGCTGCCAAAGGTTGCCCCCGAAAGCTAGGCTTTCGGTTTAGAAAGGGACTTTCGGCCGCCGAAAGAGGGAGTTCGGCCGCCGGAAGTGTGTGAGTTTCGTCTCTGGACGAGACCTTCGGCCGCCGAAGGTGCCGCCGAACATGCATGAGTTTCGTCTCTAGAGTGGGGTTTCGGCCGCCGAACCTGCCGCCGAAAGTGCCCTGTCCAGCTTTCCTTTGCATGTTTTATGTGATGGTTTGAGGATTGTTTAGAGGGGTTTTGGGGAGTTTCGTAGAGATGTTCTTGAGTGAGTTTAGTCCCTCATTTGAGTCCACCTGTGTAGGTACGGACCAGAGGAATCAGGGACATCAGCAGTGAGTCCAGTGTCAGAACCTGCAGAGTCAGTGCAGAGATAACCAGGTGAGTGGAATTAACTTAATGTTTTAATATGAGAACTGAATATTTTCTCATGCTTCATGCATCATGAATATGCTATAGGGTGAGTGCATTAGTGTACACAAAGATGATGCATTGCATTTATCCTTGTACTTGGCATTGCTCCTTGTACATTGCTTATGTGAGACGGCACGGACTTCGTGAGGATTCATTAGCCCTCAGAGGAAAGACCTGGAACAGCCCTACGGGGACCAGGCACATATATAAAGACCTGGAACAGCCCTACGGGGACCAGGCACATGGTACTTAGGTACCCCAGATGAGATAGGGGGAGTTTTGATCCGTCCGGCCGAGGTTATGTGATTATGTGTTGCATTCCATGAGAGCATGTTTTATCACCTGTATTTGCCTATTCTACTCACTGGGCTATTGTAGCTCATCCCTCTCCCCTAACTCCAGTTGTGCAGGTTCAGAGACAGGTCAGCAGGGTACAAGAAGAGTTCAGAGTCTTGTAATAGCTAGTGTGGACATGTAAATGTAAAGAGATCGTGTATATGTACAGTGTATAGCATAGTGCTTGACTTATAAGACTTGTAATCCCTTTGTGGAGTCACATGATCAGTTTATATATGTTTCTTTATTGTTGTATGTTTAGGAGCAAAACCAGGCTTAATATTATGAGTTTGATCCGCCTAGAGCCATGAGGAGCTCTAGTAGGGATTAGTAGAGCACAGAGAGAGTGCATGCACAGGTTAAGCCTTGGAATGAAGAACAGTTTTATGTTTTACAGCAAATGTATGATCATGTATGGGATTTCACAGGTATACAGATAGAATAGCAGGCTTACTACGGGTCCCGGCGACCTTAAGTCGATCTGGATCCTAGTGCCGGTGGCAGTTCGGTTTCCGGGCTGTTACACGATCGATCTCTATCCCTCCCTACAAGATGGCGCCAGCAGAATTGAAAGAGTTGAAGGAGCAGTTGCAGGAGCTGGTAGACAAGGGCTTCATCCGACCGAGTACCTCACCCTGGGGTGCTCCAGTTTTGTTTGTGAGAAAGAAGGATGGATCCCTTAGACTTTGTATCGACTACAGGCAGTTGAACAAAGTCACTACCAAGAACAAGTACCCATTGCCAAGGATCGACGATCTATTCGACCAGCTAGCAGGAGCGGGTTGTTTCTCCAAAATAGATCTGAGGTCCGGGTATCATCAGTTGAGGATCAGAGAAGAGGACGTGCCAAAGACAGCTTTCAGGACCAGATATGGGCATTTTGAGTTCCTTGTGATGCCGTTCGGGTTAACCAACGCCCCTGCAGCATTCATGGATCTCATGAACAGAGTGTTTAGTCAATACCTGGATCACTTTGTTATTGTCTTCATAGATGATATCTTGGTGTATTCCAGGAATGCAGAGGAGCATGCCCATCATCTGAGGTTGGTTCTGCAGACTTTGAGGGAACATGGCTTGTATGCCAAGTTCTCTAAGTGTGAGTTCTGGCTGAGGAGCATTTCATTCTTGGGGCATGTGGTGTCAGAAAATAGTATAGAGGTAGACCCCAAGAAGGTAGAAGCTGTGGCTAACTGGCCTAGACCCACTTCAGTGTTAGAGATTAGAAGTTTCTTGGGTTTGGCAGGTTACTACAGGAGGTTCATTCAGGACTTCTCGAAAATAGCAGCTCCTCTGACCAGACTGACCAGGAAGAATCAGAAGTTCATGTGGACTGACCAGTGCGAAGAGAGTTTTGAAGAGCTTAAGAAGAGGTTGACTTCAGCACCAGTGTTAGCTCTGCCATCTAGTGATGTAGACTTTACAGTCTTTTGTGATGCGTCCCGCGTGGGACTGGGTTGTGTACTAATGCAGAATGAGAGGGTGATTGCTTATGCCTCTAGGCAGCTAAAGAAGCATGAGTTGAATTACCCCACACACGACCTTGAGATGGCAGCAGTAATCTTTGCACTCAAGATGTGGAGGCACTACCTCTATGGGGTAAAATGTGAGATCTTCACAGATCATAAAAGCCTGTAGTACATCCTGAGTCAAAGAGATTTGAACTTGAGACAGAGGAGATGGGTAGAGCTGCTGAGTGACTATGATTGCAAGATTCAGTATCATCCGGGTAAGGCGAATGTCGTGGCAGACGCCCTAAGCCGGAAGTCACTAGGCAGTCTATCCCACATCACGGCAGAGAGGAGACCAGTGGTGAAGGAGTTTTACAAGCTCATTGATGAAGGTCTACAATTGGAGTTGTCTGGTACAGGTACTTTAGTGGCCCAGATGAAAGTGACACCTGTGTTTCTGGAGCAAGTGGCTCAGAAACAGCATGAGGACCCAGAGTTAGTGAAGATTGCCAGGACTGTTCAGTCAGGCAAAGACAGCGAGTTCAGATTCGACAACAAGGGGATCCTCTGCTATGGGAGTCGTTTATGTGTACCAGATGACATAGGGCTAAAAGGAGACATTATGAGAGAGGCTCATAATGCAAGATACAGCGTTCACCCCGGAGCCACCAAGATGTATCAAGATCTGAAAAAGGTTTATTGGTGGCCAGCTATGAAGAGAGAAGTGGCACAGTTTGTGTCAGCCTGCGAAGTGTGTCAGAGGGTGAAGCTAGAACATCAGAAGCCGGCTGGAATGCTTAACCCGCTACCTATTCCAGAGTGGAAATGGGAGAATATAGCTATGGACTTCGTAGTGGGGTTACCGGCGACGTCCAACAGATTGGACTCCATATGGGTGATTGTGGACAGACTCACCAAATCTGCTCACTTCATCCCTGTCAGGAGTGGCTATTCTGTGGACAAGTTGGCGCAGGTGTATGTTGATGAGATAGTCAGACTGCATGGGGTTCCTGTTTCTATAGTGTCAGATAGAGGGCCCCAGTTCACCTCCAGGTTTTGGCGGAGTCTGCAGAATGCCATGGGTATAAGGTTGGATTTCAGTACTGCCTTCCATCCACAGACAGACGGACAGTCAGAGAGGACCATCCAGACCATAGAAGATATGCTAAGAATGTGTGTGATGGACTTTGGCGGTTCTTGGAGGCAGCATCTACCTTTGGTGGAGTTTGCCTACAATAACAGCCATCATGCTAGCATCGGGATGGCCCCATATGAAGCTTTATATGGAAGGAAGTGCAAGTCACCTGTTTGCTGGGAAGAAGTTGGAGAGAAGGCCTTGGCAGGGCCTGAGATAGTAAAGATCACCAGCAGGGTGGTACCCTTAATCAGAGAAAGAATCAAGACGGCTGCAAGCAGACAGAAGAGTTATGCAGACATCCGCAGAAGGCAAGTAGAATTTCAGGAGGGGGATCTGGTATTGCTCAAGGTGTCTCCAATGAAAGGAGTGGTTCGGTTTGGAAAGAAAGGTAAGCTGGCTCCGCGGTACATCGGACCCTTTGAAGTCTTGCAAAAGATTGGGAATGTATCATACAAGCTGGATTTACCTGCTTCAATGGAGAGAATCCATCCGGTTTTCCATGTTTCTATGTTGAGAAAGTTCGTGTCAGATCCGGGCAAGGTTCTTAGTGAGCCTGATGTGGAGATCCAAGAGGATCTCACCTATGTTGAGCAGCCGGTACGGATTCTGGACACTCAAATCAGGAAGCTGAGAAACAAGGAAATCCCGATGGTGAAAGTCCTGTGGAACCACCACAATATGGAAGAATGCACCTGGGAGACACGGGAGTCCATGCTCCAACAGTACCCTTATCTTTTCTAAGGTTAGTTTCTTATGAGTTTTATGTGTATGTTATGTTGTATGCCTTGCATGTGCTAGTTGAGGAACATTCGGGGATGAATGTTCTTAAGGGGGGGGAGAATGTAATACCCGGCTAGACTCCGGTATCGGGATTCCTACCGTCCGGTGGAATCTTGGATGTCGGAGGCCTCTAGAAGGGTAAGAACCATGTTTTTATAAAATGTTTTAATGTGTTTTATGTTTTAAGCATGAAAGAAAATGAGTTTTTGCATGAAAATAGCATTGGAGGAAAACTCAGGTTCGGCCGCCAAACCCCTAGTTCGGCCGCCGAACATGCATGCACTTCGGGAGTGCTTTAGGCCCCCGAAGGCATAAGTGAGGGAAGTCCAGGTTCGGCCGCCGAACCTCAAGTTCGGCCGTCGAACATGGCATGCATGCGGAGGCACGTTCGGCCCTCGAACGTGGCCTGGCCAGCCACTATAAAAGGGTCCCTTAGCCGAAAACGGGCAAGCTTTTTCCCCATTTTCAGCCAAGGTGAGCTCTCCGCCGTCCCTCACCAATCTTTGATGTTTTTCCTCTAGATCTTTCAAGATTTTCATCTGTTTTAACCTTGTTTTGAAGATTTGAGCTTTTGAGCAAAAGTTTTGGAGCTTGGAGGTTCAAGAACCCAATCTCTTCCACCTCCGAGTTTTAGGTCGTCTCTCTCTCGATCTTCAAGAGGTAAGAGCCGATCTTAAGCTCATTGCATGTTTAAAGTAAGTTTTAAGTAGATCTATGGGTTAGAATGCATGTTTAGGTTATGGTTATGTTTATGGGTATAAATGTATGTTCATGAACAATGTGGATGCTTGATGTATTGTAGATGGGGTTTATGATGGTTTGAAGCCCCTAGGAACATGTATGCTTGAGTATGTGTGTTGTAGAATAGGTTTGTTGCATGTTTGGAAGGTTGGGAGGAGAAATGTGCAAAAGGAGCCAAGTTTCTGCCCTTTGGCAGAAACCAGGTTCGGCAGCTGAAGGACTTTCGGCCGCCGAACATGGCTGGGGAGGCAGCCTTTCGGCTGCCGAAGCCTGCCCCCGAAAGGAGACTTTCGTCTCTGTCTGGCAGTTTCGGCCGCCGAAAGTGCCGCCGAACATGCATGAGTTTCGTCTCCGTCTGGGAGTTTCGGCCGCCGAAGGTGCCGCTAAACCTGCCTGACTTTCGGCTCTGGAGGGACTTTCGGCCGCCGAACCTGCCGCCGAAAGTGCCCTGTCCAGGCCTCCTTTGCATGTTTTTCTATGGTTGTTTCATGATGTTTTAGGGGGTTTTTGGGGAGTAGTTTATAGTTTTGTTCTGGTGTGTTTGGTCCCTCATTTGAGTCCACCTGTGTAGGTTCGGACCCGAGGAACCGAGGACCCCAGCAGTGAGTTCAACTGCTTCGGTGTTGTCAGAGTCAGCCAGAGGTGAGTGGAACCAAACTTAATCTTTTAAATTGAGAAATTAAATGTTTTATCATGTTTCATGCATCATGATTATGCAATAGGATGATTGCATTAGTTTTCACGAATATGCCGCATTGCATCGATTGTTGTTGATGTGGGTGAATATTGGATGACCCAATTAGTCCATGACAGGAAGACCAGGACCCCATTCTACGGCCTGGCACAGAGTAAGGAAAGACCAGGACCCATTCTACGGCCTGGCACGGTTATAGGACTCGAAGACCAGGAGCCCAGAGGAGGCCCTGGGGCAATGGTAAGTAATGTATGTTATGAAAGGAAGACTAGGACCCCATGCTACGGCCTGGCACAGAGTTAGCTTGGACTAATTGGTGACAAGTTCACCCAACCCTTATGTGAATTGTCTGTCTTATGATGCATTTCATAAAGCATAGTGTTAATATGTTTTATAGTTCTGCTCACTGGGCTTTTAGCTCACCCCTCTCCCTTTACCCCTAGGCTTAGGGATGGCAACGGATCGGGTATTTTCGGGTACCCGATCCGACCGAACCCTAATAGAACGGATTTGGATAGTTATAATCGGGTTTGGGACGGATTCGGATTTTAAAAATAATACCCGTTGCGGGTTCGGATCGAATTCGGGTTTTATGTATAGGGTACCCACCACCCGAACCCGTTTATATAAATAATTAATTTAATATAAAAAATATATTTTATAATAATATTTATAAATTTTTTTTATATATTTTTATTTAAAAATTTAAATTTAAATATTCTTTAGAAATATTAGATTTTTTAAATGAAAATTATTAATGAGAAATATTTTTTATATAAATTATTAATTAAAATATATAATATTAAACGGGTTCGGATTTTGTTTGGGTAATAATAATCGGATTTAGTACGGATTCGAATAGTTTAAATTAATTTTTAATCGGGTTCGGAACGGATTCGGATATTACTAATATAAATCGGGTTCGGGTTCGGGTAGTTTAATTTTCGCGAGTACCCTACCCGTTTATATCCCTACCCAGGCTTGCAGGTACAGGATAGAGCAGGAGTCCGGATAGAGTAATGGAGTTTTGGTTATGTATTAGTTAGTGTGGACATGATGAATGATTTTGATGTAATGTAAAAGTACAGTTTAGATATGTAATGAGATGATGTTTATGGATGTTAGAAGTGTGCTTGACCATAGATTGTTGTTATCCCTTTTATTACATGATTTTAGAGACTTTTATGATGTTTATGTAAACCAACTCAACATATGTTATGTCACCTATTGGGGGCACTGATGAGATCCCACAGAGGGATCAATGTTATGTTAATGTATATGCACAGGTTGAGTTTGGTTGATGTATATGGAAAGAAAAGTTTTAATTTTTTTATGTTTGTTGTTGATCATGTATGGGATTATACAGGTTTACAGGTTACATGTCAGGCTTGCTACGGGTCCCGGCGGCCTTAAGCCGATCTGGATCCTAGCGTCGGTAGCGGTCCGATTTTCGGGTCGTTACAGAAGAAGCACGAGTTGAATTACCCTACACATGACCTGGAGATGGCAACAGTAATCTTTGCACTCAAGATGTGGAGGCATTACCTTTACGGGGTAAAATGTGAGATCTTCACCGATCATAAAAGCCTGCAGTACATCCTGAGTCAGAGAGATTTGAATATGAGACAGAGAAGATGGGTAGAACTGCTCAGTGACTATGATTGCAAGATTCAGTACCATCCGGGTAAGGCGAATATTGTGGCAGACGCCTTAAGCCGGAAATCACTTGGCAGTTTATCCCATATTTCGGCAGAGAGGAGGCCAGTAGTGAGGGAGTTCTTCGAACTCATGAATGAAGGTCTACAGTTGGAGTTGTCTGGTACAGGTGCTTTAGTTGCCCAAATGAGAGTGGCACCCGTGTTTCTGGAGCAGGTGGCTCAGAAACAGCATGAGGACCCAGAGTTAGTGAAGATTGCCAGGACTGTTCAGTCGGGCAAGGATAGTGAGTTCAGATTCGACGGCAAGGGGATCCTCCGCTATGGAAACAGATTGTGTGTACCAGATGACGTAGGGCTGAAAGGAGACATTATGAGAGAGGCTCATAATGCCAGATACAGTGTTCACCCTGGAGCCACCAAGATGTATCAAGATCTGAAGAGAGTGTATTGGTGGCCAGCTATGAAGAGAAAAGTGGCACAATTCATGTCAGCCTGCGAAGTGTGTCAGAGGATGAAGCTGGAACATCAGAAGCCGGCTGGAATGCTTAACCCACTACCTATTCCAGAGTGGAAATGGGAGAATATAGCTATGGACTTCGTGGTGGGGCTACCGGCGACGTCCAACAGATTGGACTCCATATGGGTGATTGTGGACAGACTGACCAAATCTGCTCACTTCATCCCTGTCAGGAGTGGCTATTTTGTGGACAAGTTGGCGCAGGTGTATGTAGATGAGATTGTCAGGCTGCATGGGGTTTCTATTTCAATAGTGTCTGATAGAGGACCCCAGTTCACCTCCAGGTTTTGGCGGAGTCTGCAGAACGCTATGGGTACCAGGTTGGATTTTAGCACTGCTTTCCATCCTCAGACGGACGGACAATCAGAGAGGACCATCCAAACAATAGAAGATATGCTCAGAATGTGTGTGCTGGATTTTGGCGGTTCTTGGAGGCAGCATCTACCTTTAGTGGAGTTTGCCTACAATAACAGCCATCATGCCAGCATAGGGATGGCCCCATATGAAGCTTTGTATGGAAGGAAGTGCAGGTCGCCTGTCTGTTGGGAAGAAGTAGGAGAAAAGGCCTTGGCAGGGCCTGAGCTAGTAGAGATCACCAGCAGAGTGGTGCCCATAATCAGAGAAAGGATCAAGGCTGCTGCAAGCAGACAGAAGAGTTATACAGACATCCGCAGAAGGCAAGTAGAGTTTCAGGAGGGGGATTTGGTATTGCTCAAGGTGTCTCCAATGAAAGGGGTGATTCGGTTCGGGAAGAAAGGTAAGCTAGCTGCACGGTACATTGGGCCCTTCGAGATCTTGCAAAAGATTAGGAATGTATCGTATAAGCTGGATTTACCTGCCTCAATGGAGAGAATCCATCAGGTTTTCCATGTTTCTATACTACGAAAGTTTGTGTCAGATCCGAGTAAGGTTCTTAGTGAGCCTGATATGGAGATCCAAGAGGATCTCACCTATGTTGAACAGCCAGTACGGATTCTTGACACTCAGATCAGAAGGTTGAGAAACAAGAAAATCCCGATGGTGAAAGTCCTTTGGAATCACCACAACATCGAAGAGTGTACCTGGGAGACACGGGAGTCCATGCTCCAGCAATATCCTCATCTCTTCTAAGGTGAGTGTTATGTGTTTGGTTGTGTGGTTATGTTTTATGCTTTGTATGTTCATGTTTTATGCTATGCCATGCTATGATTGTTTGGTGAACATTCGGGGACGAATGTTCTTAAGGGGGGGAGAATGTAATACCCGGCTAGACGCCAGCATCGGAATTCCTACCGTCCGGTGGAATCTCGGATATCGAAAACCTCTAGAAGGGTAAAATCATGTTTTTATAAAATGCTTTAATGGATTTCATGGGTTTAAACAAGAAAGAAATTAAGCTTTGAATGAAAATAGTCTTGAGAGGAAGACTCAGGTTCGGCCGCCGAACATTCATGCACTTCGGGAGTGCTTTAGGCCCCCGAAGGCATAAGTGAGGGAAGTCCAGGTTCGGCCTCCGAACCTCATGTTCGGCCGCCGAACATGGCATGCATGCGGAGGCACATTAGGCCCCCGAAAGTGGCCTGGCCAGCCACCTATAAAAGGGTCCCTTTGTCCGAATGGGCGAGCTTTTCTCCCCATTTTCGGCCAAGGTGAGTTCTCCGCCGTCCCTCGCTGATTTTGAGTCTCTTCCTACAAATCTTTCATGATTTTCATGAGTTTTCACTTTGTTTTGAAGATTTTTGAGCATTAAAGCAAGTTTGAGGCTTGGAAGACTCAGGAGCTCTTTTCTTTGGTTCTCCAAGTTTAGGTCGTCTCTCTCTCGATCTTCAAGAGGTAAGAGCCGATCTTGAGCTTGTGGTATGTTTTAAACAAGTTTTAAGTTGATTCATGAGGTAGAAAGGCATGTTTAAGTTAGTTGAGCTTTGTTAGGTTTTATGTGATTATATGGACAATGTGTGTTGGATATGCATGTTTGATGTGTTGTAGTTGGGGTTTAGGATAGTTTGAGACCCCTAGGTGTTGATGTATGTGTGTATGCATGTTTTGGTTGAGTTGGATGCATGATTGGAAGTTTGGGAGGCTTTGGGAGCTTGTTGAGTCGAGTTTCTGCCCTTTGGGAGAAACCAGGTTCGGCAGCCGAAGAGACTTTCGGCCGCCGAACCTCTCTGTGAGGCAAGCCTTTCGGCTGCCGAAGCTTGCCCCCGAAAATGGACTTTTGTCTCTGGAGGGCACTTTTGGCCGCCGAAGGTGCCGCCGAACCTGTCTGACTTTCTGCTCTGGAGGGACTTTCGGCCGCCGAACCTACCGCCGAAAGTGCCCTGTGCAGCCCTCCTTTTCATGTTTCCTATGATTGTTTTAAGGTATTTTAGGGGGTTTTTGGGGAGTATTTTAGAGTCATGTTCATGAATGTTTGGTCCCTCATTTGAGTCCACCTGTGTAGGTTCGGACCCGAGGAACCGGGGACCCCAGCAGTGAGTCAGTCGCTTCAGAGTCAGTAGAGCTTCAGCCAGAGGTGAGTGGAATAAACACTTATGTTTTAAAGAAATTTAATATTGATGTGAGCATGTTCATGCATCACGAATGCCATGTGATATCTTAGGTTGTGCATTAGAATTCACGAATATGTTGCATTGCATAATTTGATGATGATGTGGATGGATGTTGGATGGTCCTTAGTCCTCATTATGATACGATGTGATATGATACAGTATGGCATGGTATGGAAGTCCGGTTGACCCATTCTACGTCCCGGCACTATGTAAGAGAAAGACCGGTTGACCCATTCTACGTCCCGGCACTTTGGAATGTTATGATATGTTATGTTTAAGAGAAAGTCCGGTTGACCCATTCTACGTCTCGGCACCTTGGAATGTAGAGGACTATTGGTGACAATACCATCCTTGATATGACTTGTTTGTGATGTGTTGCATCTCATGACAGCATGAAATCTAAATTGAATGTTATTATTCTGCTCACTGGACTTTATAGCTCACCTTTCTCCCTTAACCCCCAGATTTGCAGGTACAGGGTAGACCAGGAGGTCAGCATGAGTAGAGTTATGTTGTATGTAATAGCTAGATGTGGACATGAATGTGATGTAATGTAAAAGTATAGTATAGAAATGTAATGCAATGAGGTTTATTGAGGTTTATAGTTGTGCTTGACCCTAGTATGTTGTAAATCCCTTTGAGTACATGATTTTTTTTAATGATACTTATGTAACCAAACTCAATACATGTTATGTCACCCTATTGGGGCAATGATGAGACTCCAAAGAGGGGTTAATGTTTATGATTATGTTTATGTATAGTGCATGCACAAGTTGAGTTTGGTGAATGAATGAAAGAATGAATGAATGTAAGGAAAAGTTCAAAATTTTATGTATGTGTTGATCATGTATGGGATTAAACAGGTATACAGGATGAATGTTTGGCTTGCTACGGGTCCCGGCGGCCTTAAGCCGATCTGGATCCTAGCGCGGGTAGCGGTCCGATTTTCGGGTCGTTACAGGAATCAACACCAATAAGGTATCATTTAATTCTGAAGGCAGAGGGGCATCCTTCAAGATACTAAGGACAAAGTCACTAACCTGCATTCCAATGGAACTCCATATTTTCTGAAAAAACCTGGCTTGAAAACCGTCTATACTAGGAGCTTTAAAAGGCGCCATTGACTTAATAGCAGTAGTAACCTCATCCCTAGAAAAATCTTCATTAAGAATGAGATTATGTGTGCCATTGAGTCTTGTAAGAAGGCTCGACCTGGCCCTATTTAACTCTGAAGCTCTATCAAGAGTATAAAGATTATAGTAAAAGTCTCTCACAAAAGCCTGAAGCTGAACAAAATCCTCAATCTAATTACCCATATCATCCATTAGTCGAGTGACCGGAGATTTCTTATTACGAATCAAAGCAGAAAGGTGGTAATACTGAGTATTCCGATCTCCAGAAACAATCCAATCTTGCTTGGATTTTTGGAACCAAAAGAGTTCTTCTTGTTCTAGAATATCCTCTAACTGCTTTTTTAGTTTGAGTTCTAATTTTAATAAATGTTGCAAACCACCAGTAGAGAGAGTTTTCTGAATTTCAGCAATCCGAGCCAAAATACGTTTCTTTCTGCTGAAGATATTACCAAAAGAATTTCAATTCCAAAGGCTTAAATCTGAAGCCAAATTCTTAATAAAATCGGAAAAGTCAGTAGAAGAATTTAAAGCATTACCAACAATCATCCCCAAATCTGCATGGTTCATCCATGCAAGCTGAAAATGAAAAGGACCCTCCATACGGTGCACATGTTTGTTCAAAGAAACCACCAGAGGACAATGATCCGAATGAAATTTGGCAGGATGAGTAACATAATCATGTGGAAAACGAAATTGCCAATTAGGGGAACAGAGGGCTCTATCAAGCTGAGCCCTTTGGAGGGAATGAGAAGACAGACCCCTGGACCAAGTAAAAGCCAAGCCTTCAAAACCCATATCCAGCAAACCATTATCAAAAATCCAATCCGAAAAAAGTTTCGCTCCAGAAATATTAAACGTACTGTATCCCTGAAGCTCATATTGGAAAGGGACACAATTAAAATCACCCAAAGCCATCCATTCATCACTCAAATCACCAGAGTCAAGCTTCAAGTCGGTCCACAAGATACGTCTGCATGGGCTATAGGAGCTAGCATAAATAAAGCAAAGGTTCCAGGAAATACCAGACACAGGCAGAACTTTACAAGTAACAAACTGAGGATGAGATTCAATAAGCTGAATGCTAAAGTTATTTTCAGTCCAGAAAATCCAAACACCGCCACTGAAGCCCAGAGATTCAACTCGAATCCAATTATCAAAACCCAACCTCCCACAAATAGCATTTGCATGAGTGCCACTCACCCTAGGCTCCATAATGCAAAAGATGTCAGGTTTAAAGAGTCTCTTGTATTCTAAGAAAGCCCTCCGAAAGGTAGGGAGGCGGCGCCTTGACAGTTCTAAGAAATAACTATCATTAAAATAATAATAGTAATGGTAAGAGAAAACCCCATTGGCAAAAAATCCAATCAAAACCAAAGACATGAAGACATCAATTGACCATCTCTCCCCCCACACGAAAGGCTAAAGCATTACCCCCCTCAAGTGGAGTCTCCGGAACAATGTCCATCTCTTGAATCTCATTCGTTTTCAGGTTCTCGTCAATATTAGGAGCAGAGGGATGCGGAAATTGATTTTCCGCATTAGGAATGTCTAGGTTACCATTTGCATGAGTGTTGTCATGGTTAGAAAAAACACCCCGGTTGGTAACAGTACGAGAAACCGAAGCATATTTTTTCCCTCCAAAAACAAGGACATGTTCTGTCTCCTCCGCAACTCTTCTAGGTTTAGGAACAATAGCCACTTTATTCGAAATTAAAGAAGAATTGGTAGGAGTAGAAATAATATCTGTCCCAGTATCTCCAGCATCAGGTCTCACTGGGTTTTTACTGGCAGATTATTGGCAGATCTTTTAGTTTACGGGCCAATAGAGGACGGCCCAGCTCCGGATGAGCCCTTATCAATAGTATTAGAGGGCGGGTAGTCTCATGGGCTTAACAAGAGCTGGCTCATTAATCTCCAAAGCAGCATATCGATTAGAACGGTCCGTCAAAGGTTTTATCCCTTTTTCCTTAGCAGAAAATTTATCTTTAGAAGACTCCTTGTCGACTAGAACTTTGTTAGAGACTTTTTTAAAATTCCTCTTATCTTTTTTGACAAGCATCCAATCCCCATAATCATTGACAATCATCGGATTATTAGGGATTGCTCTTCCCTTGTCCTTATCCACATCAATCGGATCGTTGGCATGGGCTTTCCCCGCAGGATTACCGGCACCGCTAGAGCCTCCCCTCGCCGGGCACTTCTTGGCTTCATGGCCATATCTACCGCAACTGAAACACACCAGGTGGAGCCCTTCATATTCCACTGGTCTAACACATCGGCGAAGCTTGAATTTGGCCACTAAGGGTTTTTCCATGTTAATCTCAATGCAAATCCTGGCGTAGTGTCCTCTACTCACCATACTTGTATTTTGGTCCACCTTAATAGATTTTCCGAGCAAGCTCTCAATTCTCAAAAGGAACTCGTCATTGTAGTATTCAATAGGTAAGCAAGGAATCCTGACCCAGACTGTAAGTCATTCTAAAGCATTAGCAGCATACGGATCAAACTCAGGATGCCATCACCGTACTGTAAGTTAGTGATTAGCAATCATCCAAGGTCCACCCAAAAGTGCATGATCATAGTCTTGCTTGCTAGTGAACTTTACTAAAAAATAGCCATTATCAAGAGCTATAATATTGAAATGAGACTTTGGACGCCAAAGCTCAGAGATTCTTTTTGATAAATAAATATAACCAATCGAACGTCCCAAAAATTTAAGAATCAAAGAGTTTCGCCAGGGCTGTCTGAGCCTGTTCTTTTCTTCTAACGTTATTTTAACTCTAGGACAAGTAGCATCTCCCTCATCATCAGATTCACATGATGCTTCACTCATTGCATCATCATCAAAACAAGCATCCCTAGTCCCTATATGTTGATTCAACAACGTGTTTTTAAAAGA
This sequence comes from Manihot esculenta, assembly GCF_001659605.2. NCBI lineage: Eukaryota > Viridiplantae > Streptophyta > Magnoliopsida > Malpighiales > Euphorbiaceae > Manihot > Manihot esculenta. The sequence continues at coordinate 9,675,368 of NC_035165.2, read as the reverse complement.
AAATTTAGGGAGATCAGGTTTCTCTGGCGCCTTATCATCCCTCCTTGTCCCACCATCCAAAACCTCTTGGTCTTCCATGTCCAGGTAGTTAACCGGAGCATCATCAGGCAGCTCTTTATGTTTTTTTCTTGTACTCCTGTCAATCAAATCGCCCTCCTCCATGGAGGTAGCATGGTTACTATCGTCAAAGGCGAGAGCGTTTGCCATAGGGAGAAATTTTTTTTTTTTATCATTATAAATATTTAAGGGTAAAGTGTAATTTAGTCCCTCTAGTTTAGTGAAATATAACATTTCGTCCCTCTGTTTTAAAAAACCTTCAATTTAGTCACTGTGATCTTTAAAAATTATGCCATTAGTCCCTCCCGTTAGATTTTCAGTTAAATCACTGTTAATCTTAGTTAAAAAGACTAAAATACCCATTCTCTCTCCTTCCTCTTCCTCTTCCTCTTTTTCTTCTTCAAGCAGTGGCAATTTCGGACTACAAGGGCAGGGTTTAAGCAGTTCCCGTTGGACCAGGAGGCATGGTACCACAAGGATTTTGTGATTGATCAAGACAGCAACTGGATGCTGCAGGGATGGAAGGGTCAAATAATCTATGCTTCCAGCTGTTGGGTGCCTGCATAAGAATTTTTTTGTTGCATCTCATTTGCAGTTGTAATGGAGGTAGTATTTATTTAAACACCTAATGCTCATAAACTATGGAGGACGTCTTCTGAAGCCACATGCAGGAGCATTTAAAACTCCAAATGCTAAAGAGATACGATGGAGGATTGGTAAAATGATGAACAACCCATTAAAAAAAGTTGATGCAAAAGGAAGCTTTTCCCATTAGAACTCAAAAAAATTAAGAAAAGGTCCAAAATTATTTACATTTCTTAATCAGGAATTTCATAGCAGAAACAAAACCAACAAGAAATCTCAAGTAGAAATGGGAAAAGCTTGCGAGTGACTCCTGTGGCGGCGGCTAAGACAACTAAAGGTAAAAGGGACATTGATGATCATGAGTATGATTTCTTTAACACTAATCCTTCAGTCAGCTGGATACTGCATCCCAATGGACAATCAAGAGGACACAATGGTGAAATATCATGCCCTTTTTAATTACATGTTAAACCTTTTTCTCTTTTATCCTTTATTTAAAATTATCAGTTCCTAACAAATTAGGCAGAAATTGAAGCTTCAAACCCAATAATTTCTTCATTTTCTTTTCTTTTCTTTCTTCTGATGGGAAGCAGAAGAAGGAGATCGGGAAGGAAAAGAAGAAGAAGAAGAGGAGGAAGAAGAAGAAGGAGATCGGGAAGGAGAAGAAGAAGAAGAAAAAGATCGGAAAAGAGAAGAAGAAGAAGCAGAAGAAGGAGATCGGGAAGGAGAAGAAGAAGAAGAGGAAGAAGAAGAAGGAGATCGGAAAAGAGAAGAAGAAGATCGGAAAGGAGAAGAAGAAGAAGAAGAAGGAGATCGGGAAGGAGAAGAAGAAGAGGAAGAAGAGAGAATGGGTATTTTAGTCTTTTTAACTAAAATTAACGGTGATTTAACTGAAAATCTAACGGGAGGGACTAATGGCATAGTTTTTAAAAATCACAGTGACTAAATTGAAGGTTTTTTAAAACAGAGGGACGAAAGGTTGCATTTCACTAAACCAGAGGGACTAAATTATAGTTTACCCAATATTTAATAATCAATTAGTGACTAAAATATATAATAATTTTATATTATTATTTACATATATATATATAATTATTAATAACAATTATAATTACATGTATACATATATCGATCTATGTATAATTATTTTAATAATTTATATTTTATTAATATAATTTTATTTATATTATCTAATATATATATATATATATTATTTATAAAATTTTTCATAGTATTACAATAATCTCGAAATTCCACGACACTAACGACCAGAAATACAAATTTTGATAGGAAAAATTACCATTAATTACTTATATTTATTAAAATTAACTGTTTAATCATTATTATTTTTAAACTTAGTTAAATTATTTTTATTTTTATATAATTTAAAGTCTTTATAAAAAGATATTACTTAACTTATTTTAGTTTTAATTAAAGAAATTAAAGAGTATGAATAGTTAAAGTTATAAATATAAATAGTCTGGATTGCTAAAAATACAAGAGAAAATAGTATAAAATTTTGATTAAAATTTCATCATTAGAAACATTAAATACTCACTTTACAATGCATAATTTTTATTTATCTTTTCATTTTTAATTAACCTAAAATATTTTTCATTTCTCTTTTTATATTATTATTAATATATAAATTAATTATTATAAGTCTATTTAATTTTATTTTATTTTCAACGCAATATCTCATAGTTTTTTTTTAAATGAGAATACAAACCATTTATTCATATTTAATTTAACTATATATTATTAGTAATGATTTTATTACTTTAATAAAACTTAATGTCTCATTTTCATAAATATAACTTTTTTTATTAATTTTTAATTGCACTCATCTTAAATATATTGTTTTATTAAATATTAAAAAATATTTTAAGAAGTTTATTGAAAATAAAATAAAATAAAATAGAATTATAATAGCTAATTTATATATTATAGTTAAAAAAAATAGACAATAATTTTATGATATTTAAAAAATAAAAATGAATAAAAATTATGGGGGAGTGAAATTTTTTTCTTCTAACTAAAATGATTATTTTATCTTATAATTTTTATTCATTTTACTTTTTTATACATATTAAAAAAATAATATTTTTATTAATATTTTAATTATACTCATATTAAAAATATTAAATTTTATTAAATATAAAAAATATTTTAAGAGATTTATTGAAAATAAAATTATAATAATTATTATTATAGTGTAAAAAATATAATAATTTTAGAATAATTAAAATAAAAAAATAAATAAAAATTATAAAATGAAAAAATATATTTTTTAATTTTTCTGCAAAAGTAAAATCACAGAAAAAGAAAGGTAGTTAAAAAAAAAAAAAAAGAATTCCGTAACGGGATAAGTTGATGACAGAGTTTAATTGTAAGAGAAGTTGAGTACATGGCCACACAACAAAACTTGGGAAAAGTTCTATTTCAGTTAATTTTTCGTTTTTTCCCTATTCAAAATAAAAATTAGAAAAAAAAAATGCTCGAATGAGGATTTAGAATTTTTTTTTTTAAAAGCAGAGTAAAAGTGGCCACTTTACCTCATCTTAATGTTTAAATATATTTAAAAATTTAACTTTTAAAAAATATTTAAAACTCTATCAAATTATAAATATGTTATCAAAATTACTCTTTCCGTCTATAATTTTTTCATTTATTTTTAATTATTTTAAAATTTATTTAATTGGATAACTCAGTTAAAAAACTTTAAATTCTCAAAAAATACTAAAATTGTATTTATTTGATTTTCATTTTTACTTAATTTTCTGAGAAATTAAAAATATTTTTTTCTTGATGAAAGAAAATAAGTTACTTCTCTCGTTTAGTCAAATTACTTCTGGAAAAGTGGCAGGAAGAGGAAGAGGAAGCTAAAGCTGTCGTATTTTGTAATTCAAGTCTTATCAGGTCACCAAGTCCTTAGCAGATAGAGGCTGTCGGTAAATGCTGTGTTAGTTTCTTTGTCACACAAACCAAAAGAGCTATCTATCTCTAACAAGTTGAAAGCCAAGAATTCTAAGATGACATAATAAGATTGCCTAAAAGTTTCCTCATTCTCAAACAAGTTGTTATCACTTAGGATCATTGCGCAGTGTCCTGTGCCTCTTCTTCCTCCCTCATCGTAATCTTTTCTAGGAAAATCCAAAAAGGAAAAAAGACATTTAGTATTTATCTTTATTCATCATTTTAGATATCAACTATAACAGTTAGATATAATTTACCAAATATTTAGCAAACTATAACAATTAAATATAATTTACCAAATATTTAGTAAACCGTAACAGTTAGATATAATTTACCCAAACCAATATCAGTAACGGCTAAATCAAACAACCTCTAAATGTAATAAATACATTAACTTTCATTATTCCCTTGAATTCCTGAAGTTACTAACATGCCGCCGACAGAAATCCTAATAAAAGATGCTAGCCTAAGGCGAAAGGAGTCGTTCAAAATGTAGAAAAAATAACTTAAAATACTCACCACAGAAAAGAAAAGAAAAGAAAAGGAAAGAAAAATTCATAAGCAGCAAACCAAAACCAGAACTGTGCTTACAGATATACTAATAATAATAATAATTCATAAATGTGGTTTTTGACTTACAACACTTTCTATATTATTATTGCTATATATGGTTTATAATTTACATCTCAGGACACACTTAGGGAGGACAAGGAGGCAGTAGTCTGGCTGCCATATGTGTGACCTTGTCAAAAATAAAAAAATTTAAAAAATTTAAAAAAAAAAAAACAAAAGAAAATAACTTGGCAAAATCCTAATATTTATATAGTTTGTATACAGAAGAAACTATAGTATCACATAAGTGATGGCCTCAATTTAGGCACCATTGGCTTTTTAACAGGTAATCAACATCAGGGCATTCTCTATGCTTTTATCATGATGGCAAACATATATATGTATCTCATTGCCTGCTCCTCATATTTGCATGGCTGGAAACCCACTGCAAATTCAGCAGCTTCGTTTGGGAGGGATATGTAAGTTCACATAAATGTGGCCAAGCTCTCCAGCAACTTCATCAGTTGCTGAACATTAAGATCATCCATGACGCTCAGTTTGGTTGCTGTAAGAAACAATTATGTGGGCATTAGATTAGAAAAGGTTCACTTCTAATATAGACTGAATTCATGATTTTTTTATTGTGAGATAAACTCAATTATAATAGGACCATAATAATCCTGCACTAGAGATTAAAAATAAGTCGCTTTCTAGTGTAAAAAAGAATGAACATATATGGGTGAAACAATGCCGTGTTGCAGTGTTGCCACTGTCATCCAGGATTTTCCACTTTTATTCACCTAGAGGCAATTCAGTACTTGAAGTAACAAATAAAGGATGAAAATGAAATGAAGAGAAAATAAATGTGCTAAACAAGTAAAAATATGTGCCATCTCAAACTGGAAATCAAAACGTGCACATCCAAGAAGTGCATGACACAGAATAGTTAGGGAACTGAGAAATCATGATACTACATCTACTGTAGTATTACTAAACATGACAAATGATCTTTAGACCCTTGACAGACTGATGTGAAATTTTGAAGCATCTGAGCAAGTTGATGCCAAATAAGCACAAATCTTGTAGTTGTATGCAAAGCATATAATAATAATCATCATCATCCAATATAACATCACTTGGGTTATTTACACAGAAAAATATGATTTTATTACATCTCTGTTAGGCAACCATTTAGAACAAATGAAACTCACCTCAAGATAGTGTGACAACCTAGTTCGCGAGACAATCACACTTCCCATGAGCCCAAACGAAGCTCCCACTCAGGAAATTCTGAAAAATTCCTCATTGTTGCTCCCATACAAATGATCTTTCTGAAAATAATTTTTAAACATGCATCAAATTATTGGAATGAGAAACCATCTCTACTTCTTACATATTTACTTGAAATTTTATAATTAAAAAAAAAAACAAATTAACTACGTACATCTGCATAGCCATCATCTCTATCAGTACACAAGCTTTTCCCACTGAAATTTTATGAAAGCCTTTGGAACTACAATTGTGAGTTGCAATTGGTTTATAGAAAAATATATTATTACAATTTTTTACTTTAGATAAATAAAAGTTGAATTGTTCTACTATATCTGGACATTAACAAACCATCTCATGCCCTCCCCCTGTACAAATAAGTATTCATAATATTCTTGTTATCACAAGTGAATTATGTGTTGCTGCTAGATATTAGATAAACTCTTCAACATCATTTATGCACTCCTCTAGTTGAGTCAGTTTTTTTATTGCTTGATAAGAGTTTCTACCGGAAAGAAGCTCTACCTTATTATTGGAAAAACGGCCTAATAAAAGAAAACAAAAGAAATAAAAAATTCTTCATTCTTTGCTTCATGGTTGTATCAATAGCCAAGGATGGCTGTTTGCATATTTGCTCTGCAAGGCATAAGTTATATTGCAGGAAAGGCAGTTGGTTGTTAATTGAAGCTTTTATTATACATAGATTTCTTTAATATATCACAAGGACAAAAAAAGCTCACATATCCTTTAGCGCATCTGAGGAAATCATGCAAAGTTGGACATATTAAATTCCTGCAGTAAATTTTTCTTGACTATTAACTAAGAGCCTGTTTGGAGATCCCAAAAAATTAACTTGCTTATATGAAATTGTGATATGGATATAGCACAATAATAAAGCTAGTTCAGGATTTGACAGCAATGAAAACTGTGCAAAAAAACCAAAACAACTTACTTAGAAGCCAGAGAAAACTAAGGTTAACTCACCCGGGAATAGAAACGCTCGTCAAACATGGTAACAGCACATGGTCCTGATGAAGAAGCCCAACTACCAGGGTTAGTGTCATATCCAGGTTTGGGAGCTTCAAAACTTCCATTAACATGAAAATCCACAGGGCTTTCTTGTATGTTCATTTCTGATGCAGGTTGGAATTTTGCATCATTCAGCAAATTCAGATTGTTTGGCAAGTAAGGATACTGCCCAGCCAATTGCAGCCTCAGTGATGCAGTTCCATTTAATTCATTAAAAAGACCGTTCACACCATTTTCCTGACTAGAATTAGATATCTCTGAACTTTTTCCAGTGCCAAAGTAACCAGAATAACTACCAAACGAGGAACTTGCAGAACACTCGACATCCCTAAAGAAAGAAAAGTTGAGTTTCATTGCTCTCTGTCCATATGTTTGTGCAGTAATAAAGCTAAGAATTCTTTTCATTTAACTTAAATATAAAATATGTACTTATAAATATGATCATGTAATGTTTGAACAAATGTCACCTACCAGATAATTTTTATTTATAACTTCTTTAAGTTGAATTTTTTTAGAAAAAGTCAATTATAATCTCATAAAAAAGTAGACTGACAAAAATAATTATATACTTATTTTAAATACCATCTCCAATTACATATTAGGCACAGAGACTAACATATCACCAAACAATCAAATTTATAATACACTAAAAAAACAGGTTCAGTTTTTTTTTTTCTTTCTGTTTTTACTTTTCCTTTCACTTCATAGTTAAGTGTTTATTATGATAAAAAGCATATAACCAACTCTTTGTATAATAACAAGCCAAAAATAAGACTCTCAGTATAATCTAATGGGGAAAAGTTTGGCAGTGTCCTGGTCCATAGGTCAGGCTTTAAGTGGAGTCGGGGGGAAAATAAAATTCAATAGAGCAGCAAGCAAAAGATAACTTAGTTATAACTTAGTTCCGCTCCAATGTATCTGTGTGTCTCCACAATTATACTGTGCATGCTTCATTATAAGATTAGTGTTGTCATGTCATACGCAGGTTTGCAAGAGCAAGTCTCTGGGCTGCCAGGAGGATAAATATGGAGAATTGGAATCAGAAGCTTCCTATAGGAGGCCCACTCACCTATGGGGAAGTAGATTTGGATCCTCTGGTAATACAATCTGTTGACTGTCATTATTCGGAATCCATGGCATAGGTGGGAGCTGCTGATCAGTGCCAATTCTGAAAGGCACATGCATCCCATTTTGGAACTGCAAGTAATGTTAGTTTAGATGCTATCTTCTTATGAACGTTGAGGAAAGCATTAAGCTACTACTTACCTGATTATTGCATTCCAGCGACATAAATTGCTGTTTTCCTAAATAATCCTGGCAAGAGAAGTCAAAACTGTTAGTGATGAAGAAGAAATATTATAAGTTGAAGCCTAAAGTTAAGAATTTGAAGTCATTTAATTTTACTCTTAATCATGAAAAAATTGCAGCAATGAACATCCTTTTTTCATTTATGTCAATACAAGTTTATCCTTGCACATAAGAACTGTCCAATTTAGTTAGCAAGTGACTAAGTTACCAAATCATCTTCCTGCTCCTTGGTCTCCTCTTTTTCATTCAAAAAGAGAAAAATGTTACTTTGAAACAAGACAAGTGTAGCAGGAAACTTGAAAATATTGTGGATGCTTAGATTCATGGATTTCTAACATGTAGGTTCAAGGGAATATTGCAATTTCATCCACATTCAGTCCAAGAAGAATAAATGAAATCTCTCTAAAGGATGCCTAAAACAAGAACAGTAGACATACCTTATGAGCTCGAAGTTGATTAAGTGATTCCCTGAGTGAATTTTCCAATTGACCCAGATGTTCTATGTTGTTAATCTTATTTGGATTACTCCAATAGCTAGAGAAATTCCAGAGTATTTTAAAATTAGTATGGGTGGCAACCAATTATGCCTATACTTTAAATCACCGTAAAAATTTATGAAACAAAAATCTAGAGTCAAAGATTTCCAAGTGTTCACCTCAATCTCTTGTGCACTTCAGAAAGTTGATTCTGCAGTAACCTTGATTGGTTTGACAGGTCCTGATTATGCAATTTCAAACATGTAAAATGTCACAAGCTTAAGAATAAAAGAACAATTACCTTAAGAGATCAGAATAGCATTGGAACTATTGTTCGAGAGCATACCTCTATAGTTTGAGAACTGAAACAAAAAGAACGGAGCACAAAAGTGTTTTAGTATATGGTCAACCTAAGAAGATATACAACAATGTATTGTGTTATCATAGCACATACCTAGACCCCAGAAATTCAGGTATGTTGACATCATGGTCCAACTTCTTAAAAGTTTTCTTCAGCGCCTTTACTCTCAGAAAGAAAACAAGAAGTCATGTTAGCAATGAGAAGAAAAAGTGCAACAAAGGCACCCAGTGGTAATACAAAAGAAAGTGAAGAAATTAGTGGGGAAAGGTTTATAAGAAAGGACTTACTTCAAGGCCTTCTAACTTCCTGTTCCAAACAAAAGAAGGAAAAAAAAACTTTCAATTCCACAAAATCAATGCAGATGCAAGAAAATTTAAAAGGAAAATAAAAGGAAGTGACATAACTTCATTTTTACCTTTTTGCCCTTTCCTGAGGCGTTAACTGAGCAAATTTTGCAATGACTTCTTCAATGCTGCTCACATCACCAAAAAGAAGAAGGATTTGAAAAGAGGAAAGCACAAATCAGTACTCTATGATTAATTTGTTAGCAAAGAAGGTATAAACACCCTAACACCGTTCATGGCTGCTAATGTGGTGAGCAGAAATATAACACCACATTAGCAGCTACTGAGAGTGTTAGGGTGTCAGGATCTTCTTTGCTAATAATGGATTTGAGCACAGGTATGGTTTCTACTTTCTAAAAGCCAAAACATTTGACTGTAATGAAAGTGGATCAAACCACAAGAAACTTTTAATGCTTTGACCATTCAAAAGCAGTCAACATCTATGTTGAGATTCTTGCCATAAGTAGACTACATTTGCAGTGATTGTTTGCATAATTAGGTGCTAATATCTCATACTATTATCAAGGCTATAACTATTCTTCCTACTTTGCATTCTTATAAATAATTTAAATACCTTAATTAGCTTGAGGGAAATAATCAAGTTCTAAAAATTCTCCCATAATCCTTTTCTCTTTTTGTTCTTTTTCTACTTTCACAACTGTTTCAATATATATGCTAACAACGCCTACATGGTGACAATGATGAAGAAAATAATAAGTAAAAATTACATTGTGAACACCTGAGGACCTTTAAAGTATTTTCCCCATGCTAATTCATATAACAAGGACAGAAATGGATCTGGTGTGCATGTGCACTACAACAAATCAAACACCTAAGTTATTCACTATCATCACCAATACTTTTACTCTATTTCATAACTTCGTAGCAGCTAAAGAATGGATACTTAAAACCCGCTCAGTTCAAGTACAGTGACGTTAAGTTTTATTTATGCTTATAAGATGTAATAGTTCAGTAGAACAAGAAAATGTCTTATAGGTGAGTTTATAGTTCATAAGCTATAAATCCCTAACTCAGAAGAGCACCAATGAGAGTACCTCCTTTTTCCTTTGCATATTGAGGGCTTGCCAGTTGGTGAGAACATAAGAAGGATAATATCTATGTCACATAGAATAGACAACTCCTTTGCCTTCTTCATGATGCCATGTTTCCTTTTTCCATAGGTCGCTTGACGGCCATTTATGTTCTCCAATTTCTTGATCTTTAGCTTAACCCTACCCATCCTGCATATTTAACATCAATATTTTCACAATCCTGAAACCGTCTCAAAATGTACATAACAATACATTTTTCAAATCCTAATTAATGATATAAAACCAGCATATGAACACAGTTAGTTTGCAAATCAGGATCAAACGAATATTACAACCATCCGCTGCATCGACTTGAATCAGCATAAGAACAGTACTTAATTTGCAAATCAGGAACAAAAAATTTGAAACGACATCTCAAATTGTAATAGGCGATGCCCCAAATCCAGCATCAACATCAAATGTATAATGAGAATCAGCCAGAAATCATAAACTTGTTGAAATAAAGGAGAAATTATGTGTAAAACCAGGACAAATGAATATAAAACAAGCTAAAATACACTAAACATATGAATATATTCGAAAAAAAGACATAACCAAACGATTAAAGACTACCCAATTTAGGATTCAGACTTTTCTTTCCTTTCCTTTAAAAAAAGGAAACTATCTACCCAGTAAGAAATAGAATCCTAAGGGAGAAAAAAAAAAAAAAGGAAAGGAAAAGCTTCAAAAAAAATTTACCCAAATGAGCAAATTAAACGACGAGTTGACAGTGCATAATTAAAAGGTCTTGAATGTGGGACAGGTCGATCATGGAGCAAGAGAGAGAACAGAACATAACATAACAGAACCACCTAAAGGGTAGAGAGAGAGAAAGAGAGGGGGGAAGAGAGAGAGAGAGGTGTGAGCTTACATATAGGGTTGCAAGACACGACCGGGTGAGCGGCAAAATCGGTCATGGAAGGGAGCTTGAGAATAGGGATCGTCAGAAGTTTCCCCAAAAGCCAAAACCAACCAAACCCATTATACCAAATTCATTCAATTTTACGCCTTTATAATTGTTTACTAAGCTGAATAAAAGTTGGCAAATGGATAGTAATTTAAAATTTTTGTTAGATTAGCTTTTTTTTCCAAAGAGTTCTTATTTCTCCTGTTATTTGGGAGTTTATATATATATTTTTTCTTATTTTCATGATTTATTTTACAGAAAAAAAAATGAAATCCTATAAAATTATATAAGATTTTAACTCATTTTAAAATAAAAAAATTAAATTAAAAATAATTAAATTCTTCTATTTCAAATATAGTTCAGTATGCAAAGCTATTGTTCAATGGCGAGGATATTTCCAACATGCTCGATTATTTAGTATGAGGGAAAGATCTAGGTATTTGGATTTAATAAAATAAATAATAATAAATTATATTTTTTGATATTTAATTCAATTAAAATTTTAAAACACCTATATTTTTTTAAAATAAAGGTTGATAATTTTCGTGATTGTGTGATTCATGATTTGATACTGTACGTATTTTTATGAAATTTAATACGTTTAATAATTTTTCTTCTTAAAGAAAACATTACATTAAAATCTACGCGAGCCTGACGAGAGAGAGAGGATAATGAAGAGTGAAGGGAATTGGATCCAGCTTTACATCGCAATAGGATAATGTCCCAGTCAAGAATTAAAAGCTCCAATGGAAGACAAGGTCATTCACAGGTGAAGAAGAAGCACTAAACAGAAAAAAAAGCAACCCAACAATGCCCAATTGTGTTAATGGAGTTAGGTTGCTGTTGTGTTCATTACACATTGCTTTTATTGCTTTGAAAGTTGGCGAGCTGTTTCACATGCAGCCTTAGCCTTCTATTTCTACGTGTGTTGTCCTTCTTCTGCTCTGTAATAAAGCTTCCATTCCTTTCCCATGGAACTCACATGCCTTAGTTTTATTACCACCATAATATTGTAGTACATGCATGGAAGATCATGTCTATTATTTTTTCTATTTTACACTGGCTACTGAATTTTTTTGACTAGGTTGAATTTTCAATTTCACTGTCCTCTTAGAGTACCTTAGCTTTGTTCTTCTCATCAGCTGCTATTTTGGTTGCATATACATCAATATTGAAGATGGTTGAGGGTGTTTGTACTCTTCTTTTGCTTGTCTATCCTAATCCTTAGTCTTTAATATTAGGTTTAGAAATTTTGGAATTTTTTTTTCAAATTAAAATTTTTGCCCACTTGTTTCCCAACCTCTTGTGGCTGCAATAAAGAACCCACGTTAAAAAAGAATCATATAAATATCACTTTCATTGAGAAAGCAAATAATAATGATTGTATTTCAAAACCTTTCTTTTTCTTTCCTCAAATTTCAGAAGAAAATGGTGAAAAATGAAAGAAAATGACAATGGTTAAGCTAGAACATGGGTAGTGGTAAGGGAAAAATAGACATGTCCCAATTAGGCCCAGTTGTGATATTTGTTCATGGTTTTTGCAGAACATAGAGCATAAATGAAGATCCAAGTTGTGTGATGTTGTGCCTACAATGTGCAGTTGTTTGTGTCTGTGAAGACATGGCACATGACTTCGGACAAAAAGGGAGGGGACGGTCCCCTACTACTTGCTATTTGCTAGCTATCATTTGAGTGATCCAATTTCTGAAATTTGAGTGGCTGTGGAGATTGAATTATGGGTTTTTCTCATTTAAGGAGTTGGATATGAAAATTACTTATACTTTATTTTCAAGCTGTAATGTAAACCCTTTAGCAGGGAGCAATTTTAGAGTGGAACGGTAATATATGGTAAGATAATGATATTATAACATGTAGAGTAAAAATGAAATTAAAAAAAAAAGATAAAATAAAATAAATACGAAATTATTTTTTTATTTTTTTTAATATACATATCAAAAAATATGTATGGATTGTTATCAATTAGAAAATTCTAGTTGGTACTACATAAGTATTCTATAATTTCTAGCATATAAGTATGTATAGCCTTGTTGTATGTATCAATGGACTTCACAGGGGCTAACTTCTGAGATTTAGCTATCATCGAATGTTTCTTTTCTTTTTTTTTTTTAATTACAAGTATCTCTTTGCGTCTATTTTGTATGTGGTGTGTCATTTTTTTAAGTATTAATAATTAGCTTTAACTCATAATTTAAAGTTTAGTAAGAGTTAAATAAATAAATAAACAAATTCTATTACATTGTTATGAACCATACAAGAGAATTAATAACTAAAGATAACAAAAAATTAATTTTTGATGTAGTAAAAAATGAGTTGAAAACAATCTATTACTTAAAAAAAAAAAAAAGAAAGTGAGGTAGTTGGCGTTTATAAACAGCCATTATGATACTTAAATTAATAATTTATTAGAAGGGGCGAGTGTAAATAAGTTGTTTTAATTTAAGAGTGTGTAAAAATACATACCTTAAACTCTGTATGCTTTGCTTTTATAATGTAAGAAGATGAAGTTAGCTAATGAATTTCCTAAAAATCCTACTAATATCGGCTAGTGGATAAGAGATTCCCCAATTATAAGTGTAATGAGGATATGTTGTATAATATCCTTTAGCAGTAACTTAGATGTCATGAAAAATTCGACCAGTCATAAGAGGGCGAGTCTTTCGTATTCCGAGTATTGACTATTATGATATCCTGGTCTCCTTTTTTATGGGTGAGACTTCTGTGATCGAGTGTCATGACTAAGGCCTTACTACATGATTCTGTCGTATAGTAAAAACTCATGGTATATTTTAGGCGACTATTGTGTCATATCAAAAGTCCCCCCTCGGTTTTTGACTCTTCAGATTCGAAGATTACAACTGTTTTCATGGTCTTGGATACGTGCATGCACGAATTGGTTCTCTACACTCACATCTCTTTATCTGTACTAGTTATGAATGTCGCTTTGTCTTGCTTCTCGAACTGCATTTAGACCAGCCATCGAAACAATAATATTAAATCTTCCTTTCTTTTATGGTTACCATTTTTGCTCTCTATTACTTTCTGCTGCTCTAAAAAGATTCTATCACTTGGTCATCTCTTGTGCATTTCTAAAGGTAATTCTTTCTTCTGCCATCTCTCATGCCTTAAAGATGAAGAGGTCCTCTTTGTCTTCTTTTTCTGATGGTAGCTCAACCTTTGGCTCTTCCTCAGACAGCCCCACCCGTGCTCCGGCTCTCATAGTTCTACTGAGGATGGTCCATGACAATGACACTCTGCTGGTGAATGATATTTCATTCGTACTTATTGAAAGGGACGTAGACCATCTTTATGACCACTACCAGATTTCCTGTGAGATCTTTCGAATTTACACTCCTAATCCAAATGTTCGCGTAGATGACCAGATACCTGCTGAAGATACCATCATGGTGTATGAGGAACAATTAAAGGTGGGTCTTCAGTTCTCAATAGACCTGTTCTTTATTGAAATCCTCAGATTTCACAAACTATCAGTCGTCCAACTGCACCCTAATAGGTGGAGAATTTTGGTGGCCTTCTGCTTTATTTGCTTCAATAACAATATTGAGTCGAGCATGACCCTCTTCTCCCAGTTCTACCAGTTGGATACCTAGAAAAATGAAGAATTTTGGTTCTTCAGCGAGAAGAAGCATCAGATCCTTTTTGACCGGATCCCCTCTTTCCTGAAGTGTTGAAAAAAAATAAATTTTTCATCCTTTACCACAGGGTGTTTGGGGGTTTTGGACAACTACAGACCGACTGAAATGTTTATGTGAAGTTTCGAAAGGATGGGATCCAACCGTGCAGGGATAAAGCGGAGGCTTTGGACTTCCTTCAGAAGATAATCTCTGTAACAACTCGGGAACTGGACTGCTACCGACACTAGGGTTCAGATCGACTTAAGGTCGCCGGAGCTCGTAGCAAGCCTACTATACATCTTGTTACACTTGATAAAATCTCATACATAATCACATGATTTAACAAAAAACATAAACATTACATGAACCAAGGCTTGACCTGTGCATGCATCATAACTGAAATCATAAAACTCATACTAGAGCTCTCATCAAATGCTCTAGTATAGTCAACATAATATGCCTCAAGTTCGATTCAAACATAAACTCATATTTAAAATTTTTACATACAAAGATCATGAAAAAGGGATTACAAGGACAAACACTAGGGCAAAGCACAATTATAATCCATAAAACAATACATGTCCACAACTGTACTATTACAATAGACTATACCAGCAACTCAGCCGACTTTCCGAGCTAACCCTGATCCTGCAAACCTGGGGTTAGGGGAAAGGGGATAAGTTATAAGAGCCTAGTGAGCAAAACATAAAAAGATAGTTTAATAAAACGTATGTTGGAATGAATGCATCACAACACAAACAATTCACATCAAGATGGACTTGTCACTAGTAACCCTCTACCAATTCCAATAGTGCCTGGCCCTTGACGGGTGCTCCTCAGGACTTCCTCTTAAACATAACATAATATGTCCATAGTGCTAGAGGCGTAAAATGGGCAGCCCTGGTCTTTCCCTTACATAGTATCAAGGGCGTAGAATGGGCAACCCATATCTATCGTAACATATCATAACATACTCGAGGGCTAGTGGGTTATCCAACATCCATCCACAACAACAATAAATTATGCAATGTATCATATTCATGAATTCTAATGCAATCAACCTATACATATACATGACATTCGTGATGCATGAGCATGCTTAAAAGGTTTGATTTCTTTAAATAATAAATCAATTCAGTTCAACTCACCTCTGGCTGACGCTCGCCTAATACTGAAGCAGTTATATCACTGCAGGCCTCTTCGGTCTTCCAAGTTCAATCCTACACATATGGACTTAAATGAGGGACCAAACATAACTTTTTACGATACTCAAAATAACCCCCAAGAAACCCTTATAAACATTTAAGAACATATGTAGAAAAAGGCTAGGCATGGGACTTTTGGAGGCAGATTCAGTGGCCTAAAGCCCTTCATGGATCCAAAGGTCATACTTTTGGGGGCAGGTTAGGCGACCAAAAGGCTGCTTCTACAAGTAGGTTCGACGGCCGAACCTGGGTTCTTCAGTAAGGCAGAACCCGATTTTGCTCTAAACATGCAGCCACCAACTTCTCCTAAAAGCACATGCAACAGCCTAAAAACACATGCAACAGCCTAAAAATAACAGTCCTCATGGCCAAGAATGCCTTAAGACCTGGTGACTGCCATTGTCTAGGCACTATTGAGACAAACAAGCTATACGACAACATCATCTATTTGGCCACGGAAAGCACCCTGTGTGCGTACTTGGCAAAAGAGCGAAATAAAGCCTTAAGAAGAGAGTTTGGTGCCTAGAAAATGAACAAAAACCTCCTTCAAGAGGAGTGTTCAAGGCAAAAGGCTCGAATAACCGAGATAGAGAACACGATGAAGGAGACCCATAGATAAGCTCCAGGCAGACCTGGACGAGACCAATGTTGCAAAGTCTACCGTTGAGGCTCGAGCCAAGACTGCCGAGGAACAAATGGCCGATCTTCAATTGTAGGTCCAAGAAGTACTGCAGTCTCAGGCTTAGGCAAGCCGGGCCACCATAGACAGGATGGCTAAATTGGAAGCTGGGTTTCAAGAGATGATGGCTCAGGGTAGGGAGATGTTTGTTGAGGGCCAAGACTCTATGAAGAAGGAGCTTATCAAGCGATTTCCTACAAAAGACTTCTCCTGGATTGTCAACATCTTCCCCGAGGAGGAGGGTGAGGACAAGGATGGGCAGGATGAGGAGAGACCAACTGAAGATAATCCTTCTGACTCAGCTTCTAATGAGAATGTAATAGTTATAAACGATAATATAACATAAGCTCGGGAGGAGGTGACTGACGATGTCCCTCCTATTCTGCAAAATATTTTATATAATGAAAAATATTTTATCTATCTTGTCTTGATTTTTGCTAAGTATTAGAATCGGTACTCGACCTAATAATATAAACATTTCATCTAGTTGTTTGACAGATCATTCGTCAACTTTGTAACTGATAAATATGTTGAATGTATTTCAACGGAGCCAACAGCCGAACATTTGCCTAACGAGTTTTAACCTGCCTCGTGGCTTAATAAACTAATTTTAACATTTGAACCTTTACCTGGTGGTCATTAATCTCTCGACTTGAATATGAATGCCTTAGAAACTTTATTAACGGGACTAATAACCTAGCCATTTGTCCGACGGTTAGCCGCCTTATGGCTTGGCCATAAAAATGCTTTAAATTTACCTAACGGAACTAACACTCGATTGTATGCTTGGCGGTTATTCGCCTTTTGGCTTGCTTGGCAGTTACCTGTCTTGTGGCGTTCTTTGGCAGAAATTGCTTTAATCCTTATATTTTGGAATTAATACCCGAAAACTCGCTTGGAAATTACCCGCCTTATAGTATTTTTTGATAGAAATTGCCTTAATCCTTGTCTTTTGGGACTAACACCCAAAGGCTCACCTGATGGCTACCCGCCTTGTGGTATTTTTTTAGCAAAAATTATCTTAAACATTGTCTTTTGGGACTAACACTCGGTCATATGCTTAGTGATTACCCGCCTTGTGGCATTTTTTGGTAGAAATTACCTTAATAATTCTCTTTTAGGACTAACACTAGACTATATGCTTGGCGGTTACCCGCCTTTGTGGCTCACCTGGCAATTACCCACCTTGTGATATTTTTTGGCTGAAATTATCTTAATCATTGTCTTTTAGGACTAACATCCAATTATAATGTTTGTTGGTTACCTGCCTTGTGACTCGCCTGGTGGTTACCTGCCTTGTGACATTTCTTGGCATAAATTGCCTTAATCATTGTCTTTTAGGATTAACACCCAAAGATTCACCTGGTCGTTACTTGCCTTGTGGCTCACCTAGCGATTACTCGCCTTGTGGCACTGTCCCAACACTTTTATCAATCCATCATTTCTGGTAATTCTGATTTAAATACCAAAAGACTTGAAAAATACATCATATTTTTATTGATAACATTTTCCTGAATTATAAAACACTCCAAGAATGAAAAGTGACTCGGCCATCTAACTTGACCAACTTATAAGCACCAGGACGAATAATTCTGGAGACCTTATATGGTTCTTTTCAGTTCTCACCTAACGTACCAGACTCGACATCCCACCTTTGTTACATCAGACTATTTAAGGACTAGATCCTCTACGTTAAAGACTCGAGATTTGACTCAGGAGTTTGAATATCTGTGACATTCTATTTCTGTAGATATTTGGTTCCCTTATTGCCACTTGGTCCCCCTACAATTACATGAATAACCCCTACGAGTTCATTTTCATTAGGATTAATCGATGCTCTTACCTCAAATTCTGACCTCCTTCCTTCTCTATTTTTTGTAGAAAACCTCCTCAGAGTTCCATCTCTAATGAGTTTTTCAATCTCGTCCTTTAGTTGCTTGCATTCTTTTGTAGTGTACCCATGATCTTCAAAACTTTGTTCTATCCCGCATACTCACTTTGTCTGGGTTAAGCTTGGTGGGCCATTTGACTTCTTTATCATTTTTCTTGATCCACATCAAAATATGTATGCGTGAGTCATTTAAGAAATTCATATACTTACCTTGGTCTTCACTCCCTCGTAATATGAGATATTTCTTTCGACCTTCTTCATAGCCTCGCCTTTCTGACTTTTGGGTCTTACTTTTATTTGTCCTCTTATCCTCTTTTAGCACCTGGACTTCATCATCTAATCGAATGTACTTTTGCACTTTGTTCATTAACTGTTGATAAGTGGCTGCTGGATTTTTTATTAACAAATCCATAAACTTTATGTTGCGAGTCTCTTTCTTTAATACCTCACATGCTATATCGTGATTCAATTCTTCAATCTGTATTCTTCAGCATTGAAACATGAGACAGAACTCCTTAAAGACTCACCTTCTCCTTGTCGGATTTTTCATAATTCTGAGGAGAGTTTTTTAGAAGGTATACAGGTAACAAACTTATATTCAAATAACATGGCAAGTTATGTAAAATTGTGGATAGAACATGGACTTAAATATTGGTACCATTTTTGGGCCTAACCTGTAAGGACGGAGAGAAAGACTCAACGTAGTATGAAATCGTTGACATCATAGAACTGCGTCGTAGTCTGGAAGATTGCCGAATGGCTCCTGGGATCTACCATCCCGTTGTACTTGTCCAAACTGGGCAGCTTGAACTTTGTGGAAAAAGTTTTTGCAAGAATTTTCTTTGACAGGGGTGAGACTTCGTCCAAGACATAATCTTCCTCTTACTCCTTTTGGTACCTTTGTACAACACGAACCAACTTCCAGTCAACGTATTTTGGAGCTTCGTTTGATGATTCTTTATCCTTAACTTTGGCATTTTCGTTGGACTACATGTACATTGCCTCCGTTTGAGTATTTGGGGTCTCAAAGGAAGTTTCGTCCTTATTCTAGGAGCTATGAATGAGGCCTCCTCCCGACTTTATTTTGCTTGAGAGTCACTTGTAAATTTTTTATGTATTGTACCATCTGCTTATTGTTCAAATTGTTGAGGTTCACCTCATTGACCATAGAATGAGTGTTCTATCTACTGCCAGGAGTAGAGGAGATGATAGCTTTCCTGTTGGCAGCAGACTTAGCAACAACTCGTGAGTTTTTAGTTATTTTAAGAGCAAAGTGATAAAAATGGAAAGTACTTTGAGTGAAAAGATAAATAGAATGCTAAGTTGGATTTATCTCAAATGATAAAAAAAAACTCAATGGGAAAATTCCGGCAATGGAATTAAATGATATAACTTAAAATGAGCTGAAAGTTATCTGTCACTCTGTAAAGAAAAAAAGTGAGATGGTTGACACCTATAGACAGCCATTCCAACACTCAAATCAGTAACTTATCAGAAAAGGCGAGTGTAAGTAAGTTGTTTTAGTTTAAGAAGAGTGTGTAAGAATGCGCATTATGAACTCTGTAGATACTTTACTTTTATACTATAAGAAGATATAATTAGTTAGTGAATCTCCTGAAAATCCAACTAATATTGGTTAATGGATAAGAGATCCCGCGATTATAAATATAATAAAGATCTATTATATAATATATTTCAACGGCAATTTAGATGTTATGAAAGGTTCGACTGGTCATAAAAGAGCGGATCTTCTGTCATTTCAAGTATTGGCCATTATAATACCTAAATCACCTTCTTATAGGTGAGACTTACGTGCCTTATAATGATAGCTCATGACATATTTTGAACGAATATTATATCATATCAATTCTAATTAAATTTAAATAATTCATAAAATTAAAAAATTATTTTAATGATTTATATGACTTTTGATTCATAGTTAATTCATTTTAATTTAATTAGATAAATCCTTTTTATTTTTGGAAGGTTGAGTCACTTAAAATGTTGTTGATGCTCATAGATTCTTATGTGATTTTCAATTTTTTTTTTTTTTTTTGAATTTTTAAAAGGAAATATGGAACAATACCTAAAACGAAAACAAAATCCCCTGCTCCCTTGGAGGTTTATCAACCTCCCACTCCCATCACTCAAATTTCTGTTACCGCTTCCTACTTTCTCACCGTAAATTCATCAAGTTGAAAGAAAGCTTTTCAAGTCAGTAATTTACGATATGGTACTTAAAGTTTTATTAAAAAATATTACTTACCCTTAGTTTGTAAGGATTCATTTTATAAGTAATATGGATCAACTTTTAAAAAAATAATACATGATTTAAGTTTTTATTTTAAATAAAAAAAACTGGTAGAAAAACATCAATTAAAATATTTTTTTATAATTTTTATTTTAGAAAGGAGATTAATTTTTATTTTTAATAAAATAATTTTTTGAGATTTATAAAAGTAAAACTTTGTTAAAGTTAAATTATAATAATTTAAATCATCACATTTAATTTTTATAACAATTTAAATTCTAAAATTTTTAATATTTTAATTGATTTTTTTAAAGTAGATTGATTAAGAATGAATTTTTCGTTCAAAGTGCAGTGTATTTGGTAACACTGTAAAATTTTTGTTTTTTATTTTTTAAAATTAAAAATAGTTTTTTAATTTTTGTTATTTACTTTTTAAAAATATATTTTTTATATAAAAATAAGTTTATAAATTTTTGTATAAAAATAAAGAATAAATTATTTTTTATATATAATATTTAATAATAAAATAATAGCGAAATTGATAATGTAAAAATTATTGATATAAAAAAAATTAAAATTTTTTACTATTTTATAATTTAATTCAATTTTTTATAAATCGACACAATTTAACTCAAACTTTCTAAATTTATTTTCATTACTACTAAATTAGTATAATTTAAATCCATTATTACTCTTCATGCACATATGGTGCAATGGATTTTTTTTAAGTCTCCTATTTTTTGGGTTTTAATTTTTATAAAATTTATGAGATTGATAAAATAATTATTTATATTTCTGATAATATGGAAATAATTTTTTATGATTAATATAATAAAATTTATCACAATAGATATTTGACAAGGTATTTAGAATAGAAGAAACTAATAATATACGTAATTTATTGTAATTTTTATTAAAAATAGTGATAAATAGGAAGAAATTAAAATAGTAGTCTTTAATGTTAGATTAGATAAAATAAAGAAAAATAATAGGATTTTGATAATTTAGAGCAGAGAATTATAGATTTAGAGATTTTAATTTAAATTGTATTAATTTTTAAATATTTAGATTAAATTATAAAATAGTAAAAAATTTTAATTTATACGTATAATAAAGCAAGTCATATAAGATTGTCATGTCAGTAAGATATTTCTGTGAATTTAAGTTTTAAAATTTAATAGGGTTGTAATAAAATTTATAATTTTGAATAATTTTATTAATTTTTAAAAATTTAGATTAAATATTTAAAATAGCGAGACGTTTTAAATTTTTATGTAAATAGGTTTAAAATAAGAATACAAATAATTTATGAATAGTTATAAAAAAAATAAATAATAAATTATTTTTATGATATTACAGTGAAAAAAATTACTATTTAGTTATATGATACAGAGAAATTAAGTTGATTAGGTTTGAGCCTGTTTGCATGATGCATAACTGATGGGAAACATGGAAAATGTAGATATTTTATTACACTACATAAAGTACTGTCTGACAGAATTTCTTCCTCTTGCATCTCTTCACATAGGTAGCAAAGATGACGAATGGTTCATAAATGATTAACTGGTCACTGCTGATCATTCATCTGCTGTAAGAATTGCTTTACAGTCTGTTCAATGAATGCAGTAATGCCCTACACTGGACAACTTGGCTTTTGCTGGTGGGAGTGGGACCTTTGCGTTGCATTATTAATTTGCTGTCAACATGCAGTACTGCCTTGTTATTCTCTTATTTCATTTTTTTTTTTTATGCTGTTGGTTTTGTGAATCTCTGGGCAATCAATAGACATGAAAACTCTTTGTCGAGTGTCTTGTTCTAGCATAAAAAATCGATCCACAATCTTGGCATCCATGAAAGTTTGTTTTCATCTCTCTTGATATCCTTGAAATTTTGTTCTGTTTCATAAACCCATTTTCTTACAAGAGAATCTTGTGTTGTCAAGTCTTAGTTTCAATAATGTTAGAGCAGGGATGAAGATGAGTGTAAAGAAAAAGGAGGATCAATTCAACAGTTGGTAGGCTCCCTCCCCCCCTATCCTTTCCTTGATGTTCCTGTATAATTGGATGGTTCCTGGAGGAGCACGGGGAAATCATTCACATTTAGAATAATGATCACCATTCTCTTAAGCATGAAGCTGGGCAAGTAACTTAAAGCAGACGACTTGTCGTACCCTCAAAATGATGTTGATTATGCCATTGAAGCAAGGGCATTGTTTCAATGCAGCCATATGAGATTCCCATATTCATTTAGGGAATTATGACAAGGGGATGAAATTGAAACTTTCACATAAATATTCTTGCCGAGTTTTGAACGTTTAAAACATTTAAAAAATTACACTGTAGATTTAATAAATGTATCTGAATAAATCTGAGAAATTTTAAATTGTACTCGTCAACCTCTAATTCTCATTTTAAAAAAAAAATTCTAAAATTTATATTTAAAAATCCTCTAAATTTAATTAACGATAAAGGTAAATTAGTCTGGCAGAGAGGGAGAGAAGCATTAACTATCTTACCAATCTATTTTTCATCTCATTTGTTTTAAATTTTTATAAACTTTTAATTTAACAATTTATGCATAATTCATATTATTTTCTAAATTTAATTACTATCACACTTATATTTTATTAAAATTAACTACTTCATCATTCATTTTTTAAAACTCAATTAAAGTAGTTTAATATATATAGAAATTAAAAAATATATAAAAAAATGTTGATTTTCAGAAATTTCACAAAAAAAAACAATTAATTTATATTTAAAAAATATTTTTCGAAAAAATATTTTTAATCGAAATAATTTATTTTTTATTATTTAATTTTAATTTAAAAATAAAATTTATTAATAAATTTATATATAAAAATCATAATAAGAAAAATAATTTTTTTAAAAGAAAAAGTTATTTCTTTAAAATGATTTTTTTTTATTAAAAAAATATTTTTTATTAACTAAATTTTTTTAATATTTTAAATGCCAGAAAATATAAAAAATATTTTTCAATGAGAAAAAAAATTTTAATTTAATTTAAACTCTATTTATTTTGTAGAAAATATTTTTTAAATTTTTTAAATGTTAAAAAATTAATTAATGAAAAATATTTTTTAATTAAAAAAATAAATTATGTTAAACAAAATAACTTTTTTAAAAGAGAGAAAGTTAATTTTTCTTACATTTTGAAAAATTCTTTATATCTAAATTTATTAATATATTTTATTTTTAAATTAAAATTAAAAATAAAAATAAATTATTTTATTAAATAATATTTTAAAAATTATTTTTTATAAAAAATATTTTCCACCTATAAATTATTTTTCGACAGAATTTAGATATTAATTACGGTGGAAGGATTAAGTGAATTCAGTGCCGGCAGTGTTCTAAAAACAACATTCGCCGAACAACATTCGCCGATCTCTGATCAGCATAGTTGAGACTAAAACGATACCTGATCGGCTTTGAATTTTTTGACTACCCACATCTTAAAGAGTCTTAAAAATAAATTAAGCTGCAGTAGAAGGATACTGTAACCCTAAAGAGTCTTAGAAAAATAATTTATAGTTGAAATAATTTTCTAATTTCTCTAAAATTAATATTAGTCACATCTATAAAAAAATTAAAATAATATACAAAAATTAAAATCAGTAACACTTTTAGAAAAGTTATAATAATATGCAGAAATTATTTTAATTTTAGCCACATTTCTGAAAAAGAAGAGTTAAAATAATGTGGAAATTTTTTTATTTTTTAATTTCTGTAAAATTAAAATTAATCACAAAAAATAATATGCAGAAATTATTTTAAATTTTTTTAGTTTTTTAAAAAATTAAAATTAAAGTTATAATTTTTATTTTAATAGTATATAATTTATAAAATTAATTAGATACTTTTTATTTTTATATTATTTGAAATATAATATCTACATTTAATTATTTTATTTAATTTTTATGATAATTTTAAATTTATATTTTTTAATTGTATTTTTATTATTTTAGCAAATGTATTGTTGAGACTTGAATGAATAATTTTTTATTATATTTCATAAGTATGATATTAATTAGATAAATTTTATTTTAATAATTCGTAGAATATTAGGCTATTAAATAGTTTGAATGGTTAATTAATGAAAAAATACATTGGATTGAATTATGACTACAAATCCAAATAAATAATTTTAAGATGGGTGAAAATAGTTTGGATTCAAACTAACCACTGGAGATGATTTTTTTTTTTTTTTTTTCCTTTTGTTTTGTGGTTGTTTTCTTCTGTTTTTCTTTGATGCATGATCTGGATTAGCTGTGAGGGAGTGGGTTTCATGAACGTACAGTTTAGAGGGTGCTCCATTCGGCTTATTGGAGGGTTTGTCAGCATCTCGAGACTGCGCTACCACGTTTGGCGTCCACCACTCCAGTATGCCATTGACAAACTGAGCTCTACTACGTTCCCTCTTCCTTTCATGCTATCTGGATTGGTGGCGGCGGCGTTGATATTGAAGGCTATTGTGTTTGGTTGTTTGCACGTTGCCAGTATTTGCTCTCTTGTTTTCTTCTTTCTTCATTTTCTGTGTTTGGCCTTTCTATTTGTTCCCCGTGGCGGTGGATCAGTGAAGCATCAGTAAATTTTCTGTTAGTGCTGCTGTGGTACAATGGGCCGGTGGTTGATTAGGTTTTTTTTGGTTTGGACGTTTTGTTTTCATTTGGGTCTATTTGATTTGGTTCTTTCTTTGGTTGGATTTGTGTTGGTTTGACTTTATGTGTCCGTAGTTTGAGTCTTTATTGTAACTCTCCCCTTGTATAGCCCTCTAAACCTCAAGGAAATGCACTATATTATACATTGGTCAAAAAAAGTTTCTTCACGTAAAAATAATAAACAACTAAAAAACATCATCATCTAAAGACAATTCCTCAAGCAACAAAATCTCTTACAAAATCAAGACCTCTGTCCCTGTCCTTTTTCTTTCTTTCAGTTTCTTCTTCTCTCCATAGCACGGTTACAGACTGCAATGAAACAGAACCAAAATCCCAGGCTACCTATTTATGGTCTGTTAACATTTTTCAAATCCTTGAGGAGAAAAAAAAAAGGAAGACAAATACTTCAATATTATTAGATTCATGCAGTGATGTCATCTCTTTTCAAAGCTTTCTGGGTGTCTCTGAATGTTTTGTTTGTTGGTCTGTTAAGCTTAAAGGCGGAAAGGCTTGTGCCAACTCTCCTCCCCCTTTTATTATCTATTTACCCTTTTATTTCTTCAAAAAACAAAAAAACTTTAATTATCAGTCAACCACATGCTTATTAAAATCGAAATCAGCGAGATCAGACTAACTTATTGGAAAACTGAACCATAACCTGGTTTGATTTAAATATGAAACCTTCATTTTTTGAAACTCTATAAAAACAAAAGGTATTTTATAGTATAATTTGAGATTTGGGACACTCTCAATTTAGTTTATATTTTTTACATAAACTCGTGTTATATAATTTACTCTGTTAGTACTTCGCTTTTTATTAGGATGAATAATTTATATTATTATTTAAAGTTTAATCCAAATTATTTTTAAACAGACTTTACATATTTAAAATTTAAATAAATTTATTCCAATTACCATTTATAAAAGATATATAAAGCATGAATTATGATAAAATATTGCATTTAATTTTATAATCTTCACATCAATCTAATGTTTTGCGATCCAGAGAATAGAGTTTACAATGATTGTGTAAATTTAGGTGGAGAGGAAGGTGTTCCTCCCCTTTTATTATTTTTCCCTTCGTCCGCTAGCAATGCCTAACGGCCTCTCTGCTACAGTATCACATGTCTCTGCTGAACAGGTCCATAAGTACGAACGGCGTAAGTTTACGAACAGGTCCAGAGAATAGGGTTTACAATGGTTGTGTAAGTTTAGGTGGAGAGGAGGGTGTTCCTCCCCTTTTATTATTTTTCCCTTTGTCCGCTAGCAATGTCTAATGGCCTCTCTGCTATAGTGTCACATGTCTCTGCTGAACAGGTCCATAAGTACGAACGGCGTAAGTTTACGAACAGGTCTAGAGAATAGGGTTTACAATGGTTGTGTAAGTTTAGGTGGAGAGGAGGGTGTTCCTCCCCTTTTATTATTTTTCCCTTTGTCCGCTAGCAATGCCTAATGGCCTCTCTGCTACAGTGTCACATGTCTTTGTTGAACAGGTTCGTAAGTACGAACGGCGTCAGACGTCCTCTCCATGCCAGGCGGTCATTTAATTCCCTCGGTGCGCATGCAGGCAAAGCTACGAGGTGACTAGACCTGCTGTCTTTCTTCATGTCACGTCACTGGGCTGAGCTCGTAGTTGGTGTACCTGGACTTGCGAGTGACCCGGTCCGCTTTCTGAGACTATATCAGGGCCGAAGAAGTCGGACCGACCCATCAGTGAAGCTTCCTAGGTTTTTGGGCCAGGACAGCCTTCGCGGGCCTGGCCTTCTACCTGGAGGCGTGAAGCCCGGCGGTCATCACAATTGATGCTTGGACGTCCTTTTCCTCACAAAGTTGGAAAATGATGCTCAAATTAAGAAATCTCTCAATGCTTTAGTCTAAAGATATATGGAATTATCTTATTCTATATATTCTAACCATTGCTATAAAGTCGATGAACTCAAAAATAGATCAAGAAGCAACAAGTGATAACACTCTTGAAAAAAGCTTCACAAAGCACTCCATGAATGAAAACATATGCCCAATTTCATCGGAAGAAAATGGGTAAACAATTTCAAGAAAAGTAAGAAATATGAAATGTTCAAATTCCAGAGGCGGTAAAGAGAAAATGAGAAATCAAATAATAGCTTCTCAGATCAAGACAATGAGTTAATTTCACTCTCTTCCACTAATGGCTCTCTAAAACAAATGTCTCCAACATTTTGATAATAACAAAATTCAATTGAATCTCTAAAAGTATATATATATATACATACCTAAATGTGTGCAACTTCAAGATTCAATAATGTAGGCCTAGCCTGGTTTGCTCCAGTGGCTAAGGCATACATAACTCTCCTGCAGATCCAGGTTCTCGAGTCTCCACTCCCCCCATCCCTTACTCAACAACAACAACAAAAAAAAGATTTAATGATTTAAGCAAATAGATCCCCGGATTTTAGCAAAATTTATTATTGGCAATCTAGCCACAACTTCATAAAGTATTTTCATCATCATCAATCTAAATAAATATCAATAAAAAAACTAAATCAACCTGTTGTCTCTAATATAATTCTCAAACATAAGCAAATCCAAAAAATTCATATATCCAAATCAAGGTATAAGCTAAAATATCCATATCCAAAACATAATGCATCACAATTCAGTACACACTAAATATTTGATAAACACACCAATTTTTGATAATTGTCATATATTATAATTGTTGCAAATAAAATCATTCATCAATAGCATCAAACTAGGTAATTGAATGATTCAAGAGAATACACCTAATCAGAAAAGTAACCACACCTTTTTGGGAAAGTTTAAAGATAGCAATTTTAAACTTTTTATCCAAATTAACCCACAATTTTTTAATTATGCTTCAACAAACCCAATATTTTGTCAAAAAATTTTGAAATATTAATATCCATTTTTTAAATACTTAAAATTGTTCGTTATTTTTGGAAAAATAATATTGTTTTAAGACAAAAAAATTATTACTTCATTTTTTAAAAACTAGTAAATAATTTAAGTATTTAAAAATAAGAAAACCAATATTTATTTTTAAAAAATCTGAGAAATAATATATTTTTTCTATAAAACTTTGTACTATTTGAGCATAATTAAAAAGATTATAGGTTAATTAATCTGGTCAGAAAGTTCAACATTGCCTAAACTTTACTGACTTGTCTCCATTTCTTTATTACACTCTCTCTTGGGTGCTTTAACTACATTATATATCATTACACTCTCTGTTGTCTACCTTGACTACATCATTGATCAACAAAATATGGATCAAATTACTTTTGCACTGGAAGTATCAGTCCAATCACACAAGCAATTTGAACTCAGGAAGGTAAAGAAGGATTGTAAGATAAAAAATTAATGGTAATTGTGGACAATATGTTAAGCAGGTCTAACATTAGTGTACTGGATTTATCGAAGTCTATTCCAATAAGTAAATGTGGGCTGACAAATAAGGCATCCCACATTGTGCAAGCTCTAGAAAGAAAACAAATATGAGCAGCCTTGTATTTGCGTTTGCAAGGAGAATACATTTGTAGTTTAATCAGCATGAACTCACAGTCTCCTTGGAACAAGCTCCAAGGACCACCTTCAGTTAGTAAATACTACATAATAAATCAATGACCAATTCTCAATCAAACGGTTGCTTGCATTAAGATGCAGAAGAGAATCAACAGCAACATAAATATTGAATCGTTGAATAGCATACCTCTTTAGTTGCAATAATGCCCAATATGAAACAATTCTTCAGCAATGAAAATAGTTCATTTTTTAATTAAATAAAATATGATACCTATAATTTATTAAAAACACAAATCAAATAAATTCATAATTCTAACTATTCCTTCAAGCGGCATTTTCTTTTCAGGTTCTTCATTTTCTCGCTATCATTATTAAGGAGCTGATTTTCAATATCCTGACCCAGAAACATCGATTTTTCTGTTAGGGGCAGAATCTGGGACGCATTTAGTAAGCCATAATTTCTTAGTTCAATCAAAATTAATAGATACAACCCAGAGTTCATACTCAGTGGGGTAGAACTTGTCCTCAAATTCAATATAAAATATTCAGTTGTCAGACAAACAGAAACCAATTACCAGTCATTCAACCAATTCACATCCGCCTCTATTTACTGAATACTTATACTACATCAACAACAATAAGCCAGAAATTGTGGATTTCGGGCGCAAATCGCGTAATTGGGACTTATCAACAAGCCAAACTTATAATCTCTGGTAGTGTACTCTCTGTTATATACACATGCAAAATTGACACTTAGTTCAAACATGGAATGTGTTACCTTAGACTGGTAGTGGTACCCAACGCAAAATTGAACGCTAGAGAGCGAAACGCAGGCTCACAACAAGAGAGGTGAGTGAAAATCTAGAATGGAGTCGAGAGAAGACGACGAGAGGCAGAGGCGGCAACGATAGTCGAGAAGCGGAAACTCAAAACAGCGAGGCTGTGGGACAGTGGGAGGGCGAACGCATGCTGTTGAAGGATGAAAGGGATTCTGAGGGGTTTTTTTTTTTTTTTTTTTTTTTTTCCAGGAGGATTCTGAGTTCTTTTTTGAAATCATTTTTATTATTATTTTTATGTAATAAATAAATAAAGACTCAAATGTCTTAAAAATTCAAAATTTTAGCACTTTTACTAATTTTAATTAATTTTTTTCAATTTAACTTAATTTTAAATTTTAATATTAATTTTAATCTATAACTAAAATTGATATTTTGAAAATTACTGATGGTGCAGTTGATATATCATTAATGGTAATATTTTAATCGTTATTATTGAAATAAATAAAAAATTTATAATAAATAATTAAACAATTTTCAATTTTTATCTATTATAATTTAATTTTAAATATAATCAATTGATTAATTTTAATTTTAATTAATTAAAATTAATATTTTATTACTTAATACAATAAATTTAATATATTTATTATATATATATATATTATATTAAATAAACTAAGTAAATATAATTTATTACAATATAACACATTATTTATATTGCTACATGGCTGCAATTCAATTGTAATATAATATTTTTGATTAATTATATTTTTTAAATAAAATATATATGAATTAATGGTGGTAGTTTCTCTTTATTTTTTAGAAATTATTTAATTATATTTATTTACTATTGTTATTTGAGTAATTAATACTTACAAGAAAAATACATATGCAAAACATAACAAAAAATATTAAATAATTAGCAATAATAAAAAAATACTATTCTTTTTTAAAAAATAAAAAAAATAGGTAAAAATATTAAAAATATATTCTGAGAAATAAAAAGAAAAAAATTTATAAGCTATATTAAATAAAATAAATAAATATATTAATTTTTTATTGTATTAAATAAGAAAATAATTTTATTCAAAATTAGTCAATCGAGTATAATTAAAATAATAATTTAAAATTTAGCTAAAATATTTAAAAAATTTAAATTTTTATTATGAAATTTTTAATCACATCCCATTTAAAAAAAAAGAAATTTTTAATCACATCAATAATATTAAATAAAATATTAATATTTCTAACATATTAATAATTTATAATACCTTTTAATTATAAATTAAAATTAACATTAAAATATTAAATTAAATTAAAATTGATAGAAAATAGCTAAAATTAATAAGAACGCTAAAATTTTAAATTTTTGAAAAATTTAAGCCATAAATAAATTATAAGTATAAATATATATTTTGCCGACCAACACACACGGTCTTGAAATTTGTAATATGTAATTTCACTAAATAAATATAATTACTTTTTTATATATTTAGTTGTGTCTACAATATAAAATTATTATTTTTATTTTAAATGATAACAACAATTAGAATAATCGAATTACTATTAATATTCAATTAAAAAATAAATTAATTTTTCATAATTTTTTTTTACATATAAATTATTTCCTTATATGTATGGGTTCACTCTGTTTCTCTTGGAGCTGCCGCTTTTCGAGTCCTTCATCAGAATTCAGTTGTCTGGTTCCAAATTCCAAGCGATGTGATCTTTCATTTTATTCTCACTTCTTAGTACTGTATTCTTTTTTCCTTTTTGCCAATAACATATTAATTTTTTTTAATATTTTGCAATATAATTAAATAATTAAAAATATTTAATTATAAATAAATATATCTAATTTTATAAAATTTTTAAAAAATTAATAAATAAAATATTAACCTCTCTGTTTCAGGCGAGGCGTTAGAGTGACATCTCACATGGTAATGGGCAAAAGAGAAATGAATGTGTGATATCAAACATATAAAGTAGAGTTGAGAGACAACCCAATTAAAGCAACCTTATGATGTTTTTCTTGTTTGTACCTACTCATGCTTTTCTCTCTTTCCATTCCCTATTTTTTCTTAGCTTATTATTTGTCATATTCTTACATGTTATGGGGTACCCTATACAAACAGAGCCACACCCACCTCTGCATACCCTTCCCATAAGGTTCCAAGGGAACAGCTCCAACAGAATCTTAAGGATCTGCCCTACTATTTATATGGTGGGCCCATCTTATATCTCACTACACACACCTTCTTTTTCTCTTTTTCATTAGTCCTTAAATTTGTTTTTGTTTTTGTTTTTGTTTATGTAATGTAACCCCTTTCTCTCTCTCTCTCTCTCTACATGGGTCATTCCAAAAGCATGTTCCTTTCATTCATGTTCAGTCTAACCAACTCAAGCACATGAGCTTGTGGTGTTGAGGGAACACAGCCTCTCTTCTCAGACAAGAAACCTCTCTCACTCTTATCTTTTGTTCAAATATGCAAACATAAGATGCTGCTAACCCACTTGTTTCCAACATTTTTGCTTCTTGGTTCTTTTGTTCAACAACATAAATATATATCATGTGACCCTCTTCTCTATTTATGTTGTCCATTTGGAACCCTTTCAATATATATTTTGGATTCAGCTCAAATCCCATTTTCATGATGATTCTATACATGGAATTAAAACTAGCTACTAGGGTTTGTCTGGACTAATTTTCAAATGATCTTTTATTATTTCTTTGGTTTTTCAGATGAACGCGTGATAATCAAGTGCTTCAATGTGAGCGTGGTCTTTGACGCAAAGGACTGTGAAGGGAAAGAGGTGGGGATCCTAAGTTGGAATGAGGCAGTCAGTCACAATAATTGAAGATAGATAAATAGTGCAGTGATCTATTCCATACATGCAAAACAAACACTGAGCTTATAATGACAATGGGATTACACGTGCAAAGGAGTGCACACGTGGGAACTAGAATATGAGAAGAAGGAGGCAGAAGCAGAAGGCAGGAGCAGAAAGAGAAGCCAGAAAAGCAATATTTTTTTTTTAATTCAATAATTTTGTATAAAGATAAAAGATATGGGTGAGATGAGCGATATATTCTCTGCAATTATGAAATCTGAAAAACAAAAAAAAAATTAATAATAATTCTTCACTTTCCAGCACGCGCGTTTCCTACTTTGGTTCCATTTGGTGTCTGAAAAGTTTGAGACCAAGCGACTCCTTGTCTTTTCTCTGAGTTTGTCCACAATATAATGGTCCCTTTTGGAGGTTAGAAAGTCTTTGCTTTCTAGTCCAGCTTCCCCATCACATAATCAGACCCCATGCAACAATCTTTGGAAGCTTTCATCAATCCCTTTGCTTGAAGAAAATTGATAAAGAAACTGAACAACATCAGGAAATGTAATGGGTACTTTGATTTTGGATTTACATTAACTAAATCGATCAATAATGACGATGATGATGATGTTAGCTTTGCAAGTTCCCAACATAAGATAGTTTATGATGACATCATAAACAGCGGAATGATCCCATCTCCTCAGCAATTTCACATGCTTACATATTGGCACACCATAAATGAAATTTGGTAAGATCGAAGCAGAAGAGAGCAACGACACAAGTTGAAGGAGTGAATGTGAGTGACATAGAAACATGCTTCCCATGGCTGGGACCCTGTGCTCTGAGAGATGTTATAGGTAATGGAAATAACTGCAAATCAATTATTTTGGGTCGTTTAGTTTGGTCTGTGTCCCATAGAAAGTCGAGTTTTTCAAAGTTCTTGACCCAAGCTGCTGTAGTTTACTCACTTCTCCTCATCAAAGATCCTACATTCCTGTTACACTGTCACCACAATAAATGAAACGTCCGTCACTGGGGTTCTCCTGAAAGTGAAAACTGTGAAAAGTCTTCATATCTTTCTCCTCCTCATCCTCCTTTGTTTAATATATTAATTAAAATATTTGCGTTTTCCCTTTTTTGTAGGTTTTTGGGTTAGCGTTTTGGGAGACGGATAGTTTCAATCTGAGGAAGTTCCTTACTTGGTAATGTGCTCTTGCTTTTAACTGGTCTAATTGGGGTTTATTTAGAATGTGCAGATATATCTAACCCTCGGAGATCTGTGTAATCTGACTTATCATCAAATAAAAGTTTTTAGTTCACCGGATTTTACCAGTACCCACTTAATTCTCACTGTAGAAAAAACCCATCAAAATTTTCTTAAAATTTGAAAAAAAATTCCTTGATGGGTCCAAATGGTTTGGTCAAGGGAAGTTAAAATATCCAGCATTGAGTTGCATAGATGGCTAGACTTGTTCAAGCTCATAACCTATGGCATGCACATGGACTTGATCTTAACCGTATCTAATAAGCACGAAGCCAAGTATAGTATGGAGGACCACATGAAGTACATTTGTGAGTTACTCAAATATTTGCATACACGGGAGTGATTGGAACCCTTTTTCTAAAAGCATCTGATGGTCATAAGCGAGACTCTCCATGAAAGAGACGGAGAACACACAACAGGTGGAGAAATAGGGATTAACATGACGTTAAGGCAAATGGGTCCTTTTTTGGACTGTTATAAGTAGTTGCAAGAGAAGGGACACATGAATATGAATCAAGTAATTGTTTGGAATAGTGGGATTTTTGTTGTAGGGTCAACTTCAGGTGGTTAACCTGAAACCCAGGTTAAAAAAAAAAGAAAACGGGGGGTTGGCTTGAGAGGGGATTGGCTAGGTTGTTTACTGGTGCTTGACAGAGAGGGCTGTTATGTCAAGCTCTCAAAATTTCTGCTCTTGAAAAGAAAGGTGTCTCCGCCTGTAGAAGCTCAAGCCAGCAACCCTTAAACATTTTAGTCTTTCTTGTCAATATTGAGAGAGACAGCCAAAGAACCTTCAACAGTAGAAGAGTGTCTCTCTCTTTCACACGTGTGATCATCTCAATGAAGAGAAAATTTTGATAACAATTAATTTATATAAATACAATTAAGGAACTGAATATAAATAAATTAAAGAGTCAGGGTTCAGGGCTTCAGTAAGTACTCAGTCAGCGTGGTGAACTACTTTTGAAACTCTCTCTCTTCTATATATGCTCTACTCTATGGAGAGAGAGAGAGAGAAGAGTAGCTGCGTAAGCCGTGTAGGTCTCTGTTAAAGCTAGTAGCCATTCTTGCAGGTGTTATTGCTGTTTTTAAGTTTATCTCCTTCAACTATTCCTATTCAAGCTTTTGCTTCTAATCTTTTTAGTTCCAGAGTATGACTTTGTAACAGTTTGATAACAGCATCTGTCAGAGGGGAAATGAAGGCATGGCTAGCAAGTGCGTTATATATTCACCATCAGAGAACAACCCAATTTGTTACTCCTCATCTCCTTGTTCTTCCTCTTCTCATTGTTCTTCTGCGGGGATGGTTCTTGCTGACATAGGTTCTCTTTCTCTTAGTCCTAACTATGGAGTGATACCGCCAGCATCTTCTTCTCATGAGCTGGAAATTGAAAGATCTTCTTGGGTTTTTCCTTTCACGGGGAGCCATCAGAGTGGTGATGTTGTTTTGGAGGGTAAAGGTTCTGATTGTAGTGATGCGTTTGGAGAAAACAATGACACTGCAAATCGCAATGCCAACTCTATTGATGAGAACCCTAATAATGAAAATATGAACAGTGGGAAGGAAACAGATAGTGGGCAGTCAAAGCTCTGTGCAAGGGGCCATTGGAGACCCGCGGAAGATACTAAGCTTAAAGAACTCGTAGCCCTTTATGGCCCTCAAAACTGGAACCTTATAGCTGAGAAGTTAGAGGGCAGATCAGGTAAAAGAACTAGGAATGCATTCATTTTTTTTCCTTGCTTTCGGTTTTTTCTTCTTTTAACACTATTGTTATGTGGGATTTGTATTAAGGTAAAAGCTGCAGATTGAGATGGTTTAACCAGTTGGATCCAAGGATAAATAGAAGAGCGTTCACAGAAGAAGAAGAAGAGAGATTAATGCAAGCTCATAGACTTTATGGCAACAAATGGGCCATGATAGCCAGACTTTTCCCTGGAAGGACTGATAATGCAGTGAAGAATCACTGGCATGTTATAATGGCCAGAAAATATAGAGAACAATCGAGTGCCTATAGAAGGAGAAAGCTTAGTCAATCAATCTACAGAAGATCGGAGGAAACTTCAAGCTTTGTCTGCACAGATCCAGGCTCAAAAGCAGAACCACCACCATATTGTCTCAATATTCCCAACGCTGGAGGGCTAACCAGTTTATCTCCTTACCCAATTGGAACCTTCAATGCTGGGGTTGATTATGGCTTAAATGGATCACCTCACATGACTAGTGGAGGAGAAGCAGCCTCAAGCATCCAGGTCCAGGTCCAGGTCCCTCTAACTGGGTTTTGTGCACAGCAGACACCTTTTGAGTTCTTCCCTGGTATGGTTCCTGTATATATTTATACATATACTCTTTTTGTTCCTGGAATCTGTGCTGCTTTCTCCTTAGTTTCTTTTACGAAAAAAACTATAGATACACACCTTTCTTTGCTGTTGGACCAAGTTTCATTGATTATGTTGCTTGGCTGACTTGAGATAAAGGCCTTTCTGCACTACTTTTTTGTTGCTTTAAATTCTGTATTGCCATAGTTTATTAGCAATCTTTTGTGATTAGTCTTTTGTGTGTGTGTGTGTGTGTGTGTTTTGCAGGTTCCAAGAGCAATGACGTGATGGGCATGTTCAGCCACAGCAGATCTTGGGATAGGCCAAGTGACGAGCCCCACATTTCTGGTTTCTATCCCCAACTCCACGACTCATACATAATGGCAATGCAACAGTCAAACTACCAAAACCCTTATTATTTCTCTGCAGATTCCAAAGCATCAACACCACCTCAAGTTTCAGCAACTGAACCTTCGCCTTCACCTTCACCTTCACCATCAGTGGCAGAGAACACAAGAACCGGCCATTTCGAGACCATTCCACCACCATTCATTGACTTTCTTGGAGTAGGAGCCAGATGAAGTGTTGCCAGCTAAAGAAAGGCTGAAAAGGGTTTATTTTTCTTTTCACAGAAGATCATCAGAGAGAGCCTTAATGAGGAGGTGCTCCAATGTTAACTGAGGGTGCCATTAGAGGTAAAAAAAAGAAGAAAGAAAAATATTTTTAATTGTTTGGTTGAGTGACGGTATTATTTAGCATCAGTCTTTTGATGTCACGTCTCTCCCCCTCTATTGTTTCTTGTAAGTTGTTGCAACCCTTTCTCCTCACAACAAATAATCTCCATTTGATTATTATTAACCTGTGACGTTTGTACTTGAAAAATATTTTAAAATTAAAAATTAAAAATTAAATTTGAAATGGGCCATATTGATCATAAATAACAAACACCCATCAATGCAAATGTCTAAATATCTTGAGTTACAGGGATTGATTGGTAAAATCAATCAAATTAATGAGAATTGAGCAGGAGGCAGCTGTTGGTCTGATAAGATAAAGCTTCCTTGTTTTACCATATGTATGAATATGAATAATTTGAGAGTATTTTTTTATAATTCAGTATGAATATAAAATTTTTTAAATTTATTCAAATGTATTTATCATCAAAATTGTGTGAGAGTTATAATTCGGTAATTTAACTACTAATTAATGCCGAACTTTACTTTTAAAATTGAAACCAAGCAGAGTCAAATAGTTGCGGAACAGGGTAAAAGGGAACAGACAATAAACTTGGATTTTATTAATTTTTTGGGTAAAAAAAAACATCCCTTAGTTATGGGCCTGCAAAAATCAGGCAGAAATTCTGAAAACAGAAAGAAACAGGGTTCCAATTGCGAATGGCATTGATGAGGGTAACTGTAGAAAAATAGAAGAGCAGAATCTTGTGGTAAGGTTCATGCCACCCACATGGAGATGGAGTGTAGCTGTTTGGAGTTTCCTATATATAAATGTAATATTATGTTATGTTCCTCATTTCTTCTCTTTGCTTATCTCCTCTTACAAGAAACCTTTCCACTGTTCTCATGTGCCTACACGCCAACCTTGTTTTTACCTCTCTTTTTTTATTTGTACTAATTATTTCTTTTTCACACATTATCTTTTTTTTTCTTACACTAAAAATATTTATTAATAAAACCATTTTTAAGAAAAAACTTATATTTTACCTAGGGGCGGATGGAAGATACGGCAAGGGGCACGTATCATATCGACGATCGAAAAATACTTTGAAGGAGGATGAAGGTACCGCAGCGGCGCAGCCGGTGGTGTCGGTGGTGCTCTATCAAAAGGAAGCTCCTGGCTCCGCCACTGATTTTACCCCTCAAATTTATTATTGTCCTGTTTAACTTGTTCGATCTACTTTTGAATAACTTAATATTTGTAATATAAAAGTAATTTGTAATATAATTCCCATCAACTTTTAATTATAAAATAATTTAATTTTTATTATTTAGCAGTAGATAAATATTAAACATTAATTATAAAAATTAAATTATTTTACAATTAAAAAAGTAAATATATGAAAATATAGTTGAGAGAATAAAATGAAATAAAATTTAGCTTGTAAAATTATGTAATCAGCCCATTTTTATTAAAAGATTGTATACATTTGATTCCAAATACGGGTAGAGAAAAAGGAGAAAAAAGTAAATTAAGTATTTAAAGGTATTTGATAACGTGTGATATTTATAAGTATATGGGATTATTTTTAATAAAAAAAATATTCTATCCACATTAATCAAAATATATATTATTTAATTATTTTTTAAACTACTATTAATAATAATGATCCTAAAATTTGAAATAAAATAAAATAATTAAATTAACAACTCAAGAAATTATAATTATAATTATTCTTAAGTACTAGTAATATTAAGTACCAAACTATCTTGATTTTACTTGAATTTAGTAATTCAATTTTAATTACCAACTTTAAACGAAATAATTCTAAACTAATTGATTTTCCCTCCAAACAGGATTAAATTAATTAATTAAAAATTATAGTCAATTATCTAATAATACTTTAATTAATTTCTCAAACACTTATGATTATTTTATTTAAAATTTTATACGTTAAATTTTCATTCTCATTCTAATTAATATTTTTATAATATTCAATTATCAATACAGTTTTAAAACGTTCCTTCTAATATTGCTTTTAAGATAAAATTATTCAAATTTTCAAGTAATAAAAAAGGGTTAAGATTAAGAATGGAGTAATAAATAAGTAAAGAAAATAACTAAAATAAATTAAAGAGAATTAATAATTTAAATTATATTAAATCTTTTAATAAAATATTAAAAAATTATTTAAAATCATTCTAAAATAATCGTGAACAATAAATTATAAAAATAAGAGAAAAAAAATTCTAAATGTATGGATTTCTCCTTTTATCTATTCTAAATCTTCTAAATTAAGTTTTTCGTAATTTTCACCGGTAAAAAGTCCTTTAATCTCTTAACTATAATGTATTTATACCTATTGAGACTATGAAAATATGAATTTACCCTATAGTTTTTCGCTGTAAATTTCAGCCTTCAATTCAATTTACGTTCGGTAGAAAACATGACTTATATAAACTAAACAAAACACTGTAAAAATAAAAAATATGGGTCAACTCATATTTTTGTTTTTGTCTGTCTTTTTTTAATTTTCTTAAATTTTTTAAATTTATCTCCAAAACACCTCTTCATTAAACAATAGACTAAAACTAAGAATTTTATAATTAAATATAAAAATTGAATAAAATTTAAAAATATCGATAGTAAATAAATATAATATAAAAAATATATGAATAATTATATAAAATTTCAACATATAATATTTTAAGGTATTTTATAATATTTTAAATTTTTTTATTATTTAAAAGGAAGAAAGATTTCAATCGAATTGGTAAGCCTCCGCTTGTTTTTAAAAATAATTTATATTTAAAAAGTATTTTTATAAATAAAATAATTTATTTTTTATTATTTAATATTAATTTAAAAAATAAAATATATTAATAAATTTATATACGAAGATTTTAATAATTCTCAAAATATAGACAACGACTTTTTTGGAGATGAGAAATTTATTTCCTCAAACAAACTTAATTTTTAATTTGATCATATAAATATTTTTTATTAATTAATTTTTTTAAATACCACAAATATTAAAAAACATAAAAAAAAATATCTTCCTATAACATGTTTTGCATGAAACAAACAAAGTATAAAAGTTTTATTTTGAAAATTCATAAGCTTATTCAATAATACTAACTGCTGAAATAATTATTTTTAATAGTTGATAGTAACAATTTAAAAAATAATTTTTTATAATTTATTTTTTCAACTATTAAATATTAATCTAATTAAAATATTAAAAAATACTTTTAAACTTGTTGCCAAAAAAATCTCATTATCAAAGATGAACATAAAATTTTTTAAGTCTTTAAAAATTCTTGTATTACTTTTAAAAAATTTTCTAAAAAAAACAGTTCTAGGTAATTTTCAGGATCATATCGATCTTTTTACAGAAATATAAACGGGTATCCATAAAAATTAAATTATCTCAATTGAATTCGATTTATATTAATAATATTTAAATTTAAATTTAATTTATATTAATAATATTCTATTAATACTATTGATATGGTAGCTTAATTAGCTGCAGATAGAGTGTAATGCTAATGAAATAAGAAAACATAATTACTAACTACATATACAAAACACAATCAAATTAAATTGGGTATTTCATCAAAAACACCTCTCCATAAATCTGACAAACGCATTAAAATCAAGCTTTCCATCTGATCCATACTTTCGAACAGCAGCACTGATCATCTCTTCACACTTCTCCACCTGCAATGATCCTTCCTTCATGAATCCCAAACAACACAAAACTCTATGCAACTCTTCACCATCTATGAACCCATCTTTATTCTCATCAAAAATCTCAAAAGCATCTCTCACTTCCTCTAAGCTTGGCTCTTCCTCCTCAAACACTCCTGAAACTTCACTCTCAGAGTACCTCTCTCGAAGCTTATCGTCTCCATCTGAGTCGCATTCTAGCAATATTCCTAGTCTGTTCATCACCATCTTCACATCTTCTCCACTGATGAGCAGCTTTTCTTCATGTTCTTTGGTGGGTGCGTTGTGTATCGAACTGATAAATTCTTTCAAGTGTTGAGAATAAAAGAGAAAGACATCTGAGAGAATAGCATGAAGAAATTTGAGCCAGGCTGAGATTAGAGTTGATATCACCTTCTCCATTGATGAAGGAGCAAAATGAAATGGCTTGGAGATTAGATTTGTATATAAGGATTATTTTCTATTTTTCTTAGTTCTTAAAACAAACAAGTCAACAGATTTACTTTCTTGATTGGTCGAAGTCGTCTGTCAGTCTGTACATGTCTCAAAAATCATGTCATCATCTTGCTATCAACTTCCTGGAAACTGTGCCGAGAGATTGATATTAAGAAAACAATGAATTATAGTTAGAAAATGACTGTTCTTTGCCAGACTGAAACAGACAACATTAAACAGCGGGCTAGTTCAGCTCCAATAGAATTTTGGTTAGAGGAAAAGTAGAAACCCCTGAGGAAATGTGATTACAAGTTTCCTTTATTTATGTCATTTCCTTCTGATATAAACAATTCTCATCTAATCCAAAGCGAGTGCAACTTTGGTAGAATTTTCCAGGATTTTGTAGAATTTTCTGTCATTTTCTTATACTTGACTCGTGCCGACCACGTAGAAAGCTTGCTTAGTCTTCAAGACAAATCGAGGAAATATATAATAATTTAATTTTTCTAATTTTTATTTTATTAATAAATGCATTATTCTTGTCAATCACCGACACATTAAAAATTCAGTCTAAATTTCAGATATTAAATTATTATAGATAATACCAATAAATAAAATATTAAAAATTAAATTATTTTTTTAAAATAAAACTATTTATTATATTAATAAAATTTTATTAAATAAGAAAAAATATCATTTTAAACAAAAAGACGATTATACTGATAAATTCTTTAACCAAAATATAAGTAGGTAGAGTAATATTACAATGAACCCATCTAATAGAAATATAAATTTTAGAATTTAACAAAAATTTACACTCATTTAAAATCAAACCCTTACATAAAATAATTTAACAAAAAATATTTTATAAGATAATTTGACAAAAATACTTCTGCTTCTTTCTCACATAAATCATTAAAATCTCCCGAATAAAGTCACGGAAGAGAATTTTTACGAGATAAAACTCGAATAAGATTTCAAAATTAACTTCGTCGTTGTGATTCCGGAAACTCATAATAACTAGTAAACTTTCATTGAACATTACCTTCCGAAACAATCGAATTAATAAAGTTTTAAAAAAAAAAGTCAACCTTTCACGTTAACAAAAGATCTCTAAACAATCCTTATCTATTGACTGAGAAACAACCATAAAAATGTAAAAAATTACAAAAAAAATTTTATACGAGAATTAAGAGCTTTTGTTTCCATAAAAAATAACTGTCTGAAAATTACCGTTATAAATTTGTCAAACAGTTCTACATATTCTGAAAATATTCTGAAAATTAATTGGATTATATGTAAGAAACATTTACATAAGTGACGATCGGAACATCTCTAGAATACTTAATATAGACAACAATATTTTTTCTTCATCAATAGTCAATTGACACAGGTCGTCTTTCACGGAGAATGAAAAAGAATAAATTAGGTTCAAGAAAAATGAAAAGGCAAGAGTTTTAGATCATAAAAGATCATAGAAGAAAACTTGCGTCGAAAGTTTTGACTTGTATAAAAGTTAAATTATTATAGTTCCGTGATAAATTTAATATAATAATTATTTGTGAGATTTAATAATTGTTTATTAGATAAAATTATAAATTATTTTATATTAAAATTTAAAAAGTGAGATAGAATGTTGTATCTTAATTAGAGATGTTAAATTTAACTTGAGTATATTTTTAAAATTTGAGAGCCTTAATAGATCTGTATCACACCAATTCAAATTAATTTAGATCTTATTTGATTCAAACATATTATTTCTTAGAAAGCGACTGTCATGAAGCGACTTTATTAGATTGAAATAAATAAGTTATTTTTCGTCACTAAAAAAATAAAAATTCTTTATTTATCAAAAATAAAAAAAAATTATCAATCAAATAAAAATAATTTTTACACTTTCTATGAACTTTAAATTTCCTGCCTGAGTCATTTCCAACCAAATAAGGTTCAAGTACGCGTGGATTTTGAATACTCAAGAATATATATAAAAAAAATTGTTTTATATTAAAGTGAGGAATAAGTTATGATTTTCAATTTTTTAATTAAATTTTAGAGATTACATTGGAAACTATTTATTATTTTTTGAATAAAAAATTATTTATTACTTAAAATATATTAAAATTAATATAACAATTTTTTAATTACTTAGAAAAACGGTATATATATATATATATATATATATATATTATTTCTAATACTTTTTCTTATCTTTTTATAGATTTTTAAAATTATTTTTTTCTTGTCAAATAGATTTTTTTTTTTTACAAATTAAAATTTGAATGTTATCCGCATTTTAAAAAATATGATGGGCTGTATCTGATCACGCATGCTTGGAGTAATGTTGGGCCCAAAGGCTCCCAACAGACCTTACCCTATAGCTATTGCTTAAATAAGCCCAGCAATGGGCCCAATATTGTGTAATATCTTTTTTCAATGCTTATGTTTTAATCTATTGTTTCTTTTTTCCAAAAGAAAAAATTACCGTTTAATTTTTGAAAAAAATTACTAATTGGTTTTTTTATTTTAAAAAATTTATTAAAATATCTTTAACATTTTAAAAAATTTATTAATTAATTTTTTTATTAAATTTAACTGTTAAATATTATAAAAAAATTTAAAATATCTTTAATATAAAGGGATTAATTAGTAGAATTTTTAAAAACTTAATAAATCAGTAAATAAATTTTTTAAAATTATAAGAATTAAATAATAAAATATTTAATAATTAAAATTAATAAAAAAAACTTACTAATTGATTTTTTAAAATGTTATAAATATTTTAATATATTTTTAAAATTAAATGATTAATTAGTAAATTTTTCTAAGAGCTGAGGAATAATTTTTCTTTAAAAAAATTAACACATTTTTTACATTGTAATTTCAGAGATTTATAAAACCCACCATTTCAATAATGCTTTTTAATCGTAAATGATTTAATTTCTTAATTTTCATATCGTTAACGAATAATTATTCTGTTAAATATATTATTAGTCAATCATAAATTGAATAAATAATTTTTAATTAATAGAATTAATTATTATAAATATTAAATTTAAAGAATTAAATTATTAAAAAATAAAATTAAAAAAATAAATTATTATAATTTAATAATAAATGTTAATAAAATAATTATTTTAATAATAAATCTTAGAGATATATTATTTTTTTATTAAAAAAAAAAAGTAGAGATCAATTTTATTATATTATAGGGATTATATTGTAAAAAAAAAAAAATCTTATGGAACATCATGTAAACTTTGATTAAAGAAAGGGTTAAAAAAAAAAGCAGCTAAGATTGCACAGTGAACTGCAAATATAAAACAGGAAGAAAAAGGCGACATTTCTCTGACTACCAATTGAAAAATAATTTTTAAAAACCCCACTTACTAATTTATCCATAAATAATCAGTAAAATTTTGTAATAAATTATTTATGAATTTTCATTTTCATTTATTGAATTTTGATAATATAAACTTTAAGGTAGTCCTTAAAAGTGCTGATAACATTGGCATTTTATTTTTCTGTTAAATTATAATAATTTTATTTTTTTTAACAATAAAATTCCTTTAATTTTATTAACAAAATAAAATTTTAAAATTTTATTAAATTTCAGGGTTGCACTGTAAATTATTCTAATTATTATTTTATAATTAAATATTCTCATAATTCATGTCTTGTGATACATATAAATTTGTTTTACATTGATAATTGAAAACCCAAAAAGAAATAAGATTTAAATGTGT
Organism: Manihot esculenta; assembly: GCF_001659605.2. Lineage (NCBI taxonomy): Eukaryota > Viridiplantae > Streptophyta > Magnoliopsida > Malpighiales > Euphorbiaceae > Manihot > Manihot esculenta. The sequence continues at coordinate 9,630,764 of NC_035165.2, read as the reverse complement.
ATGAGTAAGTTTGATTTGAATGAATTCTTCTTTTTTACTTTTTTTTTCTTGTCACAGGTGTATCTGTCTGTCCCATAGTCAAATAACCATTTAATTTTTTTTTATTTAATTTTTTTTTACGCTCGTGTTAATAGAGTTATGGTTGAACTTGCTCCTACTCTCCATCATATCAGAGGGGTTAAGTTTTTTCTTACTGAGTCCGGCTCCGATCAGATTGGCCTACTTCAACCGTAAATTGAATTGTGTGCTAATAGGCCAATTTACATAGTGAACTTTCATGAATTTTAGGTTAAACTTTTTTGTAAAGACTCGAGTATGATCTGAGAGTGTCTGTGGCCAGCGGTTATCAAAAATTAAAAATTATCAAAATAATAAGAAAATGCAATTAGAAAAAGCAAAGAAATAGTAATATCTAATCAATATTTATAAATTATATTGAGCTTGGTTGGCCACCAACCATCTCCACAATAACTTAAATAAATTCATAACTAGTTTTACTTTTCTTTTTTTCACTTTATAAAAGTATATATGCTTTACACCTAATTAATAATATAGGATTAAATAATTAATTAGGGATTTCACTTTCACTAATTATTTAATTCCATTTGGCATTTTGTGAAATTCTTTGGCTTTTTTATTTTTAATTTATTACTATAAATCATAATAATTTTACAAGTTGCATCTCTACAATGCTTATCTTTTTTCATTTTTGATTTATCTATTATGTGTTCTCTCACCAGCATGAACAATCTAGCACACCTTGCAAGTTGTTTATTATTAGGAGAGAGTATTATTGTGAAAAAATTAATTAAATTGATTTAATTTTAAAAATTTGATTCAATTTTTTTATTTGCTTTAGTTTTTATTTTTAAAAATTTTGATTAATTTAGTTTAATTTTAATAAAAAAAAATTAATAAAATCCAATCTAACTAATTAATGAGTAATAACATATTATTTTTTATAATATAAAAAATTAAATTATATATAAAATTAAAATATTTCAATTAAATTTTACAATATTAAAAATAAAATTTAAAAAATAAAAAATTTATTAAAAAACTAAACCGATTCGACCGTAATTACATTAGTTGAATTTAAATCAATTTTTACTTAGAAAAATCGGCTTGATTCATTTTTAACAAATGTTAAAATTTTAAATTGATTTGTTTAATCCAATTTATTACACCATCTAATTTTATTTTACAATAAAGAGTTTAATTTTTTTTTAAAAAATTGAAATTAGTTCTTAAATAATTTAATAATTAATGTGAAAAAGAACACTATTTTATTTTTAGGTTGAAAAAGAAGCTTGCTTTTGTGGTTCATTGTCCTAACCTCAGTGCTTTAAAGTGATGAATTAGTGCAACCCCCATTTACATATGAAGCAATCTTTTCTGTGAATTGCCTCATCCATAATGGAATTTCCAATTATTTAATTCTTTCACAGTTATTTAATTTTAACACTCTTTAATATGAGATGAATTAAATATACTAAGAAATTGAGATGAGGTGAATTGATTTCTCTAATATCCAGTGGCGGAGTCAGAGCTTCCATTTGGTAGGGCACCGGCTGCGCCGCTGCGGCACCTTCATCCCTCTTCAAAACATTTTTCGGTCACTGGTACGGCACGTGACCCTTGCCGTACCTTCCCTCCGCCCCTGCTAATATCCACTAGCTGATATTTTTTTTTTATGAGCAAAGGTACACCCTTTTTGGAGTGGTGAAGCTTGACTTTAGAGGGTCACCCATTTGCTTTATGATGAATGCTCTACAGTGTAAAGAGAAGTTCAAGTTATTGGTATTTCTTGACATTGTGGACTAAAAAATAATACTAGGAAGCTGATATGACTGGGAGAATGAAGAAAAGGGGAAGCCATTTCTTCAAAAGGAGATTTTAGTGGGCTTTCCATCCATGGCTTCCACATATGGCTTAATTATCCATATAATTAATAAATGGCTAATTGAGAAAAATACAACAAACAAGTGAAGTTGACATGCAACAAATAAGTTTATTCTCCAAGGAGAGCCACAAGATACAGAGAGATTTTTGAGATGTCTCAATCATGCAAAGTTGGAAATCGACATGTAACTAATAAAAGCTGAAATAAGCCAATCACTGCGAGTCTGGTTAATCTTCATTCATAATAGTAAGTGGGTGTTATTTTCTGTCGTGTAATTATTTTTTTTATTAAAAAAATAAAAAGATAATATTCTAATAAGAAAAAATACAAGAATATTTGTCTCTATATAAAAGTAGAAGCACAAAAAAAAAGAAAAAAAAAGAAAGAATTAGAGATTATATGTGGTGTAATCTTTTGATAGGATGATGGAATCACATGCCTTGGGACCCATAACAACTAATATTTTGTTCATCAACTTGTGGCTTGCTAGTGTTCATAAGAACAATGAAATATCTTCCATGTTTCACTCTGCTGATGGATCACAGACACATATTATTATCTACATATCTAACAGATTTTCTTTTTCTTTTTTTTTTGTTTAATTGGATGTTGAGAGAAAAAGCAAATGTTGAAAAGAAAGTGAAAAAAGCAGGCAAAAAGATGGAAGAGAAACAAAACTTTTCTCTTCCTGTTTCAAACTTTTAGTTTAGTTGTTTGGATTCTTTGTGGATTAATTATTGATATGTTACATGTATGTATGTATGTATGTATGTATGTATATAAATTCATGTTTATCCATTGAGTAGTGGGGGCCTACAGGAAACTTTTTCAATCTTTAGAATCTGCCCTCATCTTCATGTCTATTTCCAGCTTTGGCCCTTTCCTGTAGCTTAGTGGCTTGGAGCACTGCAGGCATAAAATGACAAGTATATATTTGGATGAAGTGTGAGGACTGATTTTTAACTTGTCTACCACCACAAAAGCTGCAATTCCCATGTAACTGTTCCATGGCTTGAGACAAGTTTGTCTTATCTTAACCCACGCAAGGAAAATCAGATGACAAAGCTTGAGAAATTTATACTGTGATCTTCTTTGAATCCAAAAGAATCCATCAAATGCAGCTTTTATCTGGGATCAGAAAGGTCTTAGGCCTTCTAGAAGCAAAACCTTGGACAAAGTATCTATTAAATAAGCTTGAGGCTGTGTCAGGCTAAAAATCTGCAAAAAGCAAAGATGAACTGCAGGTTTTTTAGTGAGAGCCATAAATAAGAGTTGTTGACGAGGAAGATTTATCAATTTATTCTGCAACATATGAATCCATGAAATCCAAAGATCTCTGTTGTTTCAAGTTACATATATGTCTCAATATATATATAAAATATGTCCATAAAAACACCTGCTGTTCATAATTTGCAGAGAAGATTGAAAGGCAGCCATAGGAGCTTGGGAGAGGTGGCTTTGCTCTGGTACAAGGTAAAATAGCTAGGATACCACTTCTTGTGTTTTTTTTTTCTCCTCTACATTGGAAACTTTCTCGCTGATTCCAGCAATCAGCATTACGGATGCCAATATCAGGGCATTCTCGGGGCACAAATTCTGTCAGATGTGAGAAAGATGAACTGATTTAAATTCCACTCCACCTCATTGCCAATATACAACTCGATTGCCCCATTTTAGGTTCTCTCTTGGAAGTTGAGAGACCTTGACAACGCGGCAGGGTTAGCATGCAACAGTGGAGATGTTTCAGCTACGTAGTTATTGTCTTCATTTTTAGATTGAAAGCCCTTAAACAGTCCACCTCCATTCACATTGGATTTATCACTACTCTTGATCCCAAGAGTTGTCCATATAGAGCTTCTTGCAGCTTCACTAGGATCATCAATTCTCAAAGTTTTTGGAATCAAAACACTTATTTCTGAGCAGTTGCTCTCTCTTGAGGGATCTTCTGACTCTAAATGTGCAGGGTTTAGGATTTTACCTTCCCTTGAATGTTTCCCTAATGGAGAAGTAGGACTCGAGCTTGCGGCGCAGTGAGTCAGAGACGGCAGTTGCACGGAGAGACATGGTGGCCCATTCCAGGGGCTTGGAACGCTACAACCCCAGTGGGGTGGTGCTGGATAAAATGATACTGGAAATCCAGAAGGATAAAAAGCAGTAGGAGCCATTGAAGAGCTCCATGGATAAGACCAAGGTGGCACTGCAAAGCATTGTAGTTGATAATTTTTAGTTATTGCTTCTTGTGGACCACAGTTTCCTCCCTTGTCGGATGAATTCGAAGCTGTGACAGAAGACCCACTTAATCTATCATCCCCGTTATCACAGGCTCCACCGGAAGAAATTAGAATTCTTTGTTCAGGCCTGTGATACCCATTTCTAATGTTGTTCTGTGTTTTCTCCGAAAGGTTCAGTACAGAAGCCACAGATTCGCAAAGAGGAGAATCTGAGCCAAAGGAAAGAACAGTACCGCTATTTCTTAAAGTGGGGTTGTGAAACCCATTCACTGCATGAACTTGAGCAGTTCGTAGGGCTTCTGATACCATTATATGACGGTAATGCGAGCCACAAGAGCTCTTGTTCTTGCGCCGACCAGCGCCAACAGGCACATTCCTCATAGTTCCTCCAGCAGTCCAGTATCTCTGACAGTTCTTGCAGAAATGGCGAGGCTGGTTGACATTGTAGTTGTTGTAGTAACAGAACTTGGTATCCATGCTATTACATCGAGGGCATGGAAGTATTTTATCAGGCTTCTTCAGAGTCTTTTCTTGTGAGATAGTCGTGTCGCATTGTTCTCCATTCTTAGAGCTTTTCTGGGGTGAATTTTCTGAGGAAGTCTTGGGTTTCTCATTAACGTCTGATAACATTGTTGGATCTTTTGAGTCCTCGGTTACATGATTTGAGGTACTATTTTCTTGTTCATCATCGCTGGTTTCTTTTCCTGCGAATTCCTAAAATTCCAAACGACAGTTCCAATAAGGGAAAAACAAAGAAGGAGAGCAAGAAAGAAAGGGTAAAATTAAAATTCAGTTTCCTGTTGAACTCTGTAATAAGAAACAGGAAACAAGCAGAGCACTGATACAGCTACCAATATAGGAAGCTATGAACTCATCTTGCTAATTGTCAGAAGCTGTGAACACAGACTGAATCTTCTGATCCTAACAAAACTCACTTGCTCAAATACACAGCAATTGCAAACAAGAAATGAACTTGAAGGGAACCAACAGAGAAGCTCTAAGTTTCCTAATTCTCATTGAATTTGAACCAATTCGCTTGAATTCAATACACAGAAAATTGCAGGCACTAGAAAAGGAGAAAATAGAAATCCAAGAGCGAAAAATGGCCACCAATCAATCGTGATATATAAGTTTCCAAGAACATGGGCACAAATACTTAAAACCCAGATATAGAACAGAGAGAATTGCAGCAAAATCCAATATATACACATGTACAGCACAAAAAAAGAAACATACTCTGACCCTGTTGATTTCCTGGGCTCCTTCTTCCCTCCCAGAAATATTTTCAAGTGAAGAAGCAGTATTCTCATCCGGGAAGTCCTCAGAGGCAGGACCCGCTGTTGAAGAAGACTCATTAGCAGAAGACAAGTCTAAGCGGTGGACAAGCGGCAACGGAATCGTCTTGCCAAAGAGCTTTATTGCAGAGTCTTTCAAATCCGACATTCTCTCGCAGTTGGTCCTGAATTTGTAGTTGCTGAAATTGGTGTGTAAAGGATCGAGGAAGAGGAAGAAGAAGAAGAAAAGAAGAGGACTTGGAAAATGGAAGTCATAGTTGGTAAATAAAGAAAGGAAGGGAATGCCACATCAGCAAAGGCGGAAATTTTATGAGCCACAAGTTTGTGGGCTTTGAGATCTTTCGTTCTGTTTGATTCCCCATTCTTGCTCATAAAGATAGTGGCATACTGTCCCCTTCTTTTTTGCGCCATGTCAGCTCTCCACCCCTTCCCGATTTCTTATTTCCTCGTTAATTCCTCGCCCTTTTCTTCCTTCATAAGTCATCGTCAATTGTTTTCTTAATAAAACCTCAAATTTTCATAATAAATTAGGCTAATTGCAATTATATTATTAATGTTCATAAAAATTTAATTTTACTTATAATCAATTTTTATAATTATAATTACAATACTAGATTAATTTATTACAAACTAAATTATTATGATGTTAATTATAATTATAATTCTTACAGTTTAATTTATTATAAAAAAATATTGTAAAATTCATCGACGATTTTATTCTCTGATCATAAATATACTATCGAGTGTTTTGTAGATATAAGAATCGGTTGCCTACTCTTTAATAAATAATTTTTTTTATAATTTTTTAACAATTATAAAAATATTAAGAAATTGAAATATTAAATCTTTCTATCTTTAAATTTTAACTATATACACAGATTATTAGATTAAGTTTGTGAATATTTAATAAATAAATTTAAGAGAGTTTTATTAATAAATATTAATTGTTTTACTATTTAATTCATATAATATGAAAAATTTATTATTTAATTTTTAAAAATATATACTAATTAATTTTTTTATATTAAAAATATTTCAGATTTTTTAAATTAAATTTAACTTGTTAAAATTAATAATAAAATTAAATAATAAAATTTTAAATTTATAGAGGTATATTAAAATAAAACCATTTAAAAAAATAAAATAAGGAAGAGAAGCAGCAACCGAGTGATGAAGAGCTTTGCCTTTGTAATAAAATAAAACAATTAAAAAAAATAACGAAGAGAATAAGGCAATAGAAAACCAAACCGTCTGCGGCAACGAAGAGAAGAAGCTAATAAGCCAATAAAAAAATCAAACCGCCGTCTGTGGGAATCGAACCCACGACCACATGGTTAAAAGCCATGCGCTCTACCAGCTGAGCTAAGACGGCCTTGCTTTTATTGATTCTTCATGCTATTTTTAAAGGTTCTATGGTTCCCGCATGACATGTAAGCACGTGGGCACGTGACCCACCCATTTAATACTTGCCTGGTGCCACATCATCAACCTGTTTTTCCATGACCCCACCTGCAAAAAGCGAAGCGAAAAAGGTTTCTGACAAATCCCTACCATTGGATCCTTCAACAAATTACAACTGATAATTGTGTCATCCAATGTTGACAGTTAGAGGAGCATCTCCCTCCCTACCATTTCCCGTTTAACTCGGAGACAGCGACCGTGTTGAAGTTTAGCTCAGATTTTGTTTTTAAATTTCAAATAAGCCCTTTCTTTTACTTTAATTATTCATATTATTTAACATTTTTAATTAGTGCTAAAATTAATTATTTAAATTTAATAAAATAGTAATTCATCCTCTTATTTATGCAAATGGAGAAAGAATCTTCCATTTATATTCATTGTTCTTGTATGGGTGAATGGAGGAATATGTATGGATACAAACGCAAATAATAATAATAAAAAAAAAGTAATAAATGACCGAATTAGGTTGTCGGCAATTTTGGATTTGAAGACATTCTTAATTAGCAAAGTGTTTGTATTGGCCAAACAAGGAACCCCAACCAATAATGATGTCCCTTAATTGCACCCCTAACTTTCAGGCCATAGTACGTTTGAATTTGGCCATCCACTCTTCTTGGTATAGCACAAGCTCTTTGCATTAATACTTCTAGTTTTAGATTTTTTTTGAAATTATCTATTATTTTGAAAATTTTAAAATAATATTAATTAGTATTTTTATATATATTCTTATTATTTTAAATTATTTAAAAGATATTTTACTAAAAAAATTTTAAATTATCAATAGATATTAATCTGTTAATAATTTTAATAAATTTATTAATAAATTTGAAATTCATTGATATTATTAATGAATTTCAAAATTTATTAGTATTTTATAAATTTATAAAATAATTAGTCTTAAAATTTATTAACAAATTTAAAATATAATAATAAATTTATTGATAATTTATCTAAAAAATTATTAACAAATTTAAAAATTTATTATTAAATTAATAAATAAAAAAATATTGAATTTAAGTATAAATATCATTTGTTAATAAATTTAAAATAAAATCACACGGAAAATTTTTATAATTTTTTAATTATCATCAAATTTAATAATAAATTTTAAATTTATTAATAATTTTTGAAAAAAAACTCATTTTTTTAATTTAATAATAAAATACAAAATCATTATTAAATTTCATCATATAGCGAATATAAATATAATATCACATTCTCTCCTTCATCACTCATTCATTTTATTTTATTTTTTTCATTTCTTTTTCTCTTTCTATTATTTATTTTTTATTTTATTTTTTTATCCCATTAGCTTTTTCTTTTTTTTCTTCCTTCCTATATTATACTTTTTTTTCTCTTATTCTCTTCTCCCTTCTATTATCTTTCTTTATTTTTTTCATAATTTTCCTATCACTCTCTCCATTTTCTTTTCTATCATTTTCTTTCCTTTTTTTTAATATTCTTCATTTTCTCCACAATTTTCATTCATATTATTTTCTCTCATATTTTTTTTCTTCTATCATTTCTTTCTATCTATATTCTTTTTTTCTTTTTTCTCATTTGTCTAATCATCTTTTTACTCTACTCCCATTCTTCTTCTTTTTTCATAATTTTTATTTTTCTATCATTTTTTTCTTTTTTTATTATTATTTTCTCTCATTTGATTTTTTTTATTTTCACTTTTTATATATTTCTAATAAATATTAGACACAAATTAAAATTTTAATAACAATAATAATATAATTTATTATTTAATAAAATTAATAATTAAATTTTCAATAAATTTACTACCGAATTGCAATCCATCAATAATTTATTAACAGATTTCATGTATTAATAAATTATTTTTCTCTCAATTTACTATAATAAATAAAATTTCATAACGAACTTTAAAGTTATTAATAAAAAATTATCAGTGATCTTTTTAACAATTAAAAGCAGTATGATATGAGATTCAGAGAAAAATAGGGTTTACAATAGTTGAGTAAGATTAATTTGAGAGGAGGATACTCTTCTTTTTTTATTCTTTTTCTTTTGTCTGCTACTGACGTCTAACGGCCTTACAGCTACTATGCCACATGTCTCTATCATACGGATATATACGTACGAAAGCGTCAGACGTTTGCTTTATGCAAAACGGCCATTTAATTTCCCCCAGGCATGCGTGTAAATAGGAATGTTAGGTGGTTGGGCCGGTTGTCCCCCTCCTGTTGAGTCTCATGGCCAAGTTTGGGATGAAAAGACTGAGGTCCAAGGAGGCCCAATCTAGAGACCAAATGGTCTGGACAAGCCCGCTTGAGAGGTTTTGTGGACTTTGAGCTAGCCCTGTAATTGTGGGTCCGGCCTCATATCAGAGTAGTGAAACCCAGTAGTCATCACAATAGTTTATAAATTTTTGGCGAATCAATTCATACAAAGTTTATAATTATCAATTATCTGAAGAAATTATTTCAGATGAATTTTTACTTAAACAAACAGTCTGATTACTCTCTATGGACCATGAAAAAAGAGTCACTTAAAAGAGTTTTGCTACATCCAAGGAATCTGCAATAATATCTTGAATTATCAAAGGAAATGTGGAACCATTACAACTATGAGTCATGGTGGAAGTCTCCTTCTATCACAATCCTTGAAAAATTTCCATTTCGAGCAAGGACAAGAGGTTATCGACAAACCATAATCTCTAAAAGTAATAAGGTTCATAATGAGTTTCACAAACGTCATTACTAGTCTAATAATCACTTATGCTAATTGCCAAGAATGCAATACCTACATTCCCTTTATTAACCGTCAGCAAAATGCAACTTACAAAAGCAAATTGAAGGAGGGTGTCAATTTTAAGATTGTCAGGACACGACACTGACTCTTAAATAGGTAACGAGAAATTAGTTTCTCTGAACTACAATTCACCAATCAGAAGTGTTGTTTTTTTTTTAATTTGTGAGTTCAATTTTTATTCTGAAGTAGAATTAAAAATAGAAGCGTATTGATCAAAATTGAATTGAAATTTCATTACAATTTCTATTATTTCAATATTAATTTGATTTCGCAGAGTTCTAACTCTTATTATACCAATTTCATAATATTATTTATATAAAAATTTGTAATTAAAACAATTAAATTACAATTTAAATTTTAAGATTGTTTGCTGTCATAAAAGTATCTATATTATATCTTTAAGTAATTTCTTAGTTATATAATATTTACATATAATTACCATAAAAATAATAGTATAATTTTATTATACAATATCTTAACTATTTTTTAATTTTTAACCATAAGGTATATATATTTAAGAATTAAACGTATTATGTAATTTAGTATATTCATAATAAAATTACAAAATAATTTAATTTATTTGTAAATAAAATTATATCATTTTCTGTCATTTATTTTCTTACTCTTCTAAAATTAAATCTTAAAAGACTATTACAAAGAGGTGACAACACTGACATGAATGGTGGCAGACCAGTGGAAATAGCCTTTTGGGATGTCATATATATATATATAGCAAAGGAAGGCAAGTTAAAATGGGCAATTAAGGTTTTTACAGAAAAAAAAAGATAAATAAAGAAAAGGATAGGCATTCATTTTTTTTTTATTATTTGTTTTTGGCCGACCACATATTGAGGATAAAACACGGCTGTAATTCAAGTGCTTAAATTTGACTGGAAACAGTTAATGATAAGATAGGCTTTGTGTGTGTGTCTCTCTCTTTATATATGATCTATATGTCAATTCTATATTGGATGAAAACCAAAGAAAAATATTAGAAATCTATTCGGACCTCAATATCTTTAAGACTCAATTCTCATCATTTGTTGGATGAAGCAGCTAACTATACTCTTTTATACCAATCCCTTTAACCCTAATGTTAACACTTATTTATTAGTTTGAACCAAATTTAATTCAAGGATGCATAATACTCAATATCTTTGGACTACTCGGTCTAAATTAAATAATATAAATCGACTTAACTTCACTTTCGAATCAAATTTATAAAAAGAGATTCATAATTATAGAATTCATGTAACATGCGACTCATTTACGATTTTTAATTCCACTAAAAAATCTTTTGATTAATAATATAATTTAATGATTATTTTTAATTAAAGGGTAATAATGATAATAGTAATGTAACTATAGAAAATTTATTGTTGGAATTGTTTTGTGTATTTTGGTTCATGAATTTCTATCCAGAAATTATTACTATTTGATTCAAATTGAAATGATTAATGGAATCAAATCATTTTTGAAATTCAATTCAATTTAATTTTTTTTAGTTGATTCAGTTTGATTCTTATTTTTAAATTAGGTGATTTTAGTTAGGTTTATATATATATATATATAATTAACATACCTAATATAATAATAATAAAATATTATCAATAAATTTATAGTTAATTATTGAATAAATTAATAAATAAAAAAATATTAAAAAATTAAACTAAAAGCAGTAATATCAAAATAATTGGATGTCATATGTTATATAAAGATTTTACAATATAAAAACATAAAAAATCAAATTATAAGATTATTATTGAATAAAATACGTAAAAATTTTATAATAAAATAAGTATTACATAATTATAATATTAATTATTTTTATATGAAAATATTATAACCAAACTTTTGTATAAAATTCATAAAGTTAAAAAGTAAAAATTGTAAATTTATTATATAATAATAATATAAAATTTGAAAAAAATAACTAAATAGGGATTAAAAAAATAAAAATTAGGAAGATATACATATAAAGCAAATATATTATATAAAACAAATAATCTAAGTTAATAAATATAAAAGGCAAAATATATTATTTTACTCCTGAATTTTATCTGAAAATTAAAAATTTATGAAAGCATTTAATTGAAAATCTAAACTATTTATTTATTTTAATTACTTGCCATATATATGTATGTATATATGGGAAGATGGTTAATGAGATTGGAAAAATACCCCTAATTTTTAAATAGTTGGAAAAAAAATAATATAAAAAATGTATTCACATTTATGAATTATATTTTCCTTTTTATCCCACATCGAATTTATTAGGATGAGACAAGAATGGAAATGTACATAAATAGGAAAATCTGGTATTCTACCAATATCAATAATGTTTATCCCCCTGCCTTATTGACTATTGTCTGCACGCCTTCCAACAACCCCTACGCAACTATACAATTTCTAATAATAGAATATTATTAATTTAAAAATACGATAAGTATTATAATTTTAAATAATATTTAATTTATTTAGTAATCGGATATGATATATATGCAGGCATATGTTGTATAGTAAACATCATTCCTCCAGATTTTAGAACCTAAACGCCATCTCAAGACTTGATTAGAAAAATGGCGAGCATTAATCTGGTCCGTCAATTTGTAATCCTGCTGCTACTTTCTCAATTTATTCTCATCCAGAATGCGGCACCAACAAGTAAATCCACTAACTTTTGTCAATTGTTAATCTTTTATTGTGTTCTTGAATAAGCATGATTACTGCTACTGTTCTTCTTCTTCTTCGTTTCTTGAAATTACAGGCGCCAGAGTTCTGCTTCATGGCGTCGAAGATGTGTTATCTTCTACGAACACCGACCAGGTAATAATCATTGATAATGGAAATATGTATGTGAAGATGAAGTTATTGAATAATTTTTAAAAAGTTTTGGATTCATGGAAGTTACAGGGAATCAGAGGACTTGGAAATAGGAGGCAGGATTCGGAGTTGAATGATTATTCAGATCCAGGAGCCAATATTCGCCACACTCCCCCCATTCCTCCACCGGCGAAATCTGCATGAGGATCACATTAAACATCATGCTAATTTGTGATGTGATTTGCATGTGTTTTACCTTTGAGTATATTTTATATGTATATATGTGGAGGGAGAGGGAAGTATCAACTAAATAATTTGGTTAAGTGCCAATAAGACTTTATTCTATGTTGTCTTTTTTTCATTTTTAATAAATAAAAGATGTGTGAAATCCGGATCGAGTGTTAATTTATTTATTTAAAAAAATTCACTTTTATGATATAAAGAGGAATAACTATTTCTCATTTGTGTTGCTTATCAGTTATATTCATACACTTTTTTTTTTAATTAGTATATAATTTCTTTATTTTTTATTTTAAAAAAATCTCAAATGCAAGTGGAGTTACTATATTAAAATTATTATATTGAGACATAAAATTTTATTTTAAAAAATTATTTATTTATCTTTATATTTATTTAGAGATAAATAAGTATTTGTTCATTTTACTTTTGTGTCTAAATGTGTTATTAATAAATATAAAGATAAATTTATATTAAATATTAATTTAATTTAATTTTTAAAAATAAATATATTTATATGTAAATAAATTTATTGAAATAAAATTATGTCTCTTTATATAATTTTACAAACTTGCTTTCAAAAAAAAAATTTACAAACTATATTATTTGTCTCTCTAATAATAATTTTTTATTTTTAAATCCTTTTTCAAATTAAATAAATTTATCTCCAATAATATTTTTTTAACATTACTTTCTCTAAATTATTATTTATTTTTATTTTATTATATCATTAAATTTAATTTAAATAAAACTTAAATTAAAATTTGCTTAAAACATTATTTAAATTAAAAATTAATAATAAAACCTATGAAAAAGGAAACTTTTAAGGAAATCTTCCAACTTCCCTAAAATATTTTTTCATTTTTTTATAGGGAGGCAAATGCCTCTATATTTCTTTTGGAAACGATGTGGGACTTCAATCTTACTTCGGTCCCACATCGTTTCTTTTTTTTCATTATTTTTTAATTATAATTTATAATTTTACATTTTAATTTTTGAAATAAATTAATAATATATAAAATTTATTATAATTTATAAATTTTTAAGTATAATTTTAATTAAAAATATTATTTTATGGTATAAATTTAAATAGTCATGTAATAGAACTAAAAATATTTTAAAATTTTAAATTTATTATATATATATGATTACTTAAAATTTTATTTATTAGCATTAACTTTATTAATATAAATTTGATTATAATCTAATTATAATTATTTATTTTAATATATACAAATAAAATATCATAGAAATATATATATATATAAATACCATACATATTTTTTTATATGGGAAAGATAAATATTTTAATAATAAATTTAAAAGTGATTAAAATTTTTCATACAATAAAATTAATTTTAAAAAATTAGAAACCTATAATATAACATTTAAAGATTAATTAGTTTTTATCTTAAAAGGTTCACTATTAAAATAAATAATAAAATATTTTAAAGACTAATATATTTTTGAGTTTAAAAATTTATTATTAGAAATAAAAAAAACATAACATATAAAAAAACAGTCAATTAATTTCAATCTAGCATTAGTTTAACTGTATGAGTTGGCTACAGTCATGTTTGCATTTGAATATATTTAAATAAAAATTTATACTTTATCCATTTGAGTTTAATATGAAAAATTATTTAATATAATTATTATTATATATATTTATTAATAATAATAAAAATTATATAAAACCACCACAATAAAAAAAAATACATAACTGTTATATATAATTATTATAATAGAATTAAATATATGAAAAGATTTTATTTATTTTATTTAATAAATAAAAAAATTGGAATATAAATATAAAATTATAAAATATTTGAATTATTTCATTAAAAAATAAAAATATAGTTAATTAAAAAATAATAAAAAAAACACGTGAAATGACATATAACATTTTAAAATTTTAATTAAAATTAATTTCTAATTCATAAATAAAATTTAGATTATTTCATTTAACAGACTAAATTTAAAATGTTACCTTAAGAATTTAATAATAGAATGTTTATCTTTCATGTCATATGATATTTTTTTAATAATTATTTTTTATGTCATAAGATATTTTTTTAAAAAAATGAATATAAAAATTATAACTCCACTGATTTTTGGTAAAATTGATGATAAATTCTTGGTTTGGAAAACGTGAAAGTGTGTTTAAAACATATTTTTCTAAACTGAATTCTCTAAATTTCGCATAAGAATACGTGAGTGTGTGGATTGTATTTATAGTTATAAGATTTATTAGATAAAAAAATTTAAATATTTATTATTTTTTATATTTATATTTTAATTTTAAATTATAAAATTTATTGAATAAAAAAATTTTAATATTTATTATTTTTACATTTATATTTTAACTTTAAAATTATAGATATTAAAATCAATCATTTTATATTTACTTCAATTTTAACTATTTATCTTAATTAATTTTAATAAAAAAATTATAATCTAAAATTATTTCTTAAAAGATCTATTAAATAAAAAATCTATACATTTACATTAATTTATATTTATATTTTAAAATTTAAATTTTAAATAATAAAATTAAAATTTTTTTAATTTATCACAATTATAACTAAAAGTAATAAATTGAATATAAAAATTTATTAAAAAATTATAATATAATCTTTAAAGTTTTATTTGACTAATAAAATAACTTTTAAAATATATTTTTTTATTATTTAAAATTTAAAATTTTGAATATAAATATAAATTAATACAAGCGTTTAGATTTTTTTTATCTAATAAACATTTTTAGGAATAATTTTACATGACATGATATGTGAATTATAAATTTTTTTGTCAAAATTAATTAATACTACAAATTTTTTTGTCAAAATTGATTAATGCATATAACACAAATTGAATTAAATGTGAAAGGATTGATTTTATTATTTAATATTTTAAAATTAGAATATAAATATAAAAAGTGATAAATGTTTAGAATTTTTTTATTCAATAAATTTATTTTAACTTAGCGCTTCAATTTTGTTTGTAACATATACCATAGAAAAAATAATTACAAGGTGGTTTTATTTATTAGTCAGTATCATCATTATTAATAAATCAGTCTCTCTGTTTTGAGAAATCTATTAAAATATTATTATATTTTTTTTTGTCAATAAAATAGTCTTTCTATCTAATTTTATATATTTTTACTATTAAAAATATAGCAAAAAGATTAAATTATTCCTCTTTTTCTTTTTCTTGTTCGGTTCTTCTTCTTTAATTCTTTTTCTTTGTTTCTTCTTCTTTTTCTTTAAGGAGGAAGAAGAAAAAGAAAAAAAAATTATTTCATTGATGGAGAGAAAAGATAATAGCATTTTAATATATTTTTGAAAATGTAGGGACTGACTTATTAATAATGCCAATATCCAAGGACTAAATAAGAGGGTTTATTAAGGGCAAAATTGGATTTTAAAAATTTTCTCTCTTATTCTTCATATATTTTTAACGGAATAAAGGACGGAATGACTATTTCATTGACGAAGAGAAAAGATAATGACATTTTTAATATGTTTCTGAAGATGCAGAGACTGACTTATTAATAATTGCAATACTGATGTTACATAACATCCACACACAGTAAGTTATGAGTTATCACCACAAGGCATCTGACAAGTGGGAAAAGCGGTCCTGCCACAGGAAAGAGAGACATGGACACTTTAACACTCGGATTATCATCAAGACTCACCCTCCCTTCATAAGTCGAGTCTTAGCATAGAGTTACCATTACCATGCGCATTCCCATTTTGCTTGTGATCGCGGGATCACCAACCCATTAGTTAGCAATATCCATTATCGAGCAGCCGACTACATTATCACTGGATTTTCAAGAAATATTATATTTATCTCATCATTCTTACAGTATAAAAAGAGAATGATTACAGAGGTAAAGGTACGCGATCTCTAATATCATTCAAGCTCTAAGTAATCCATTGCGTTCTTTCTATTCTTCACAAATACTGACTTAAGCGTTGGAGTGGCTATCGTAGGCACCCACCACCACCTCATGTTTTCTCTCTTGTAGGTTCTAGCCAATCACAATACAGTTCCATTCCGATCACGATATTAATCCAATCTCAGCAACATCATTTAGTTCCGTTGCCTGAAAATCCATTAAAGCCTCTTTTGGATCACAATCGATTTTCTATCGTCTTTTCTTATTTAAAATGGACGAAAGTTCTACAGCTGCTGTCAATATTGCTACCAACGAGGGAGTCATCATTTTCTCTATCCCAAATAAACGAGAAAATATGCCCCCAATGATCAACGGAGCAGACCTTAATAATTTAAACAACGAGCAGATACTCTAGTATATCCAAAGGTTGCAGGCTACTCTCAAGCAGTATAAGACTCGAGAAGAGGCATCTAAAATGGACCATAGAAGAAGGGACGAGGCCTGCATAGATACCCCAAGGGCCTAAACAGAAGCAGCCAAATTACAACATAAAGGAAAGTCCGAATGTGAAGATGAATTGAATGAGGCTCCGAAGAGAGTGGACTGAAAGCTAGTACGGGCTGTTCAAAGATACCAAAAAGAATAAGAAGATGATTTCAGTTTAGATGGTGTCTCGCTTTTTTCGAAAGAAATACTATCAGAAATCTTTTTTGCCAAATTCAAGTTGCCCAGCTTAGACAAGTATGATAGAACGGTAGACCCCATAAGTCATCTGGCTATTTTTAGGACGATCATACAGTTTCAAGAGGTAAATGATTTTATATTATACTGAGTATTCCCGTCAATACTCTTGGGTTTGACTCAGAAATGGTATCAACACTTAAGCCCAGGTTCAATCCAAAACTTTACACTGTTTGCTACAATATTCAAATCCAGAATTATCACTTGCATACCTCCTAAAAAGCTATCCTTGAACCTACAGAAGATCCTCCAGGGAGAAAGCGAGTCTTTAAAGAGTTTTATTTTCTATTTCAATGCTGAAGCCATATAGGTAGAATAGTTGAATCATGAGATAGTATGTGAGGCGTTGAAGAAAGAAACTCACAACGTCAAGTTCATGGATTCTTTAATAAAAAATCTAGTCGCGATGTACCAATAGTTGATAGACAAGGTCCAGAATTATATTAGGTTGGATGATGAGGTCCAAGCACTAAAAGAAGACAAAAAGGCAAATCAGAAGCTAAGTCAAAAGCCCGAGAGGCAAGCCCATGAAGGAGATCTCAGGAGCTACCCCATCTTGTGAAAGAGGGACAAATAGAATAAGTATAAGAATTATACTATGCTAAATGTCTCACGAACTTGTATTTTAATTTGGAAAAATGAAAAAGAAATTAGGTGGCTGCCCAAGCTCAATCTTGAAAAGGCAAAAAAATGAGACAGGACCAAGTATTGTCGCTTTTATGAAGATCATGGCCACACAACAGAAGAATGTTGACAATTAAAGGAGGAGATAGAAAGGCTTATAAGGGATGGCACCCTCTGAAAGTTAGCAACTTAGCTTTACCCTCGTATGTAAATGAAAGATATTTTTTTAATAATAAAGCCAACGAAATGTTTTCATATGCCATGTTCTTCGAGGAAAAGGAACAATAGACCACTTAGGCCTTGGTCTCACAAATCAAGGCCAAAAGGTAGTTTTCGTCAGGCCAGTCATAAGGTTGTTTTTGCTAGACCACTCAAGCGTTGGCCGTACAAATCAAGGCCAAAAGGCAGTTTTTGCCAAGCCATGTCACAAAGTTATTTCCACCAGACCACTCGGGCGTTGGCCCCACAAATCAAGGCCAAAAGGCAGTTTTCATTAGGCTAGGTCATAAGATAGTTTTCGCTAGACTACTCAGGCATTGCTCCCATAAATTGAGGCCAAAAGGTAATTTTCACCATGCCAAGTCACAAGGCAGTTTTCGCTAGACTACTCAGGTGTTGGTCCCACAAATCAAGGCCAAAATGCAATTTTCGCCAGGCCAGATCACAATGCGATCTTTGTTAGACCACTCGGACGCTAATCCCATGAAATCAGGTCATAAGGCAGTTTTTGCCAAGCCAGCAGTCTTTGTCGGAATGCTCGGGCATTAGCCCTATGAGTTACAGCCACAAGGCAGGCATTTGTCGTACCTTATGTTTGGGCGTTGGTTCTATTATGGAAGCTCATTAAGTCCCTCACTTCATGGCCATAAAATAGGTTAGTGACCAGGCGTTATAAACAGGTGTTAGCTCCTTAAACAAATCTTTTCTCCTTGAAAAAAAATATTATATGCAGAACATGTAAACGCTTAAATAAAGGCGTCATTCTCATTAAAAAAGTATAAGAAGTTACAAAAGGACAGGGTCATTAGCCTCATTCAATCGAGTCTCCGTTACATTAATATTTTCGGCATTAATTACAGGAGAAACCCGGTTAAAGGGTACATCTTCATCACGCTCCTCTTCAATGGGAGTATATTCAGTATGCTCCCTTCCACTTTACTTTCTTCCTC
The DNA here is from genome assembly GCF_001659605.2 of Manihot esculenta. Classification (NCBI taxonomy): domain Eukaryota; kingdom Viridiplantae; phylum Streptophyta; class Magnoliopsida; order Malpighiales; family Euphorbiaceae; genus Manihot; species Manihot esculenta. The sequence continues at coordinate 9,611,592 of NC_035165.2, read as the reverse complement.
AGGGAGGATGTTATCTATCCAGGAGAAATTCTCAGAAGGAAAACGCTTCATCAACTCCTTCTTCATGGAATCCTAGCCTTGAACAAATATCTCCCTGCCTTGGGCCACCATCTCCTGGATTTTCGCCTCGAGCTCGGCTATTTTGGTTGAGGCAGCCCGGGCCTCTGGAGCTTGAGCTTGCAGCTCCAAGACTTGATGCTGCAACAGGGCCACTTGATCCTTTGTGAATTTAGCCCGACTCTCAAGGCCCAGGTTAGAGGCAAGGGCTGCATCAAGACCAACTTAAAGCTTGTCCATCGACTCTAGGGTCTCCTTCATCATACCCTCAACTTCGGCAACATGGGCCTTCAAGTTCGAACATTCCTTGGCCAAAAGCTTCATGTGCGTCTCTTTTGTACCAAAATCTCACCTTAAGGTCCTAAAATGCTCTTTGGCCATAAAGGTACAAAGGGCACCCTCCAGCGCAGAATGAATGGCATTAACAAATAGCTTGTTCGTCTCAAACTCATTCAAATGGTGACGATTTGCAGACCTTAAGGCACTCTTGATTAGTAGAAAACCCAGAGAAGGGTCATCAAGAAGAAAAGGCGCCTGGTTTAGCGCTAAGGCCAGATGTTGAATGCTAGCAGACCAAGAAGACTCGACCCGCACACTCGCAAGAATGGAGGAAGAAAGAGCATCAACTGGGAGCACAGAAGCTAAGGCAGAAGCACTCGGGGCCAAAGATTCAGGCTGAAGGGGTGCCAGCTCCTCGGTCGTAGGTTGGGGAGGGGGAGGAGGAAGTACAATTACTACCTCCGAAGGGCAAGCACATTTAGCAGGGGACTAGCAATCCCAACAGCAATAACCTTTCCCTTTCAAGTAGCATGTACCATCTCGGTGAATCTGCTTGACCCGACCATAACTACAAATAAAAGAGAAAATAAGTAAGCAAGTCAATTCAAAAAATAAAAAGGATGAAAAGAGAAGTATCATGATCCCGAGATAAGGGTGTGCTTTCGGGAAGGATGGGCGGGTGAGGAGCATGGGTCTGGCTTGCTGGCAGATGGCTCTGCCAGGACAAGATGGCATTCCTCATTACTTGAGTAATATCAATCTTCTTTAAGGCTTTAGCCATCGCCATAAGAGAAGCTAAAGTCTCATCTTTCTCTCTCCTTGGATGGACCCCATCCCTCTTCAGCTCTACCCAATAGTGCCAGCTAGTTTAAAGGTGCCCAAAACTCCCGGGGTACAATGATGGAGGACAAAAAACTTATTTTTCCATCGTTTCAAAGAAGAAAGCATCTAGTAAAAAATGTTCAAGTATGTTAAAACACACAAAACAAAAAAGCCACCAAGATTCTCCAGCCGTTAGGATGAAGCTGGACAATAGAAAGCTTATAAAACCAGAGGACCTCCACAAAGAAGGGGTTTAAAGGGAAACAAATACCCGCCTTCAACTACTCCTCAAAGACAATGATAGTGTCGCCAGTGGGGGTTAAGTCATTAGCACAAACACGAGGAGAGGGAGCAAAAATTTGAAAAGAATCCCAAGGAAAGTGATAGGTATCATACAAACAATCCATGTCACTATCCGAGAAGACGAACGAGATATCATTGAGAGAGCCACCTTCATTCTCAAGGGCCTCCCTAAATGGAACAATGGGGCTGGCACTCGGATGGGGCCATCAGAGGAGGAGCTGAAAATAGAGACCTTGCTAGGAGAGAAAGAGGTGTTCCTATCCATATTAAAAGGACAACAAAGTTACCGTGAAGCAGGTAAACACTTTAATAGAAACGAGAAGAGAGTCAAAGAATGAATTCCTTTAAAAATAGAGAGGTTGCAGAAGAATGCAAAAGTGATGCTTAGAGAAGATAATAAGCCTTTATAAAGTTGGTTTCGATGGCAGGCGTTAAATGCAGCGCGATAAATATTGCAGTAGTCATCAAAAGGACTGGTAGGTGAAGCAATGTGAGTAGCAGAGGGGCTACGTATCCTGGACCTCGATAAAAGATATCAGCTTTGAATATAAAGAAACAAAGAGTAGCAGTGAGACCTCTAATGTTATATAACATCCGCCCATAGTAAGTTATGAGTTGTTATCAGAAAACAAGAGCCATGTTGTAAGGATCTGACAAGTAGGAAAAATGGTCTCGCAACAGGAAAGGGAGACCCAAATACTTTAACACTTGGATTATTATCAAGACTCATCCTCCCTTGATAGGCCGAGTCTTGACACAGAGTTACCATTACTAGGCACATTTCTATTTCTCTTGTAATCGCGGAATCACCAACCCATTAGCTAGTGATATCCATTATCGAGCAGTCAACCACATCATTACTAGATTTTTAGGAAACACTATATTTATTTCCACATTCTTACAATATAAAAAGAGAACAATCACAGAGGTAAATGTACGCTATCTCTAATACCATTCAAGTTCTAAGTAATTTATGGCGTTCTCTCTGTTTTTCACAAATATTGACTTGAACATCAAAGTGGATGCCGTGGACACCCACCACCACCTCAGGTTTCCTCTCTTGCAGGTTCTAACCAATTATAACACAATTCCATTTTGGCCATGTCATCAATCCAATCTCAACAACATCAAATATCTAGGGACTAAATAGTAAATTTCTCTTTATTTATTTGTATTAAAAAAGAAAAAGGTAGTTTTAGTTACAATTGTTTAAAGGAATATTCAGCAAAATTGTTTGGTTTTATTTTGCTACTTTGGACATGTTAAAAAAGCATAAATTAAGAATAGACATTTTAATTTTAGGCAAAATGCCTATTCTTTGAACTTTAAAGTATAAGATTCCCACCTACCTAAAGCAAAGCCTATTAAGCAGAGAAAACATTGTCTTAAAACTAAATGAGAAAAGAAGAATGTAAGAAGTAAAAAGCTTTTTGAAGCCGATTGGTAAAGATGGTAGAGTATTTCAAATGGTTGGCTAACATCGTAATATTCGAAAAAGAATGAAAGGTTTAGAATGTATATGGATTACAAAGATTTGAATAAGGTTATTCCAAAGGATGATTTTCCTCTATCTCATATTGATGTGCTCATAAATAATGTTGTAATTCAAGCTGTGTACTTTATTCTAAATGAATTGTCCGAGTATAACCAGATTATAATGGATTTTAAAGACAAGGTTAAAACTTCCTTTGTTATTGAGTGATTAACTTACTGTTATAAAATGACGTCGTTTGGTCATAAAAATGCTAGAGCAACCTATATAAAGATGACAACAATGTTATTTCATAATATAAATTAATAATCAAATAAACTCTTTAATTTTTTCATTTGGTTCCAAACAAGTCGTTCAACTATTAAAAAAAATTAAATAACTCCTTTAAAATTTTTAAAATAGATCAAATATGCTCTTAATAGATATATAAGTCATTCAAATTTTTAAAAATTTTAAATAAAATTTTAAAATTTTTAAAATATAATCTGCTTTATATTTTATTTTGTTGTTTTATGATTAATTAACATCCTTCAATGACATTTGTCGGCTTTTATAGTCTATTAACATGGTAGAATAACTAATATCATGTTTTATTAAATTATATTAAATAACCATACGAAAAATAATGAATCATAAAAATATTTATAAATTTTTTAATTTCGAACAAAAAATAAAATTGAATTCTAAATATGATAAAGTGTGTTATATGTAAATAATAAATATGTTTCATTTAAAAAAATAATTTATGATAAATCTTTTTCTCTTCCTGGTCCATGATAGATCTGGTTTTCTTCTGGGTCCCTTCTTGCTGGGCTCCCTGATGGGTCTCTCTTTGATAAATCTTTCCCTCTTCCTGGTCCATAATAGATCTGGTTTTCTTCTGGGTCCCTTCTTGTTGGGCTCCCTGATGGGTCTCTCTATGTTCTACCTGATGAAAGGACCTATAAAATAAGAAAGAATGGTCAGGGGCCTACCGGGGGTGCCCCGGTGGAGACCCTCCGACGCCCTAGTCAGATTTTATGGCTCAGAGTAGTATATTTAGGCAAGGGTTGCAGAAAGAATAAAAATGGTATCCAGGAAGGAGAAGGAAGAAGAAGAGAGAGCCCCCTTTCTGCGTGGCCTCTACCGTGATATATATATCTGTCTCTCTGCCACAATGCTAGCTGTCTTCTGCCGCCTAGCTCCGTATGTACGGATGTGTCAGGCGCCTGCTCCATGCGTAATGGCCATTAATTCTCCTCTGATACGCATGCGGAAGGACCTACTAGCGGGGCATCTTGGTCATTTTCCCCTTTCCGGGCTGGGTTGAATGGTAGGGCTGAAGTTGATCCTGGTGAGGGCCTGATTACTGGGCCAAGAGGTTTGGGTCGGCTTGATTGAGGAGTCTAGGCGGAGTCCGGCCCTGTGACTGAGCGGGCTGGACCTGACTCTCGAGGGGAATATTGAAGCCTTAGAATCATGGACTGTTTTCATGGGCCTGGCCTTTTAGACCGGGGTGAAGAAATCCAGCGATCATCAATTGCCCCTTTATCTCCTCAGCAGTTATTCCATGACTGGTGAAGGGATAAATCTTTAAACTCTATTCATGACTGTGTGGTCTGAGAACTGCTCTTGTTGAAAGTATCCCTTTCTTGCCTCTTTATTATTTTTGTCTGAGCGTTGGACTCTCATGTATGTTTTTTGCCCCTGAGTATTTATGGGTTGTCTTCTCTCGCGCGATTTGCGGGCTCTTTGTTGCCTGGACCTTTCTCTAGGTCAGAGCGGTCAATTCTCGAGGTCGGTGCCTCTTATGATTGCCCTTGATTCTCTGTTGGGCTTTGTATTTTGGTATGCAGTTTGCTTAGGAATCGCCTTGCCTTAATTCGGTCTGCCTATTGGGTTTATCAGTACTGTGCTCGTTTTCTTGAGATCGGCATGATGCTTTGGTACTTTTGGCTGTTGTGTGAGATCAAAGTCTCTCTACCTGATGACTTGAGGTCCTTTGGGAGGTCGGAGTTTAGCTTTTCATTTATGGTCCCGTGCCCCAATCTTTTATGTGAGATCAGAACTATGTTCTTATGAGTTGTTTTTGCTTGTGGCACCGGACGATCTTGGGGATCCCGGCCGTTTTTATTTTGTTTTCTCGGGAGTTCTAGGGGATCCCGGTCTTCTTTGTTTTTCCGGGAGTTCTAGGGGATCCCGGTCTTCATGCTCCGGGAGGTCTTTTAAGATCCTCACCGGCCGTTTTTATTTTGTTTTCCCGGGAGTTCTAAGGGATCCCGGTCTTCTTTGTTTTCCCGGGAGTTCTAGGGGATCCCGGTCTTCATGCTCCGGGAGGTCTTTTTAAGATCCTCACAGGCCGTTTTTGTTCCGGGGTGACCTCGGGGCCCCGCCGACTGTTTTTTGCTCCAGGAGATCTTACGGGATCCTAGTCGTTTTTGTTCCGGGGTGACCTCGGGGCCCCGCCGGCTGTTTTTTGCTCCAGGAGATCTTACGGGATCCTGGTCATTTTTGTATTTTCGGGATGACCTCGGGGTCTCGCCGGCTGTTTTTGCTCCAGGAGATCTTACGGGATCCTGGTCATTTTTGTATTTCCGGGATGACCTCGGGGCCTCGCCTGTTGTTTTTGCTCCAGGAGATCTTACGGGATCCTGGTCATTTTTGTTCCGGGGTGACCTCGGAGTCCCGCCGGCCTTCTTTGCTCCCTTAGGAGGTCTTGCGCAAGGTTCAGGCTCATTGGCCTTACTGTCGCTTCGTCATCTCAGCTGGTTTTGTGCCTAACTGAGGTCTTGGATAAGATTCAGGCTCATTGGCCTTACTGTCGCTTCGTCATCTCAACTGGTTTTGTGCCTAACTGAGGTCTTGTTCATTTTTTTGAATTTTTCTGCAAAATAAGAGTTTGCACAAAGTGTATATAACGAGAATGCTCGTTGTTAATTTAATAATATTCATCAATAAATAATACGTCGCACATGTCACTTAGTTTCATACTTCAGATGAACAATTTATAAAATACTATGCTTGAACATGTAAAATATTGTGAAAAGTGTAAGTATTATTTACACTTTATAATTCTGAAATCAATAATAACTGCAAAACTATAAAGTGAAAGTAAAGTAGAAGATTCTTGATCTTAAATTTTGTCTGGTTGTGACGGTGATTAGTAATTAATTATTTGCAGGAGGAGTAGATTGTGGGTAAGCTAATTTTAGAGAATCATTTACAATGGCATTGTTATAATATTTATAAAGGATTTGGGTACCTACCTCCCGGTGATCAAAAGCCACGTCGACCACTTTTGCATGGATTGTGTGGGCGCGTCACTTTACTCCGATCCCACCAAACTCAATCTTAAAAATTGACAATTTTGGTGTTTGGCCGACCTGCTGTAGTCCGATCGTCGTGCTCCACTAAACCCAAGTTCGAGACTTGCACCTGTCTTCAAGCTGGCCAACAGGGCCGAGCTCCTTTCAGTCCTGCTGCTTCGATCGGCTGACCGACCCGTTTTCCCCAACTCATTTAATGAAGGGACAGAAAAAATAAACGGAACAGGAAAGAAGGAGACAAACGGAACAGGAAAGAATGAGACTTGTATCATCCACTTGAACTTTCATATTCACATACAGACAAAATGTCAAATCATACTTCTTATTGGAATTCTCAGCAATTTGTGGACAGAGTGAAGAAAACCCACTTCCAAAAGGAACCAGAATGAATTGTTTTTCAAATGACACATGTCCTTTATGACCCAGCTCTTCTCATTCTCATTGCCATCCTTTTCTGTGGCATATGGCGTCATGTGCCACTGTTCATCTCCAAATTCCCATCAATATTCCCCTCGAGAGTCAGGTCCAGCCCGCTCAGTCACAGGGCCAGACTCCGCCTAGACTCCTCAATCAAGTCGACCCAAACCCTATTCTATTGGATCTCAGAGGCAGGGGCACCTTGGGTAGGAACATCTGGGATTTGGTCCTCAATGAGGATGATCTCCATCCCTGTCCCAGAGGCCTCCTTGTCTTCAGTAACGGGGGACCTAGATTTTCCCCCTGACACCCCTTCAGGAGAATGGACAAGACCCGACTCCACTTGTTCAACGACTTGGGTCTGCTCCACAATGGCTAGGGAGGCTTCCCTCACGCCCTCTGAGGAAGCTGGAGTAGATTTAGACCCTTCAGCGGGCTTAAGAGTTGAGCTCGATCCACCACGGCTAGATGGCCGACATGATTTGGCGCCGCGAGAGCTTGGTTTAGAAGCTCGAGAAGAAGCTTTGGCAGGAGGTCGGCTAACCTTTTTGGAGGAAACAGCTTAAACCACCTCCGCAGCAGCCTCAGACACCGAACGCCCAGCCGAAAAAGCGTCGAAAACTGCATGCATATTATCCCGAGACAGGCCAAAGTTCTTAGGGAACTTGATGTCATCCATTTTAACCTCAGAAGCTGCAAAAAACACGAAATTTTAAAGAGTCAGCATACTTTCTGATATCATGAGCAAAGAAGAAACAGAATCGCTGGACAAAGCAATATACCCGTGTCCCGGATATCCCTAAGATTGGACACGAACATACACTTCTCAACGTCATACTTCCTTTCAACGGAAGTCAGTCGAAGCAAACACACCTGCTCAATAAGGCTCAATTGGGGCAGCTCGTTGCAACCCGGATGGACCTCCTCCCAACTTAGATCCACCTCCCACGATCGGGCGGACTCTAATTTCAGCTCCGCCACAAGGAAATTCTCTACCCATCCCTTTATGGAATCCTTGTAGCCCGTGAAAAGAGACAACCCACTACGGGGGGAAAAGTAATAAAAATCCTAAACCGCCCTAACCAGACGGAAAAAAGTGACAAACAGACACGCTGTGGGGGTAAAACCCCAACTCAGGCAGATAGACTCAAAACAGGACAGAAACAAAATAGAATTTGGGGATAACATCCGAGGGGTTACCCCGAAGTACTCGAAAACCTCAATAAAGAAAGGGGTAAAAGGAAACGGTAGACCGAAATCCCTCTGTTTGAGAAAGAACACTATACAGCGACCCCTTTGGTGATCCATCAAACCAAGAGGAGGAGGGTTAGGAAGGACTATCCTTTCGTTTTGAAAAGGCGCTCGAATAAGATACAGAGGAGTATCTAAGAGCCTCTGGAAAATGTGCTTAGTTATGTTGGAAGAAGTAATATGTGACTTAAGATTAACGACATCGGGGAGCTTTGGACCTTCCATGGAAGAACAAAAAAGCGTACCTGAAAATGCAATAGGGTGAAAAAAGCAGAAGGAGTTGCAGGACAACAGAAAGCAGAAGAGAGCTAGTTTCTTCAGAAGACAGAAAGAAGTCGAAATGAAAGGCAATAATGAGACGGAACGTTGATCTGAATAGTTTTGTCTTGGAGCGGTGCGATCATTAATTACTCTCGAAGTTTTCCCTCTCAACGGTTAGATAATAACCGGCGAGAAGGTAAAGGGGCAAAAAGATGATCGCTGGGCTTATCCACATCCATCAAGGGCCAGGTCCACGATGACAGCCCATCATTCAAAAGCCCATTCGCCGTTTACAAGCCCAACTCGTCCGAACCTTAAAGACAGGGCTCTACCCGGATTTCCCAGTCAGTACAACTTAACTTACAAAAATTTACCACTTCACCACCCCTATGGTAAATACCGAGGAAATAAAGGGGCAAGTCATGAAAAGGCTAAAAAATACAAGCAGATAGGAGCATGATAAAGGTCAGACCTGCTCAACACTTAAAAAGTTATAAGATTTGACTTATCGTTATTAAACAAAGGCTACGAGATCGGAAAGAAGCGATGAGGGCACTCCGGAATTATACAGAGCTGAGGGCTCAGAGTCCAACTCATGAATAAAAGACAAAGCTCACAGGTCGATTAGTCCAACCCGGGAAACATAACTTGAGAGCTCAGTTGGCTAAGGAGACTCAAAGCTCAATTCATCGAGTAAAGACAGAGCTCACAGGTCGGATATTCTAGTTCGGAAAAAGTTAACCAAAAGCTCAGTTGGCTAAGTGAGTCCGGAGCTCAGCTCATCGATTAAAAGCAAGAGCTCACGAATATGGTCAGTCCAGCTCGGGAAAAGCAAAACAAAATTTAGTTGGATAAAACTACGAAGAAAGCAGTCTCAGTACTTCACCCATGACAAAGGAAGAACAGCTCAAGTATGAATGAAAAACAAGAATTTCATTAAAAGAAAAGTACATTACAGCACGTTACAAAGGCCTACACTACGGGATGAAAGGCTATCTTTAAAGGTTTTACATGCCCGGATACTTCATCATCTACATTTACATCATTATCACCTACCCCACTACCCCAGTCTTCGGATCTGAGGAATTCTCATAGCTCGGAAAATAAATTTAGCAGGAAGGCCAAGATCTGTCTCGTTATTATAGGGGAACTGAACAAGTTGATTCCCATAAGCATCTCTCACTGTTCCCCTATAGGTCGGCGCCCTGTTGCCCAAATGTGATTCATGGTACATACGAACAGGATATAATATCTGAGCTTGTTCGTATGTACCCTGAAAACATAAGTTTTCTAGTTACGGCTTCAGGAAGATCACAGAGTATATATTCGAAGGCATCGCCGGAAGCTTGACTGAGTGTAGCAGATCTCAGTCTCTCATAATACAAATACTTCATTCCAAAGGGGACAATAAGCTGAGCACTTTCGCCACTTCCATTTATATCAAAAGCAGATGACAAGGGTATCGGGGAAACTTCCTTTTCCCTCTCGAAGGAAAGCAAAGTTAGAATAAACCCTTCAACAGCCCAGAACCTCTTTGGAGCCCGGACAACAAGCAGAGGAGGAGGCCGACCAGACAACCTGGGTAAAGTAGTTTCAGCAACTTGCCGAATGGTCCCACCCATCGACCGCCCTACCAGAAGGATCTCCAAAGCAACGTTCAAACTCCTTAGAGGTAACCTCAAATTCTCAAGAATTTTGAACTGACTCATCTTTATCTCAGGTACTGCAGAAAAGTTCCAAAACAGAGATAAGTTAGAATTATTTTCTAGCAAGATGACAAATGCAAGATTAAAGCAAACCTCTGGGACAACAAAGCAATGTAACCTCAAGCTCACCTCTATCCGTTTGAAAAAGGCGTCAAATGGACCCTTCACAGATAAAACAAGAATCTCTCGCTCCAACAGAGGGTTTGAGAATGAAGAAGAGCTAGCGCTGATATATATACTCAGAGCCTAAGGCCTTAGCACAAGGCAGAGTTATACTAGACTCTAAGCTAACGATGTCTGAATCTTAAAAGATATTCATGGAAAAGGAAAGAAAAGGCATGACCAGATGACGGTGACAGGAAAGCAAAGATAGCAGAGAACACGGAGAATAGAGAAAAGCCAGAAAGGGGAAAGAGCAGATAGGATTCAAAAACTGAGCAATGACAAAAAGATGAAAGGGTGTTATGAAGGCATCTGAACACGAACAGGCGCGGTCATAATGGTTCTCGGTATTCACCCCCTCGGTAGTTGGAGCAATAACTACCGAGAAGGTGAAGGGGCAATTGATGACCGCTGGATTTCTTCACCCCGGTCCAAGGCCTTGGCCACAACCTAAAGCCCACAAAGTAAAGGCCCACGTACTTGGTACTCAAAGCAGGCCCGGCTCATCCAACTTTCAAGGCCGGGCTCGACCAAGCTTCCTCACTCAGATCGACCCAGTCCACGCAAAGCAGGCCCTTTCCTCTCTGGCCCTACTCTCGGCCCAACCCAGGATCCAGAATGATACTCACCAGACAGCCTGGCAGATCCGCTCGAACGTACGCACAAGGAGAATCAGAAGCCGTTACGCATGGGGCAGGCGCCTGATACCCTCGTACGCTCGAATCTGTATCTTAAAAGACCTCCCGGAGCATGAAGACCGGGATCCCCTAGAACTTCCGAGAAAACAAAGAAGACCGGGATCCCCTAGAACTCCCGAGAAAACAAAATAAAAACGGCCGGCGAAGATCTCCAAGATCTCCCGGAGCAACAAAGACCAGGATCCCCAAGATCTCCTGGCAAAAGAAGACCTCACTGAGGTCCTGGCATGAGAAGACCTCACTGAGGTCCTGGCAAAAGAAGACCTCACTGAGGTCCTGGCATGAGAAGACCTCAATGAGGTCCTGGCAAAAGAAGACCTCACTGAGGTCCTGGCATAAGAAGATGTAATACCCGGCTAGACTCCGGTATCGGAATTCCTACCGTCCGGTGGAATCTCGGATGTCGGAAACCTCTAGAAGGGTAAAACCATGTTTTATGAAATGTTTTTAATGTATTTTATGTTTTAAGCAAAAAGGAAATTGAGTTTTTGAATGAAAAAGACCAAAGGAGGCTTTGCCAGCTTCGGCCGCCGAAAGTGAGGTTCGGCCGCCGAACATGGTGGAGTTTTGGGAGCGCTTTAGGCCTCCGAAAGCCTTGTTTGAAAGACTCAAGGTTCGGCCGCCGAACCTCATGTTCGGCCGCCGAACATGCATGAGATGTGGGGGCACGTTAGGCCGCCGAAAGGTGACAGAACCTGCCCTATAAAGGACCCCGTGACCGAAACAGGCGAGGTTTTCTCTCCCATTTCGGCCGACGGTAAGCTTTAGCCCTCCTGCGGTCATTTTAAGTGTTTTCCCTCAAATCCTTTAGATCTTAACAAGTTATATCTTGTTTTTGAAGAGTTTTAAAGTTTAAGCAAGTTTTGGAGCTTTGAAGTTCAAGAACTCGAATCTCCCCACCTTCGAGCTAGGATCGTTTCTCTCTCGATCTTCAAGAGGTAAGAGCCGATCTCTAGTTCTATATGTGTTTTAAGTAAGTTTTATGCAAGTTTTTGGGGTAGAAATGCATGAGTAGGCTTGATGGGTTTTTATGAAAAATCCATGGTTTTAATATGTGTTTATGTGCAATGTGGCTTGCTTGTGTGTTGTAGTTGGGGTTTAAGCTTGTTGGAGACCCCTAGGAGCTTGTATGCTTGAGTATGTTTGTTGTAGAATAGGTTTATGCATGATTGGTTGTGTAGGGGGTTGTTTTGGGCATGAAGAACCAAGTTTCTGCCCTTTGGCAGAAACCAGGTTCGGCAGCCGAAGGTACTTTCGGCCGCCGAACCAGCTTGGGAGGCAGCTTTAGGCTGCCGAAGCCTGCCCCCGAAAGTTGGAGTTTCGGCTCTGTCCGAGACTTTCGGCCGCCGAAGGTGCCGCCGAACATGCATGAGTTTCGTCTCTGTCTGGGAGTTTCGGCCGCCGAAGGTGCCGCCGAACCTGCCTGACTTTCGGCTCTGGAAGGACTTTCGGCCGCCGAAGGTGCCGCCGAAAGTGCCCTTCCCAGCCTTTTCTTGCATGTTTTCTAAGGATGTTTTGAGGTGTTTCTAGGAGGTTTTTGGGGGTATGTTTAGAGTTATGTTCTTGTTGTTTGGTGCCTCATTTGAGTCCACCTGTGTAGGTTCGGATCCGAGGACCCGAGACCCCCGGTTGTGAGATAGTCTTTCAGAGTCCGTCGTTAAAGCTTCGGTCACCAGGTGAGTGGGATTATTTCCCTAAGTTTTTAAGTAATGAATAAATGAACAAATGAATGAATCTGATAGCATACTCATGCATCATTAATGCCATGCGATGTTTCAGGATGTTTGCATTAGAAATTCACGAATATGTTGCATTGCATAATTTGATGTTGATGTGGATGGTTATTGGGTGATCCATAGTCCTCTAATGTTATGTTATGATGATATGTTATGGAAGACCAGTGAGGCCCATTCTACGCCCCTGGCACTATGTAAGAGAAAGACCAGCGAGGCCCATTCTACGCCCCTGGCACTTTGGAATGTTATGTTATGTATGTTATGTAAGAGAAAGACCAGCGAGGCCCATTCTACGCCCCTGGCACTTGGAGATGTGAGGACTAATGGTGACAATACCATCCTTTATGTGATTAAATGTGATGTGTTGCATTTCATGAAAGCATGCAAAGTAAAAAGTTATGTTATTTAATGTTATTAATAAAATGAATAATAATATACCTAAAAAGTGTGGAATTAAAGCAAATGATAATAATAAAATGAAGAATAAAATACCTAAAAATGGAGGAATTAATATCACGTTTTACTTTTTACTCACTGGGCTTTTTAGCTCACCCCTCTCCCCTAACCCCAGTCTTGCAGGTACCGTGTAGATAGAGAAGTCAGAAGAGTAAGAGAAGTTTATGTAATAGCATAGCTGTGGACATGGTTTATTCATAATGTAAAAGTATGTTATGTATTGTAATGTAAGTTTTATAGTGTGCTTGACTAGAGTCTGTTGTAATCCCTTAAATACATGATATAAATGTTTTTTGATGTTTATGTAACCCAAGCCTGCTATATGTTATGTACCCCATTGGAGTATTGGTTGAGGACTCCAAGGAGGGGTTTATGTTATGTTTATGCATGCACAGGCTAGGCTGGGTAGAGAAATGTGTGAATGAAAGAAAAGTTTAAATTTTTATGTATGTTTTGGTTCATGTATGGGATTGAACAGGTTCACAGGATGTATGTTTGGCTTGCTACGGGTTCCGGCGGCCTTAAGCCGACCTGGATCCTAGCGCCGGTAGCGGTCCGGTTTCCGGGTCGTTACAGAATGGTATCAGAGCCCTAGGTTCATATGGTCGGACCTAGAGTGTCGGGCTCATAGATGTTATAGAAAGGTCAAGCACAATAGGAAATCATGTCCACTAGGATAGGATGTAGAGTCCTGTCTAGAATGAAAGTATGTATGCCATGAGATATGCTATGAATATGATGTGTATATGATGTGGGTTCATGTGTTTCCACGTGAACCATTTGATGCTAATGTTTTGTTATCTGTGCTGTTTTTCAGTAAACAGAATGCGAGGGACTCGTCGATCAGCTAGATTGACTAGAGTACCACCGGAGGATGAGGGCACGAGCGCCCGTCCTCCAGCATTGCCAAGGGCGATGTCAAGCAGGTCCAACAGGGACAGAGCAGTGAGGGACCCTAGAAGGTCCTTGGATCTGGGTAGAAGCAGATCAGTAAGGGGTACAGTTCAGGAAAGGATGTCAGTTGATGAAGAAGTAGAGATGGATGTGGAGCAGAGGAGGGATGGTAACCTTGGTGTAAACATGCCAGAAGAGGGCATGGGTGAGTCACAGGGAGGCACTCAGGCCTCGGGGTTTGTTCCACCACCCCAGTACCCACCTTTTTCACCATACCCCGGGTATTCGATGGGAAGTACATCGGATTACCCCAGTTTTAATCCTTACCCTTCTCACATGCCATATCCACCTTTCTACCCACAGTATCCACAGTACCCTATGTACCCACCTCCATCCTTCCATCCAGGCACGGCAAACCCTATCCCAGGGGATGTCGCACCTCCACCACCAGCAGAACCCACAGTTCCAGAAACCCAAAGACCTCAACCTACCTCATCTGGAGGGAGCAAGGCCAAGATGACCGACTATATGAAGTTGGGTGCTCCCCAGTTTGATACCGGTGATGATCCGTTTGTGTACCTGGAGAAGGTCAGAACAATTACAGATGAGATAGGTGCTGATGATAGTAGAGCCATTCAGATGGCTGGTTTCACCCTGAAATGCAAAAAGGCCCGTGAGTGGTTCAAGGGCTATGTGAAACCAAGGGTGGACAGTCTTTCATGGGAGGAGTTTGCGAATGAGTTCGCAGGATGGGCTTTCCCTGACAGTTCAAGGGAGCTGAAGATGATTGAGTTTGAACAGCTGAAACAGACAGATGAGATGGGTGTCGATGAGTACACCGATAGATTCTTAGAGTTGTTGCCGTTTGCTGGGCAACATCTGGACACAGATTCGAAGAAGTCGAGGAGGTATACCATGAGGCTCAATTCCAGGTATTCCTCTTTGATTCAGTCAGCCGATAGAGAAAGTTTCCATGCCATTATAGACATGGCCAGGAGAATGGAGGCTAGTGCCGTAATAGAGGGAAAAGTCAAGCAGTCAGTGGCACAACCTTCTGGTTCTAAGACCCCAGGTGGGGGAAGGATAGATCCTTCATCCTTGAGTTCAGCTAGTAAGAAGTGGAGCAGTACCACTAAGAAACCAAAGAAGAATAAGTTCTGGAGCAAGATCAAGTCAGGTCTGGGACTAGGAAGTGGCTCAAGCTCTGGTGCTGATAATGCAGTATGTGCAAGGTGTGGTAAGCTACACAGAGGGGTATGCCGTTTTGGGACAACAGCCTGTTACAGGTGTGGGCAGGAGGGACACATGTCCATGGAGTGTCCTAGAGCAGTCCCTATGGCGCGGCCCCAGCAGACTACTTCAGGTAGTGTGGCACAGCCAGCAGCTTCAGCCGCGACACAGGCCAGTGGCAGAGGCCGAGGGAGAGGGTCAGCCTCTTCTTCATCAGCTTACAGAGGGGAAGGTCCGTCAGCTCCAGCACGGATTTTCACAATGACACAACAGGAGGCAAACGCATCCAACACCGTGGTGTCAGGTAATATCATCATTGGTTGTTCAGATGCTTATGCCTTAATGGACCCGGGTGCATCCCATTCTTTTGTTTCTCCGAGAGCGGTCGAGAGGTTGGGTTTGATGGTCTCTGGGTTAGAGTGTCCCCTATGGGTCAGTGGACCCAAGTGTGACCCATCAGTGGCAGAGTCAGTCTGCCAGTACAGTCCAGTTTTCATAGAGGGAAGATGCCTATCCGCCGACCTTGTGGTTCTAGACTTGACAGATTTTGACGTCATTCTAGGGATGGATAGGCTATCTACCCATGGTGCTACCTTGGATTGCAGAGACAAGGTAGTTAAGTTCAGATGTCAGGATGGGTCAGAAGTTGTCTTTAGAGGAGACAGGGGGAGTACGCCTAGAGGTTTGATATCAGCCCTACAGGCTCGTAGGCTACTCAGGAGGGGTTGTCAGGGTTATCTAGCTCATGTGAGAGAGCTAGATAGAGATGTCAGAGAGCCCACCTCAGTGCCTGTGGTTAGAGAGTTCTTAGATGTCTTCCCAGACGAACTACCAGGTTTACCGCCTCCGAGGGAGATAGAGTTCGAGATAGAATTGATGCCAGGAACCAGACCGATCTCTATCCCTCCCTACAGGATGGCGCCAGCAGAGCTGAAAGAGCTTAAAGAACAGTTGCAAGAGCTGGTAGACAAGGGTTTCATCCGACCGAGTACCTCACCTTGGGGTGCTCCAGTGTTGTTCGTGAAAAAGAAGGATGGATCCCTTAGACTTTGTATCGACTACAGACAGTTGAACAAGGTCACTACCAAGAACAAGTACCCGTTGCCTAGGATCGACGATCTATTCGACCAGCTAGCAGGAGCAGGTTGTTTTTCCAAAATAGATCTGAGATCTGGGTATCATCAGCTGAGGATCAGAGATGAAGACGTGCCGAAGACAGCTTTCAGAACCAGATATGGGCACTATGAGTTCCTAGTGATGCCGTTCGGGTTAACAAACGCCCCTGCAGCATTCATGGATCTCATGAACAGAGTATTTAGCCAATACCTGGATCACTTCGTTATTGTCTTCATAGATGATATCTTAGTGTATTCCAGGAATGCAGAAGAGCATGCCCATCATCTGCGGTTGGTCTTGCAGACTTTGAGGGAACATGGTTTGTATGCCAAGTTCTCTAAATGTGAGTTCTGGCTGAGGAGCATTTCGTTCTTGGGGCATGTAGTGTCAGAGAATGGTATTGAGGTGGACCCCAAGAAGACAGAAACTGTGGCTAACTGGCCTAGACCCACTTCAGTGACAGAGATTAGAAGTTTCTTGGGTTTGGCTGGTTACTACAGGAGGTTCGTTCAGGACTTCTCAAAGATAGCAGCTCCTCTGACCAGGTTAACCAGGAAGAATCAGAAATTTCTGTGGACCGACCAGTGCGAAGAGAGTTTTGAAGAACTTAAGAAGAGGTTGACTTCAGCACCAGTTTTAACTCTACCATCTAGTGATGAGGACTTTACAGTCTTTTGTGATGCATCCCGTGTGGGACTGGGTTGTGTACTGATGCAGAATGAGAGGGTGATTGCTTATGCTTCTAGGCAGCTGAAGAAGCATGAGTTGAATTACCCCACACATGACCTTGAAATGGCAGCAGTAATCTTTGCACTCAAGATGTGGAGGCACTACCTCTATGGGGTAAAATGTGAGATCTTTACAGATCATAAGAGCCTGCAGCACATCCTGAGTCAAAGAGATTTGAATTTGAGACAGAGAAGATGGGTAGAACTGCTCAGTGACTACGATTGCAAAATCCAGTATCATCCGGGTAAGGCTAATGTAGTAGCTGATGCCTTAAGCCGGAAATCACTCGGCAGTCTAACCCACATCACGGCAGAACGAAGACCAGTAGTAAAGGAGTTCTACAAGCTCATCGAAGAAGGGCTGCAGTTAGAGTTGTCGGGTACAGGTGCCTTGTTGGCTCAGATGAAAGTGACACCCGTGTTCCTTGAGCAAGTTGCTCAGAAACAGCATGAGGACCCCGAGTTAGTGAAGATTGCCAGGACTGTTCAGTCAGGCAATGATAGTGAATTCAGATTCGACAGTAAGGGGATTCTCCGCTATGGGAGTCGATTATGTGTACCAGACGACATAGGGCTAAAAGGAGACATTATGAGAGAGGCTCATAATGCAAGATACAGCATTCACCCCGGAGCCACCAAGATGTATCAAGATTTGAAGAAAGTTTATTGGTGGCCAGCAATGAAGAAAGAAGTGGCACAGTTCGTGTCAGCCTGCGAAGTGTGTCAGAGGGTGAAGCTGGAACATCAGAAGCCAGCTGGAATGCTTAACCCGCTACCTATTCCAGAATGGAAATGGGAAAATATAGCTATGGACTTCGTAGTAGGGTTACCGGCGGCGTCCAACAGAGTGGACTCCATATGGGTGATTGTGGACAGACTCACCAAATCTGCTCACTTCATCCCTGTCAGGAGTGGCTATTCTGTGGACAAGTTGGCGCAGGTGTATGTGGACGAGATCGTCAGGCTGCATGGGGTTCCCGTTTCGATAGTGTCAGATAGAGGGCCCCAGTTCACCTCCAGGTTTTGGCGGAGTCTGCAGAATGCCATGGGTACTAGGTTGGATTTCAGTACTGCCTTCCACCCCCAGACTGATGGACAGTCAGAAAGGACCATCCAGACTATCGAGGATATGCTCAGAATGTGTGTGCTGGACTTTGGCGGTTCTTGGAGGCAGCATCTACCTTTGGTGGAGTTTGCCTACAATAACAGCCATCATGCTAGCATCGGGATGGCTCCGTATGAAGCTTTGTACGGGAGGAAGTGCAGATCACCTGTTTGCTGGGAGGAAGTTGGAGAGAAGGCCTTGGCAGGGCCTGAGCTAGTAGAGATTACCAGCAGGGTGGTACCCATAATCAGAGAAAGAATCAAGACTGCTGCAAGCAGACAGAGGAGTTATGCAGACATCCGCAGAAGACAGTTAGAGTTTCAGGAGGGGGATCTGGTATTGCTTAAGGTGTCTCCAATGAAGGGAGTGGTTCGCTTCGGGAAGAAAGGTAAACTAGCCCCACGATACATCGGACCCTTTGAAATCTTGCAAAAGATTGGGAATGTGTCGTACAAGCTAGAGTTACCTGCTTCAATGGCAAGAATCCATCCGGTCTTCCATGTTTCGATGTTGAGGAAGTTTGTGTCAGATCCGAGCAAGGTTCTTAGTGAGCCTGATGTGGAGGTCCAAGAGGATCTCACCTATGTTGAACAGCCAGTACGGATCATAGACACGCAGATCAGAAAGTTAAGAAACAAGGAAATCCCGATGGTGAAAGTCCTGTGGAACCACCACAACTTGGAAGAATGCACTTGGGAGACACGGGAGTCTATGCTCCAGCAGTACCCTCAGCTCTTTTAAGGTTAGATCCCTATGTGTTGTTGTGCCTTGTATGTATGTTATATGTTTGCCTTGTTATGTGTTGTTTGGTGAACATTCGGGGACGAATGTTCTTAAGGGGGGAAGAATGTAATACCCGGCTAGACTCCGGTATCGGAATTCCTACCGTCCGGTGGAATCTCGGATGTCGGAAACCTCTAGAAGGGTAAAACCATGTTTTATGAAATGTTTTTAATGTATTTTATGTTTTAAGCAAAAAGGAAATTGAGTTTTTGAATGAAAAAGACCAAAGGAGGCTTTGCCAGGTTCGGCCGCCGAAAGTGAGGTTCGGCCGCCGAACATGGTGGAGTTTTGGGAGCGCTTTAGGCCTCCGAAAGCCTTGTTTGAAAGACTCAAGGTTCGGCCGCCGAACCTCATGTTCGGCCGCCGAACATGCATGAGATGTGGGGGCACGTTAGGCCGCCGAAAGGTGACAGAACCTGCCCTATAAAGGACCCCGTGACCGAAACAGGCGAGGTTTTCTCTCCCATTTCGGCCGACGGTAAGCTTTAGCCCTCCTGCGGTCATTTTAAGTGTTTTCCCTCAAATCCTTTAGATCTTAACAAGTTATATCTTGTTTTTGAAGAGTTTTAAAGTTTAAGCAAGTTTTGGAGCTTTGAAGTTCAAGAACTCGAATCTCCCCACCTTCGAGCTAGGATCGTTTCTCTCTCGATCTTCAAGAGGTAAGAGCCGATCTCTAGTTCTATATGTGTTTTAAGTAAGTTTTATGCAAGTTTTTGGGGTAGAAATGCATGAGTAGGCTTGATGGGTTTTTATGAAAAATCCATGGTTTTAATGTGTGTTTATGTGCAATGTGGCTTGCTTGTGTGTTGTAGTTGGGGTTTAAGCTTGTTGGAGACCCCTAGGAGCTTGTATGCTTGAGTATGTTTGTTGTAGAATAGGTTTATGCATGATTGGTTGTGTAGGGGGTTGTTTTGGGCATGAAGAACCAAGTTTCTGCCCTTTGGCAGAAACCAGGTTCGGCAGCCGAAGGTACTTTCGGCCGCCGAACCAGCTTGGGAGGCAGCTTTAGGCTGCCGAAGCCTGCCCCCGAAAGTTGGAGTTTCGGCTCTGTCCGAGACTTTCAGCCGCCGAAGGTGCCGCCGAACATGCATGAGTTTCGTCTCTGTCTGGGAGTTTCGGCCGCCGAAGGTGCCGCCGAACCTGCCTGACTTTCGGCTCTGGAAGGACTTTCGGCCGCCGAAGGTGCCGCCGAAAGTGCCCTTCCCAGCCTTTTCTTGCATGTTTTCTAAGGATTTTTTGAGGTGTTTCTAGGAGGTTTTTGGGGGTATGTTTAGAGTTATGTTCTTGTTGTTTGGTGCCTCATTTGAGTCCACCTGTGTAGGTTCGGATCCGAGGACCTGAGACCCCCGGTTGTGAGATAGTCTTTCAGAGTCCGTCGTTAAAGCTTCGGTCACCAGGTGAGTGGGATTATTTCCCTAAGTTTTTAAGTAATGAATAAATGAACAAATGAATGAATCTGATAGCATACTCATGCATCATTAATGCCATGCGATGTTTCAGGATGTTTGCATTAGAAATTCACGAATATGTTGCATTGCATAATTTGATGTTGATGTGGATGGTTATTGGGTGATCCATAGTCCTCTAATGTTATGTTATGATGATATGTTATGGAAGACCAGTGAGGCCCATTCTACGCCCCTGGCACTATGTAAGAGAAAGACCAGCGAGGCCCATTCTACGCCCCTGGCACTTTGGAATGTTATGTTATGTATGTTATGTAAGAGAAAGACCAGCGAGGCCCATTCTACGCCCCTGGCACTTGGAGATGTGAGGACTAATGGTGACAATACCATCCTTTATGTGATTAAATGTGATGTGTTGCATTTCATGAAAGCATGCAAAGTAAAAAGTTATGTTATTTAATGTTATTAATAAAATGAATAATAATATACCTAAAAAGTGTGGAATTAAAGCAAATGATAATAATAAAATGAAGAATAAAATACCTAAAAATGGAGGAATTAATATCACGTTTTACTTTTTACTCACTGGGCTTTTTAGCTCACCCCTCTCCCCTAACCCCAGTCTTGCAGGTACCGTGTAGATAGAGAAGTCAGAAGAGTAAGAGAAGTTTATGTAATAGCATAGCTGTGGACATGGTTTATTCATAATGTAAAAGTATGTTATGTATTGTAATGTAAGTTTTATAGTGTGCTTGACTAGAGTCTGTTGTAATCCCTTAAATACATGATATAAATGTTTTTTGATGTTTATGTAACCCAAGCCTGCTATATGTTATGTACCCCATTGGAGTATTGGTTGAGGACTCCAAGGAGGGGTTTATGTTATGTTTATGCATGCACAGGCTAGGCTGGGTAGAGAAATGTGTGAATGAAAGAAAAGTTTAAATTTTTATGTATGTTTTGGTTCATGTATGGGATTGAACAGGTTCACAGGATGTATGTTTGGCTTGCTACGGGTTCCGGCGGCCTTAAGCCGACCTGGATCCTAGCGCCGGTAGCGGTCCGGTTTCCGGGTCGTTACAGAAGACCTCACTGAGGTCCTGGCATGAGAAGACGTCACTGAGGTCCTGGCATGAGAAGACCTCACTGAGGTCCTGGCAAAAGAAGAAGACCTCAATGAGACAGAAGACCTCACTCAGAGAGGCAGAAGACCTCACTGAGGCAGAAGACCTCACTGAGGCAGAAGACCTCACTCTGAGGCAGAAGACCTCAGAGAGGCATAAGACCTCAATGAGGCAGAAGACCTCAATGAGGCAGAAGACCTCACTGAGGCAGAAGACCTCATTGAGGCAGAAGACCTCACTGAGGCAGAAGACCTCAATGAGGCAGAAGACCTCACTGAGGCAGAAGACCTCAATGAGGCAGAAGACCTCACTGAGGCAGAAGACCTCAATGAGGCAGAAGACCTCACTGAGGCAGAAGACCTCACGGAGGCAGAAGACCTCAATGAGGCAGAAGACCTCACTGAGGCAGAAGACCTCACTGAGGCAGAAGACCTCAATGAGGGAGAAGACCTCAATGAGGCAGAAGACCTCAATGAGGCAGAAGACCTCACTGAGGCAGAAGACCTCACGGAGGCAGAAGACCTCAATGAGGCAGAAGACCTCAATGAGGCAGAAGACCTCACTGAGGCAGAAGACCTCACTGAGGCAGAAGACCTCAATGAGGCAGAAGACCTCAATGAGGCAGAAGACCTCACTGAGGCAGAAGACCTCAATGAGGCAGAAGACCTCAATGAGGCAGAAGACCTCAGTGAGGCAGAAGACCTCACTGAGAGGTACAAGACCTCACTGAGGTAGAAGACCGGCGAAGATCTCAAAGATCTCCCGGAGCAAAAACGGCCGGGATCCCCAAGATCGTCCGGTGCCACAAGCAAAAACAACTCATAAGAACATAGTTCTGATCTCACATAAAAGATTGGGGCACGGGACCATAAATGAAAAGCTAAACTCCGACCTCCCAAAGGACCTCAAGTCACCAGGTAGAGAGACTTTGATCTCACACAACAGCCAAAAGTACCAAAGCATCATGCCGATCTCAAGAAAACGAGCACAGTACTGGTAAACCCAATAGGCAGACCGAATTAAGGCAAGGCGATTCCTAAGCAAACTGCATACCAAAATACAAAGCCCAACAGAGAATCAGGGGCAATCATAAGAGGCACCGACCTCGAGAATTGACCGCTCTGACCTAGAGAAAGGTCCAGGCAACAAAGAGCCCGCAAATCGCGCGAGAGAAGACAACCCATAAATACTCAGGGGCAAAAAACATACATGAGAGTCCAACGCTCAGACAAAAATAATAAAGAGGCAAGAAAGGGATACTTTCAACAAGAGCAGTTCTCAGACCACACGGTCATGAATAGAGTTTAAAGATTTATCCCCTCACCAGTCATGGAATAACTGCTGAGGAGATAAATGGGCAATTGATGATCGCTGGATTTCTTCACCCCGGTCTAAAAGGCCAGGCCCATGAAAACAGTCCATGATTCTAAGGCTTCAATATTCCCCTCGAGAGTCAGGTCCAGCCCGCTCAGTCACAGGGCCGGACTCCGCCTAGACTCCTCAATCAAGCCGACCCAAACCTCTTGGCCCAGTAATCAGGCCCTCACCAGGATTAACTTCAGCCCTACCATTCAACCCAGCCCGGAAAGGGGAAAATGACCAAGATGCCTCGCTAGTAGGTCCTTCCGCATGCGTATCAGAGGAGAATTAATGGCCGTTATGCATGGAGCAGGCGCCTGACACATCCGTACATACGGAGCTAGGCGGCAGAAGACAGCTAGCATTGTGGCAGAGAGACAGATATATATATCACGGTAGAGGCCACGCAGAAAGGGGGTTCTCTCTTCTTCTTCCTTCTCCTTCCTGGATACCATTTTTATTCTTTCTGCAACTCTTGCCTAAATATATTACTCTGAGCCATAAAACCTGACTCGAGCGTCGGAGGGTCTCCACCGGGGCACCCCCGGTAGGCCCCTGACCATTTTTTCTTATTTTACAGGTCATTTCACCAGGTAGAACATGGAGAGACCCACCAGGGAGCCCAGCAAGAAGGGACCCAGAAGAAAACCAGATCTATCATGGACCAGGAGGAGGAAAAGATTTATCAATTTAAATAATCCTTTATTTACAAAATACTTTTTATAGACTAATTAAATTCCACATTCTTAATAGGCATATGACTGACATTTAAAATTAAGCTATGAAATAAAAAGACTCTGTTTATTTTTTATATTTTTTTAATATTTGAGAGGTTAATGAAAATTGGACAATAAAAAATATTTTTTTAATTAAAAAAATTAAATTATTTTTTAAAAAATTACTTTTTTTTAATTGAGAAAATCATTTTCTCCACTCTAATTGTCTTATTATAAATTTTTAATACTTTTTATCTTTAAAATTAAAATTAACCAATTAAAACTAAATTATTTTATTAAAAAATATTTTTCATAAAAATATATATATTTTTTATGTAAGTTATCTTTAAAGGGAATAAAATTTGCATCCACAAAAACATGATGAAATCCAGATGAAATCCAAATGAAAGCCATAAGCGGCACAGTCCAGCGTTCATAACTCGACTGGCCTTGGCCGCCAAGCCCAATTCTCCGAAATTTGCTTAATTAATCATCTTATTCTAATCCACTGTCTCAATGGCTTGACCCTTCAGGATCCAAGCGCGAGTGCGCGACCACATCTAGATCCATTTTCCCATTCTCGGTCCCGGCAATGGCTAGCCGCCAAAAATGTTAGAACTACAATGCACACTGTCTGGAATCTGCCGAGATATGATTTTCTTTCCAGGTACATCCGAAAGCTCATTAATCATTTGTTGCTATCCTCTCAACCCACCTTTATAAATTTCCTATTTTTCAATTGGTAAATGGGATTTTTTTTAAAAAATTGGTTTCTACTTTGTCACTGTGAGTTTGCTGAATGGCCAATTGTTTCTTTTTTCTATCTGGATAATTCGTAGTCTCAATTGCAATGCAAGCTTTTTTTGGGAAATTTTGAATGCAATAGAAGAGGAGAGGAGTATAATAAACCATTTCATTGTATATTAGGTGAGTTTTGTCTTCTCCAATGATTATTGCAAATTTAGGTGATTATTGTATATTAGGTGATTTTAATATCTTGTGATAATAATTCCAAAATCAACTATTTATGAGATTCCTTTTGAGCATCATAATTTTCGGAATTATTTGCCTTCTAATAATTGTCATTGGTGGCTACATTGTCTGTGTGGAAATTTTGTTTCAGTCATTATATTGTGTGTTTGGCCATTTTCATAAACCACTCATATTATATTTATTTTTCATTTTCAATCTGCATAGAGCTGATAGAATCTCTAGCCAAGCCGGCCTCAAAATTCCTATACTTTTGTCTTAATTCTTTATTCAGTTGGGAAGAGTTGCTTAGTTAATATCACTCAGACACATAACCTCTAATCAATCCCACCGCTTTATATTAGTGGGCTCCAGTGCTAGAGTCTCAAATTCGAATTCAATTCAGAGCAAATTGTACTAAAAAAAAGTACAAAGCTTTGAAGTGAAGCCAAGAACTTCAATAATGGTTTCACTTCATTTTATATTAAACTAACAAGGGCTCAAGTGTTTTTTTTTTCTTCTTTTAACAGTAAAAAGAAAAAAAGGTTCGCCTGTTATGTATTTCCCTAGTTCTTATATCTTCTCAAGTTCAAACTCATAATTGATTTAAGACTCAAAATGAAACTAATTCTTGTTGTTAGCTTAAAATCAGGTTTCTGCATTTCACTGTACCCTCCTCCTCCCTCTTCCATGCAGTAAAAGGATCTTGGTGGTTTGGGTCAAGTCATGTAGTTCATTATTAGATGTAGCAATTTTATCAGGACTGGATGACTTAGTCTTGCCTGAATTATTTGAGCGAATATCTTTGTAAGATTCCACTTTGTCTCTGTCAATCAAGTCATGAGATATTGGACAAAGATGTGCCTCAAAAAGATTCTAGAAATTGGACATCACTTAATGTGGCATGTATAATGTTTGTTACTCTAGTGAAATTAGCAATTATGTCTACCACTAATAAGATTATGTGTTACATTGAACTCACATGTATTGAATATCAAGAACTACTACACCATATCCCATGATTAAGATGAACCTCAATCTGCACTCTTTGGTTCACAATCATGTCCAGATATTAAAATATGATGGGACTAGTTGGTAGTTCTGACATATGCATGTTCAATTTTTGTTTACTATTTCACTTGGGTAAGAGGGAAAACTTGCTAGGTGATTTACAATTGCAAGAGCCAAGACTGACTCTGGCTTAGTTGGTCTAGGCTCAAGATCATTCTGCTAATTTGATTCTTCTGAATGCTCATTTCCTAACTGATTCACTTTTAAATATTAAAGTTTGAATATATGATAGCTGTTGCTTTTCAAGTTAGATTATGATTGTTCATATGCTCTAATGAAATACTATATTCTTCTTTCTTATTGGATTGACTAGTTAATTTGTTAATGCCCATTCCACAAGATGGTGACATTTCACTTGAAGATGGAATTTTTTTCCTTTTCTTTCCCTTTTATTTGGCACCTCTTTCTCAAAGAAAAGTCCAAATGTTGTCCACATGTATAAGTATTGCTTTATCTATTCCTTTAGCTTTACCTAACTCCAGCCTTCTCCCGTGCTGCAGTAGCTTCAGTTTGCACAGGGATACTGCTGCAACTGGGCCAGTGATACAACTGCAGCTGCAGCAATTGCATTTTATTAACTATGCTATAACGGTCAGGAAAATCTTGTCTTCAACTGGCTTGCACCAGTAATGAGTGGTGTTATGTGACTTCATATCAATAATATGTGAGACTGTACATCTTTTTGTTCTTTAGAAACTCGCATTTCACTTTACAATGTGCATTAAATTTGCAAGAAATGCGTCATTTTTATATAATTGCTAAGTGCTCACTCTTTTTCCCTTTATAAAGCCTGCAATCACTTGCTCATTTTTAGTGTGTACAGAACTAAATAGGAGTAGTGACATATTGCTCACGTCATTTTCAGTGCGTGTTCTACGTAAATTTGCATTTGCTTCGATAACTCTCATTATTATTTAGTGGGATGGTGACTAGTTCCTTTTGTTTCTCTTTTCCTGATTCCTGAGGCCATATTCTTCTCATCTTCTTTACATGCTTTTTAATTTATGAGATCTCCTGTAATGGGCCCCTTAAAAGAATAATAATTGATGAGGCACCTTTGCTTAAATGACTTTTGATTCACCGGACCTTCTCCTACTGGCTTAAAAAAAAAAATACTGGGTCTCTTTGGCATCATCCTAGAATCTCCTTTACCTATTATGGAATATATTAAAGTGAGAAAGAAGCCTTCAAGTACAGCAGCTGGTTAAAGAGAAAGGTAATAACTCTTCCTTCTTTTCTTGTTTTTCAAACATTCGGGCCACCCACATGCCATAAAAACCTCTCAATAATTTTTATTCCTTTCTTTAAATATGATCTATGAGCTTGCCATTTCCACTAAGGAATTATAGCTTTGGGACAGAAGAAGATGCTTTTGTTAGGAAGAACTTACTGTTGAACTGGACCTGCTCCTAATTGGGTCCACTGCTTTGGTACTTTAGCAGTTAAAAGTTTTTATCTAAGGGAATGGTGACAGTAAAAGCATGATCAGTGGACTTTTTCTCTCCATTTTGACTGTCTTGTATTCAACTCGCAGCTGATGAAATAAGGATTGAGTCAACTGATTGAAATCCATCATTGATAATAAGCAATGGACTCTCATAAAGAATATCTTGCTGATTTCTTCCAAGGTTTCTGTTGTTTAGATAGGTCTATTACTAGACTAAATATCTGTGTTTAAAATATTACTTGGTATCTAATCTTCATCTTTGAATCCTGGGAAAGTAAATGCAGCAGACCAAGTGAATGTATGGCACTGGGATGGCAATGCTTTGGGAGATCAATCATTGAATTTTGATTCCATTTGATCAACACCCTTGACCGAAACCCAAGAAATCTTAAGATTGATCTGATTCAACTAACTTTTACGATCTGTTGTTGGCCATTTTGGCTTCTCTTTTTCTTTTTCTTCTTTTCTTTTCTTTTCTTTTTTCAGTTTCAGCTTAGATATGGATTACAGAGTTAAAGCTAACATTCCCTTTGGAATATATTTCTTTAGGAGACTTAATTGCTTTCATATTAGAAAAGTGTTCAACCAGAAATAAGTGGGTCTTTTTCCTCGATTTATTGTTGCGTAAGCGACACCCCCACACCCACATTCAATCTTGTTAACTCTTACATAGTAGTTGTGTTTCTTTGTATTATATAGCAACCAGCATGAGATGCTCTTCAGTTTCAGCTTTATTTATATTATCAGATCCATTATGGAAGTGTTAATTTAGCTTATCATCCATTTAACAGGAAGTAATATCCAACTTTAGTTCCCTTTGCAATTGAATTGAATGCAGCCACTTGCAGAATTCTAAAGCAAGTTAGATCATTATTCATCAATCATGATCTTCAAGGGAATTTTTTTTAATATATATAAGAAAAAAAGGGACAAAGATGAAAGGGAAAAAAGAAAAAAAAGGAAGAAAAAGAAAAGAGAACTAAAGTGGGGGTTGGAGGAGGGTGGGAGAGTAAATGTGAAAGAAACATGATTTTTCCTCCAATGGGCATCTATACATGATAGAAGATATACTTGAAAGGCAGGTTTTCATTACTGATTGATGGCATATCTTCTAGAGAAATTATTCAATGCAATCGTCTTGATCGTTAATTATAATAAGATTTATATAGAATCCACCATATGCTTAATACAATATAATTATTATATATACGATGGTTGTACTATATAATTTCTCTATCTTTTACCTTGTGTTAACTGAGAGAAATAATCCGATAGGGCCAACTGACAGTCTGAGTTTGAAACTGGGATTCTGAGATTCCCCTGGAAGTGGATAAATCTCACACAGGTATGTCTCTTTTTGGTTCAATTTCCAGAAAAGAATTTCTAGCGTGGAGGAAGTTTATCTTCAATTTAATAAGCTTGCTGATTTGATTCACCTTTTCTGGAATATTTCTTTATAAGAAAAATAGGGCAAGTTTTGGGTCCTAAAATCGAAGGATAGATTCTTTGATTCCTCCAGCCCTACAAAGAACAAAAAGAATCTGCCAATCACACTACAGCCTCCTCAAAAGAGAAAAATAAATAAATAAATAAAGCAAAAGATAGAAAATTTAAAAAGAACGATAGACCCATTTCAGCAAAAAGAAATATCCATTACAGAATTACCCATCAGACATTTTTATTTTTCCTCAAAGTTTCTCAGAATTATTCATCATGGTGGGGCTGCCTAACTCATCAGGGAATCAAGCACAGAGAGAGATAGAGATGTGGAAAAACAGCAAGATAAAAACAAACCATACACTTTTCCTCTTTTCTCTCCTTTTGAGAGACGCAAATTGAACTGTGTTGCTTTCTCTGTTTTTGCTGCATCATAGATTCTTTCCCACCCCCCACCCCCCCTTTCAAGTCAAAGAAGAAAGAAGGAAATTTTAATAAAGAAAAGTTAGTATGAAATGGAAGAGCCACAGCTCATGGGCATATATTCCTCCTCCAACATAACCCCACTCATGTTTCCAGATATGGAGTGAGAACATAGGACAGCCCAACAACTCCAAAATTATAAAGAGAAGGACACACCTCCCACTATATTGAATTGAAACCCATAGCTAAAATAGGATCCAACCCCATATTTATGTTTCACTCTTCTACTTCCCCTTTCATCCACACAACCAAATTTCAATGGGTCTTCACAATTTGCAAAATCAGAACATGAACTTGGTTTTGTCCACTGATGCAAAACCTAGGCTTAAATGGACTCCAGAACTTCATCAAAGGTTTGTTGAATCTGTCAGGCAACTTGGAGGAGCAGACAGTTAAGTTTCCACATATGTATATAATATATTTAAATACTCTTTCTGTTGTAATTGCAAAATCTGATCTTTTCCATGATTGTGTATGAGCAGAGGCAACACCAAAGAATCTGATGCGGTCTATGGGAATTCCTGGACTTACTTTGTACCACCTCAAGAGCCATTTACAGGCATTTTCTATTTACAGTGACTGGATCAATATTTCTTGCTTTTATCAATATAGGAATACAAAATTGTGATTGTATTTTCTTCTTCTTTATTTTTGGCAGAAGTATAGGCTGGGTAAGAGCCAACCATCGCAGTCACAGTCACAGTCACAGTCACAGTCTCAGTCTCAGTCTCAGTCTCAGTCTCAGGCCAGCATTGAGAATAAGAAAGAAGGTGAGATATGAGTAATGAACAAGTTAAAGCTATAGGAATTATTGTTTTTCTCGTTTGTGTTCTTTTTTGGATTTTGGGTGTTTCTTTTTTTCATAGTTCTCTCTGATGCAGATTACAAAGAGATCCAAAGTAGTAATTGTGATCCAAGAGCAGGAATTGCCGATGGAAATCAAAATCCAATTAATGAGTAATAGTCGGAAATAATCTCTATTTTCTTATGGATGAATTGGGTTGATAAGATCATGGGAAAGGTTTTCTTTTTTTGTCTGATTCAAAGTGCTGTGTTAAACAGAAGCTTTCAGATTGCTCAGGCTCTTCAAATGCAAATGGAAGTACAGAGGAAACTTCATGAACAGATTGAGGTAAGACCAGGAAATCTCCATTTCTTCCACACTACATAGCCATTCGTATATCAGAAAGAAATCAATGGAATTAGCGATGTTATTTTAGGTACAAAGGCATTTACAACTGAGAATAGAAGCTCAAGGGAAGTACTTACAATCAGTATTGAAAAAGGCACAAGAAGCACTTTCTGGGTATAATTCCTCTTTGGGAATAGAACTTGCAAAAGCTGAACTATCTCGATTAGTCTCAATGGTTAACACCGGATGTCAAAGCTCTTCAATCTCAGAATTGACAGAAATAGGCGGTTCGAACTTAAAAGACACAGAAAGGAAACTAATGAGAGGCACAGTTTGTTCAGTAGAAAGCTCCTTGACATCATCCGAGAGCTCTGGGAGAAAGGAAGACATGAAACAAAAAAATCAGTTGGGTAACACCAATAATTCCAATCCAGTTATCATTGAGCTACCTCTAATGGATATCCACCCCCAAGAAAACCCATGGGATAATCACAAAAGTGAACAAGTGAAGAAGAGAAGTTGCAGCACAATTTCCGATGGCATCTGCGTAGAGCAGCCGCTGGTGAAAAGATCAAAAAGTGGAGATAAATTGAGAATATTTGATCTCAACAGCCATTATCAAAATGACTTTGAATCAGGTTCAAAAACACTAGACCTGAATTGCAAGGGAATCGAACAAGTGAATGGACAAGTTTAGAGTTGTGGGAACATTGTACTTGAAGTGTTTTAGCAATATAGTCTATCCAGTAGCAACGTTAATAGTTAGAGTTAAATCTTTGTTTATAAACTATGTATATTGGTGGCATCTGCATGGAGCCCCTGGAACTTTTCACGCCATATCCATTATCAAAAGATGGTATAATATATATTGTGTGGGCACATCTCTGTTTAGCCTCTCTCTCTCCAGCAGCATGACATGTTTGAAATGCTTAATACTTGAAAGGCAAATGCTTACAGTGGTCAGAGAGTTCCAAATGTTGCTGTAGACCTATTTTGGGTAAAAGGAGATGGTGGTTACCTGATCAATTAAGAAATATTTTTATAGATTAAATCGTATTGTTGTCTTTCGGGGACATGACACGAAGTTCAATATTGTCAGCTACCTATTGACACTATTCTATTGTTGATTATTCCAGTAATGACGTGAGAATACTAAAACTAATTTTGGGAAGAAACAGGAAAGGAATTCTTAGGTTGCTCAATTTATCCTTGCTCTTTCAAAGAGAAAACAACCCCACCCCCATAAGAAAACAATAAATATATGTTGATTTAAAGGGGAAAAAAAAAGATAAAGAGGCAGCAGCAGGACACCAGAGGAAGAAATCATCATGGCAGCACTAGAATCATTAAGCACCCAACAAAGTTTAAATCATTAGCTGAACCACGCGTAAGGTTAAGTACATTAGTTCTTAAGTAACTTTGTTCAATTTTTGTTGCTAGGCCTGCAAAATCAAATAATTAAACTCACAACAATTGCCAATATATGCAGCAAACTTTTTTATTTTCCTAAGCAATCTCTGCGGAAGGGAAATTGGAAATCCAAGAGATGAATCATCCACTGATTATTCATGGTCATCTGCTGCTTGCGGCTACTCTCGTTCTATTTGTTAACTTGGGCGAATCTTCTCCGCTGCTTCAAGGTAACTCAATATTATCACAGCTTTTATTTGGTAACATCAAACATTTATCCTAATTTCATTCATCTTGTCCCTTCAATGTAGGAAAAAGCTTCCCCCACATGACTTCAGATGTCAATGAGGTCTCAGGAAAGTCGTTTGATTACATTATTGTTGGGGGCGGCACGGTGGGTTGCTCCCTGGCAGCAACTCTTTCAGAGAAGTTCTCTGTGTTAGTGGTAGAAAGAGGAGGCTCCCCTTATGGAAACCCTTTGGTGGCAAGTAAGATGTACTATGGTTTCTCACTGCTTCAGACTGATGAATTTTCATCGGTGGCTCAAAGCTTCATATCCAAGGATGGCGTTATGGGCCATAGAGGAAGAGTTCTTGGTGGATCATCAGCTGTAAATGGAGGCTTCTATAGCAGAGCCAGTGATGATTTTGTTGAAAAGGTTGGGTGGGATAAAGAGCTGGTGAAGGAAGCTTATGAATGGGTTGAGTTCAAAATTGTTTCCAAGCCTGAGCTGACGATGTGGCAATCTGTCGTTGAATTTGGTCTCCTTGAAGCCGGATTTCTACCTTACAATGGATTCAGCTGGGAACATATTGAGGGAACAAAAATCGGTGGGACTATTTTTGATGAATTTGGAATAAGGCATACATCAGCTGATCTTTTGGCTGCAGGTAATCCAGGAAATATCACAGTTCTGTTAACTGCAACAGTACGGAATATCATTTTCTACAGCAATGGTAAGTAGAGACATCTTCAAATGGTGTTCAAAGAGGTTGATGTTTAGTATCTTGATGGTTCATATGATCTCTTCCAATGACGCAGGTGAAAGGAACGAGACAACAACTCGTGGCATTCAGTTCATCAAGAGCGATGGAAGCAGCAATCAAACTTTCGAAGCTTACCTTAACCAACCGGACAATTCAAGTTCATGGGGAGAAGTTATTTTGTCAGCAGGAGCACTAGGCAGTCCCCAAATCCTAATGTTAAGTGGCATAGGACCAAAAAAGCATCTCCAGAATTTCAGTATCCCAGTTGTGTTGAACTTGAAAGGCGTCGGCCGAGAGATGAAAGACAACCCTGCCATTGCCCTTTTAGCAGACACAAAACCAGAATATCGGCTGCCAGATACACCTCAAGTTGCAGGCATTGCAAAAGACTTCAAATTCATAGTACAAGGTGGAACCGTACCAATAAGCTTCAATGCAACAAGAATGCCAATTGCTATCAAGCTTGCATTTCCAGAATCTAAAGGGAAGCTGAAATTAAACAGCACAGACCCAAGGCAGAACCCCTCGGTTCAATTCAACTATCTAGCCAAGGAAAAAGACATGGAAGGATGCACAGAGATGGTTCAAGTGCTTGAAAGAGTAACAAAGTCTGACTCAGTTGCTCTGTTCCTGAAGACTGTACCCCAGAATAATTTGATGTCCAATCCTGATGAGCTGAGAAATTTCTGCAAGAAGAACGTTAGAACCTATTATCACTACCATGGGGGCTGCACTGTTGGTTCAGTTGTTGACAAGGATTACAAAGTCTATGGAGTAAAAGGCTTAAGGGTTATAGATGGCTCAACATTCCTGGAATCCCCAGGCACAAATCCAATGGCTACCGTGTTAATGCTGGGAAGGTATCAAGGGATCAAGATTCTAAGAGAGCGACAGAATGCTTCCATCTCTACTAGCCAAGAATACCCATAGCCAAAAACTTGTGCTTCAGTTATCAATATCACCATTAATATTAAAGAATGTCAAAATTATCTCATCTTCCTGGAAAGCACAGTTGTTGGAATCAATTCTCAGGCACTACATCATATGAATTGAAAGTTGCTTCACACACACACACACACACACATATATATATTTCATTTTTGATCCAAGATGAAATACAAATGATAATTGTATACATGCTATTAATAAGATACATACACAAAAATCTTGCTACAAATTTCTCCAATTCTAACCTTCCATTACTTGATCAAGTCCTGGACTTGAGAAAGAATCATCATTAGAATTAGCTGAAGGTTGATTTGATTCCTCACTTCTCCTATTCCTGTTGAAAGAAAAACCGACCCAAATTTCTCTTTCAAATCTTCTCCTCTCTCTCCCTTCTTCTTCTTCTTCTTCTTCCTCCCTCTGTTTGCCTAAATCCACCTCATCAACAGGCATCTTATACCTGCAAACAGGGCAGGACCCATGAATCCCCAACCACTTCTCTATACAATGAGCATGAAACCTATGCTTACAGGGCATCTCCTTGGCCAACCCACCAAGCTCCCACTCCTCTAAACAGATCACACACTCACAATCACGATCACCAATTTCTGAAATCTCTACACTAGGCAAGGCCTCTATGGATGCCTTTGAGGCAGGAGGTTGACCATTCTTGGTAGCTAACTCTCTAAGAAGAGAACCCAAGTCCCCAGCTCCTTCAATCACCATCATCCCTTGAGTGAAAGGGTTAATAAGGATTATTCTTTCGTGTAGGTTGGTCGTCTGCGGCGTTTCTTGATCTGGGTTGGTGCCGGTAATGCCCAAGATGAGGGGCAAAAACAAAGAGAGATCTCTACGCCTCAACATCCTCTCAAAAGCGGAAGATAATTCAGCAAGTTGAGACTGAGAGGCCATTTTACAAGTCTTGCAAAGGGAGAGAGCCGAGGAAGATAAAAAGAAAAAAAAAAATTGAATTATGAGATGATTACGATATCATGAAAGGCAATGGAGGAGAAGAATATAAGAGCAAAGGCGCGAACCCACAGAGAACAGAGGAAGATTGTAGAAAGATCTGGAATTCGCGCTGGCTAGAATCCATTGCTTATGACCTGTATGTTTCTCTGTTTTTGATGTTTATCTTCCCTTCCCCACATGCCCTAACAAATATCGGATTCTATGGTATTTACATATTTTTTATTAAAAAATTTAGGTTTTCATTTAAATTTAATTAAATAATTATGTAAATTAAGTTATTAAAATACCTTTAACTTTATTTTAATTTAAAATAATTCATCTCATTTTTAATATGTTGATATCTAAGATATGATGTGTATATAAATGCGTTACACGTTGTAATTATATTTTATATTTTTTTATTAATTAAATTTTAATTTTTTAAAATTATTTTAAATACATTTAAGTATTATTTGTATCGATCACATCGTTCATTACGTTTACTGTATATAATTAAATAATATTATTAAAATTTAAAATTAATTATCAATAAAATTCTCTACTTTATTTTTATTATAACTCTATTTTATATTTTTATTTTTTATTAATTAAATTATATTTTTTTAATATCTAATCAAAATACATCCAACTATTATCTGTATAGCTGAAAATTTTAAAAATTATCAATTTATTCATTTTTATTATTAAATATATTTAAAAATTAATATATATATATATTATTTAATTTTTTTACTTTTATTAATAATTTTATAATAATAAATTATTTTTATTTTCTACCAATTAAATTTTATTTCTTTTAATGTCTCATCAAATATATCATACCCACTATTATTATTATTCGTTAGTTAAAAACTTCAATAATTATCACATCACTTATTTTCACTATTAAATATATTTAAAAATTAATATACATATTATTATTTAATTTTTTATTTTTATTAATAATTTCTCTCCATCTTATTCCGATTAAAAGTACAACCAATCTATTTTTTTTTAAAATCTGTCTAATTTACTTATTATTTAATATTATTTTTAAAATTATTATTAAGAAAATAATTTTATTAAATATATTAATTATAAAGTATTAAAAATAATTATAAATTAGCATTATTTTTAAAATTATTGTTAAGAAAATAATTTTATTAAATATATTAATTATAAAGTATTAAAAAATAATTTAAAATAATATTTAATATCATTCAGTTTAATAATATTAAAAATAATAAAATATTTTTTTAAAATATTTTTTTATTATACTTTTAACTTTTAAGTATAATGTTAATTCAACTATTTTTTAAATTACACTAATATTCAAAATAAATTTTTAAAAAAATAATAATAAATGAATTAAATATTTAATTGTTTAGTTTTGCTTATTCAAATAGTTAAAAGAATAGGTAATTTATCTCAAATTATAAATTTATTCTCCATTCGCCGTGCTCTAAAAAAATAATTAATAAAATAAATAATTATAAAAAAATTATATACTTTTAATTTTATTATAATTTTATCCTAAACTTTTAAATTATTATTACATTTACCTAAAAATTTACTAACATGTCATGACTTAGTGATGACATAGGAATTTCATTAATTTTTAACAGGTAAAATACGATCGAAATAAAAATTAAAATTTAATTAATAAAAGAAATACATAATATAATTACAATGTATATAATTTTTTTAGCTATTAACTCTAAATTTTATTTGATATTAATATTATACTATCTTTATCTTATAATAGGTATTGTTTAAACTTTATTTATTTAAATTAATAAAACTAATTAATAACCATAATTTAAAAAAAATTATAATAGTTTGTAAAAAAACCCTTTAGACAGTGATATTTTTATCCATATTAGTATTAAATAACTTAAAAATTAATAAGAGTATATGGAAAAAAATAATACTAACAACCAACCTTTTAAAATTTTATTTATTTTAATTAAAATAAGTCAATTTATCGACAGCATTATTGACGTCTGTAAATTTATTTAATCGTTTAAAATAAAATTTTCAATAAAATTAGTCATATTTCTAATAAATAATATCAATGATACTTTATCTATAATTTTATTTAAAAATAATTTTTATTTACCATACAATATTAATTGCATTAAAACTTATAGGATTAAAGAAGAAATAAGTATAAAATTAACTATCCGACCCACAATTTAATAGTAGAAATTCAATTCAAATCTCAAAAGTCCAATCTACAAATTCAGTCTACGAAACGACCGGTAGTAGTCGTCACTGATGTTGTCATCTTCATCGCCATCTCCAATGAGAGATCATAAAACAGTTGAAACGCAGTCGAAGCACCATGGCCAAACTCCAATTCACACCAAACGCAAAATAAATAAATAATAAAACAACATGCAAACAGACATAAATTAATAAAAAAAGCAAAAATGCACACAAGAGTAAAGATGATAACAAAAACAACTTTCCATCAAAATCAATTCCAATCTATAGTCATGCCCAGACAATCATACCAACAAACTCATTTAGAAAAACTTGAATCCTGCAGTTTTGGATAATAGACTCCATTTTGCAGGAGGTGATGCGACAGAGCTGCTAGAAGCAGTGATTGCTAAATGTAATTGTGCAGTTTTAGATTATGGTCGTGGACATGCAATAGATCTCTTAACAAATATAGATGGCACATTCATCAATCGAAGAGAAAAACTGACCCAAAGCCTCCCTAGTCTTCGTTTTCTTTTTGAAAGATACAGGAGCGAAACAATCAACCTATTGATATTAGAAGACCAAAAAAATTCTTTTCTCATTATATCGAAATGATAAACAGACTCATATCAATTAGATCAAATTGATATATCAACGAAATAAAATTAAATTGATAAAAATCAATCTAACTATGTACTATGAATAAAAAAAAACAGCGAGATAATCATCTCTTCTGTACCGATAAAATCAATTTTTATTATTTTTTTTCTTTAAATTAAATCTCTCATTAAAATCTCTTTTAAACAAATTCTTTAAATTACGGATAACTATTTCACGTTGTTATATTTATTTAGTAATTTAAAATTAAAATTAAAATATTTAATAAATAATACTGATAATTTTATTATTGGTATTATTAAGTTTTATTATTATATCTAAAATAGTGAAAGATAAAAGGTCTTGAAATGAATATGAAAATTAGCTGGTTTTTCAAATGGTTTCAGGACAAATGATAGTATGTAAATTTCCAAATTGACAATATTTGCTGAGAGATAAATAAAATTGCGACTTCCGTTTATTTAATTTCTTTAGTTATTGAGTAGAAAATAATGCAAACAATTAAATTAAATAAAATTCAACTATTATTAGACAACAAAAATTAAAAGTTAAGATTTATAATATATAATAAAGTAAATAAATATTTTCAAAGAGATAAAATTATTTTTTAAAATTAAAAATGATGAACTTGATATTTTTTAAATCAGTAGAATTATATTTTAGTAAATTTCTATAATTTTAATTTTAAAAAATATTAATATATTTTAATTATAATTATATTTTTACCTAAATTCCTCCCCCAACTATTTCTATAATCTGATTTCCCTCTCTGTTCCCTCTTTCTTTTTCGACCTCTCTTCTCTCTCTCTCTCACTGCTCCTGCTACTGTGACAACATCGTTTGTCGTCCGGCTATCTATCCGTCCTTTGTCCGGCTGTCCGGCTGTCCGTCTGTAGCAACCTGTCGTCCTTCGTCTCTTGTACCAATACTTCAGGTTTTTTTTTTTAATATTTCAATTTATTCAGTCTTTCATTCATCATTATTTGATTAGAGTGATTTGGATGAGAAAATCTTGAAATAATGAGTTATCTCTTCCTTGCTGTATCTGGGCAAATCCTGAAATAATGAGTTATCATCTGTTTTGGGGTTAGATAATAATGAGAATGTTTCAGAGTTATTTCAGAGTTTTTTCACTGAATGTTGCTAATTAAACTGTAGATCAGAGAATTATGAGAATGGTGTATGAATTTTTGGCTTTCATATATTTTTTTTGTCAGCCATAGTGTTTGTTCATTCGGCAAACTTGTTCCTCCTTTAGAGAGATCATTGTCCGATAGTTTTCTCTTTTGTTTTCTAATGTCCCATTAGCCACTCTGTTGTAGAGTGACTGAAGGCCATAAGAGTTTAACATAGCTTGTCTGGAGAATGTCTCTTGTCACTGGTTAAACTGAAATTGAACCAATGATTGGCCTACTCCAATTGGCTTTTCGTTTTTAAATTTTATAATGATGAATTTATGATTGAATTTAATTAGCGGGATGGATTCACTAGTCAATTTCCAGCTTTAAGCACCGTAAATTTTTATTTCCCAGATGTATGTCATGAGTTTGAAGGCTTTGTGCTTTGTAATTTTGGAGCCTATAGAGCCTTACCTTCTATGCTTTTGGAAATAGAAATCAGATGCCACCACTTTTTTGTAGTAACTGATTACTTGATCATCGGCTGTCAATTTGTTCTTCTGCCACAATCTGTAAAGGGGTTGTCTAGAAGATGGGACAGAACCTTAGCTATTTATAACTTGCTTAGAATTCATATTGAAATTGTTTTGGAAAAACATCCTTGTTGAAAAAATAGAACAATTTTAACAATTATTTGATATTTTGCATTTTTCTTTTAAAAGATATGTTAAATTATAATTATAATCATAATTTACTAAGCATTTAGTTGATTGTCTGAAGAAGACGTTAGAGATTGATTACAGAAATGAGCAGGAGTTCATTTGATCATATTTTCTTTTCTGAATGCTAAGACAAATACCATCTAAATTAGCTTATACTCTGAATGCTTCTCCTTTACTTGTTATATCCTTATCAGTGAGATTGGTTAATATATAATGTTATATAATATTATAAAATGCCCATTATACACTGAACTAGTGCCTAACCAAGCCATTCCAAGCATATTATAAAATATTATTACTACAAGTGGGGCCTTAGAACATATTCACATATAATGTTGGTGCAGTTTTCTTTGAGGCATTTAATTTCACTTATGACAGTTAAAGGGCACCCTGTGTAGGGTTGGCAACATGGCTAGGGTACCCTAACATTATTAAACATAGATACCTGTTCATTTCCTACTCACATTACTTGTGAGAGGATTGTGAATTGTCTTTGTAGACAATTCAGAATTGCATACTTTACTAGTCATTAGACGTTTGAAAAGTTCTTCGGTAGTTCCCCTTTGAGGTTCCGAAGTATTTAGAAAATTAACTAGTTCGTTCCTATTTCAATCTCCAAGTAGCATGTCTCGTATTTTGCAAAATCAAACTTTTTAATCTTTCGGTACTAAAAAAAAAACTTTAGTCAACTTATTTAACCGTAGTAAAAGGGACTAAATAACATGAATATTTAAAATTATGAAGACTAAATAATACGTACATTAAAATTATAAGGATAAAATAATATAAATATCTTAGACGACTAATGGTTGTTTTCTAATAGAATGACTAAAATACTGAATTTTATAAAATATAAGAACGTTTAGTTGAGTGATATTGAAATAGGATGAACTAATGAGTTTTCTAAAAGTTTAGGGACTTAATAGTAATTTATCTATATGTTAAGGACTTAAAAATGTGTTGATTTGCACTGTGCATAGGATAGAGACAAGTCACTTAAGGAATGTGTCGATTTTCGTAGGCAAGGCATTTAGCAGGTATCATCAAAATAACAGTTCGAAGACTGGCCATTAAACATGTATGAAGTTCAACTTTCGGCATGCCTCTTCTCACACCAAATGTTTGATGAAATTCCTGAAAGACAATTTGATTGCTTTTCTCAGCATGCTGTGCATTTTATTTGCCTCCTAAAAATAGTCATCTTTTGCAGATTTGCTGTTGCCATTTAAGCAACATTGCATTTTATTCTGGGGCATTTATTTAGGTTTCACCATCTACGCAGTATGGCTCTTATGAGTGTTCCTGCCCTCCAATTCAAGACTTGTGATATCTTTGGGAATCACTCAAAAGCTTTTAATTTTCTTCCTATTCAAACTACCAGTAAGTGGAAAGACTTAAAATTCCTTATTATTCTTTGTTAATTATGTATGGAGTCACTGGTAAATGAGTGTTTCTGGGTTTATGCTTGGATGTTAGAAGATTTTCCCCTCTTTCAACCTTTCTTTGTTTTAATAGCATTTTTTACTTTGTTATCAAGCTTAAACCTGTCATTTGCATGGTAGAATTTCAGATGATGACATTGGTGGCAAATCAAAGGGCAAATACTCGAAAAGAAAGTGCAAAAACCATAAACATAAGAAGGCGAAAGAAGGTATGTCTTGAAAATGGCCTCGACATTGGATACTTTACATCGTTTGAGTGGCTTTTTTATGCTTTGAAGTGGTGCTATTTCTTTGTCCACTTTTAGTTGGTCCTACCCAGAAGATAATGAACAAAAGGGTGATGATCTAAGTTAATATATACCTATATGATTATGGATAACTATGGTTTTAGGCTATCCTGATTTAGTGTGCAAAAGTAGAGCATGTTTCTGAATAATCAGTTTTTGCTTAGTAACTTTGACTGATCCAGGGAAAGGTGGAATACTTCTTGATGTATCTTTTCTATATCATATTCACATTTATTTGATATTGTTGGATGCTTTCTGATTTTAATGGTTTAAAATTTGGTTAACTACTGTGATTTCAAGTGCTTGCTCTCCCTCAGGCATTGCATTATGTGGCTGTGTTACTGTATGGCATTAACTAATCTATGTTCATAATGGATTGAACTCCTTTTGGCAAGAATTCACTGGAAAACTATTTTTTTGATACAACATTTTGCCTGACTGTTATTATATTAGCTTTTGATTTTTACCCCAGTTTAACGGCACATCTACAAAACCAAGGCTGTCAGTTTTCTGTTCAACTAAGCAGTTATACGCTATGCTGGTAGATGACCAAAACAAAAAGTGTTTATTTTATGGGAGCACTTTGCAGAAATCTTTACGCGACAATCCCCCTCGAAGCAAAATGGTGAGTGCTCCATCAAGATTAGAAAAGCAGGCAATGAGAGGTTCGGAAAATATAGAAATCCAGAAGTGCTTAAATTTGCTGCTTGAAAATTTATCTTAACCACCACCTTTAATTTTGATATCCATTTGGTAGAGTGTGGCTACCTTAAATGCTTCACATTGCTGCTTATTTTTTGTTCTTTTCACAGGAAGCTGCAGAATGCCTTGGAGAAGAACTTGTTAAGGCTTGTGTAAATCTTAATATTAATGAAATATCATCTTATGATTGCAATGGTTATCCTCGCGGAGAAAGAATAGAAGCGTTTGAGATTGCAATTTCTCGGCATGGTTTTTTACCAAGATAGTTATGTAACAAATTCTGCATATATATATTATTCTTTCACCAATATACACATTGCCGTATGCATTACTTTTATTTTATTGCACCATCCAAACTGGATTAGCATGCCATGTCTAATGATAATCTTCGTACTGAATTGCAGACTTCAATTTTTCTGATGTGAGAAGTTGTTCATTAGAAAACTTAAATTGATTTAAATATAGACACTAGACAGTGGTAAATTGTTGTCTAGGCATAGCGTCTCCTTACAAAGTGAGAGATGGTAAGTTCAAAAAATTCTGGTACCATAAAGAAAAAGAAAAATCTGGCGGATTCGCTGATGAAGAATTTTTCACTAGTTTCATCAAATAGGTCTCATGGTATGCAATGGAAGAAGATCCACAAAATAGAAAAAATGAATTAGGGATTTATCGGAAATGCTCTTTTTAAAAATAGAAAAAATGAATTAGGATTTATTGGAAATGCACTTGGTAAAAAATTTCTAATTTTACGTGAAATTTATATCATATTATTTTATTTTAATATAAAATAAAAACAAACTTTAAAATAAACCATAAATTTAAAAATAAAAATCATAAAATCACATAATATTGTTTTAATATATTTTTTTATCAAATTATATGGTTATTTTAGTGGGGAACGAGAGAGTAGGGCTCAAATTTAGATTTTTTAATTTATAATTTTAATTAAACAAATTTATAAATGACGGACTTAAAATAAATTAATAAAGAAAGAAAGCCGTAACTCTAAAATTAATACCTTAGCTTTAAGTATATAGTCAAACAAGCTCTCGATTATTTACTGCAATCCCTTAGCCGTTTTGAATATTAATCAGATAATATCTGTGCTATGCATAAATTAATATATATTTTTATTTATTTAATATAATATTTTTAACTATAATTTTGCTTTAAAAAAAACTATAATTTAAGTTTTATTTTTAAAATCATTTATCTTGTTTTAATAATTTTTTAGTTTATCTTTGCGATAACTAATTAAAAATATCTCATTTAATTTTTTGTATAAATTAATTGTATTTTAATATATACTTTGTTTAAAATATAGTAAATTTTGTTATTCTTTAAAACAATTTAAATTTCATTGCTTTAATGGGTTGAATTAATTGTGTATATATATATATATAATTATAAAAAAATTATTTTGCTATATTATATGGATAAAATTGGGCTTAATTAGAGGCTATATAGGATGATAATCAATAAGTCTAAACAATAATTCTTTACTCTTATTTAGAATGATAAATTTTAAGGGAATTTAAATGAATTATTTTTTTTTATTTTTGTATTTGACAAAATTAAGAATATAAGCATTTTAATTTTAAATTAAAAGTAAATTTTTTCAAAATTATTAAAATTTCGCAAGAAATTATTTCATTTAAAGTTATTTGTATCAAAATTATTTAATTAGCTCTTTGAAAACTCTAATTTTCTTATTTATTTATTTATTTATTTTAATTTCAAATTTTGTTTATATTTTCTTAAATAATAACAGTTTTCTTTAGAATTTAATTTAATATTAAGTAATAATATTTAAAACATTTATAATTGATATTAAAAAGTTTATTATATTATTTTGTTAATTTTTAAAAAATAGTATCCATCTTAATTTATATTTTCTATTGGTAAAAAATTATATAAAATTTAGATTTTAAATATTATAAAAATATTAATAATAATGTTCAAAAAATATTTTCAATATGAAAATATTAGTATTCATAAAATAAATATTTATACTTAGTTTATTTTATAAGGATAATGAAAAAAATAAATCAGTTTGAATTTATTATTAATTTATTAAAATAATTAAATTCTATTATATTAAAATTTATTTTAAATAATAGAATTCCTCCCAAAATTAAATTCATGTTTTTTTATCATTCAAAATAAATACTTAAAAAGGCCTAAAACAACAATCAAATATTTTTCAACTCAATTATAACTCCTCAAATCCGTTCTATTAAAATTCAATTAAATAAATTCATTAAATTAAACATTTTCCATGGCAAAACCCATTGACAAAGTAAATTTTGTAAATAATAAAATCACAATATGAACTCTCATATTTTCTTCTTCGGTTTCTATTGTTAATTAGAAGAAAATTTTGAATTTCCATAATCCCCATTTTGAAGAGTGTGAACTGCGAGGACTGGGGTTACCCGGATGCAGTTACTAACCGTTTGTCATGTTTAGAAATAACAGTTACTGCAAAACTACCTTATAAAACTTTCTCAGTTCTCTTACTTACGCTTAATCATCATTCTACAACCATGGAGCAAACTGGAGAAGATTTTGGAATCAAAATCTACACTGCATCACCCAAAAATGATCCAATGCCGTTCTCTTCTTCCAATACTCCTCAAGCCCCTAAAGCACCAGGATCCAAAAGGAGAGTTGTCGCTAAAGGCGTCCAAAAAACTCTTTCGAAAACTTCAATGCTCGTAAACTTCCTTCCTACAGGAACGCTTTTAACCTTTGAGATGGTTCTGCCATCAATTGTCAAGAACGGAGAGTGTACTCACATTT
This sequence comes from Manihot esculenta, assembly GCF_001659605.2. Classification (NCBI taxonomy): domain Eukaryota; kingdom Viridiplantae; phylum Streptophyta; class Magnoliopsida; order Malpighiales; family Euphorbiaceae; genus Manihot; species Manihot esculenta. Next base: position 9,567,453 of record NC_035165.2, on the reverse strand, counting down.
CTATTCTGATGCTTCTTGTGCTTCTCGGTCTCTGTGCTGTCTCTTGCTTCTTCTTTCATTTCACTGACAGTTTCAAAGGCCCTGATGGCAAAGTTTACTATGGCTTTGTTACTCCAAATGGGTTGGCTGTTTTCAAGCCTGGACTTGACGTCGATGTGCCTAAAGATGAGAGGTTTAAAGTTGGATTCACTGATTTTGTTCATGCTATGATGTCGGTTATGGTGTTTGTAGCGATTGCCTTCTCTGATCATAGGGTCACCGATTGTCTGTTTCCGGGACATGTTAAGGAGATGGATCAAGTGATGGAGAGTTTTCCTCTTATGGTTGGTATTGTCTGCAGTGGCCTGTTTCTGGTCTTCCCTAATACTCGATATGGCATAGGTTGCATGGCTACTTGACTAGGATGCCGTTTACAGTTTGTTCACATTTTATCAGTTTCTGTTGTATCAGACTACCAGTAATTAAGAGATTAGTAGTAATTAAGAGATTAGTATTATTGTTGTTATAATAACTCAGTTATTGTAGTTTTGCATTAATGCATCAGCAAAGCTAGTTTAATCCCATTAATTTACAGATCCATCTCAATGTATTAAACAAGTTTTCAGGGCGGAAAATAAATCACAAGCAAGGATTAGAGATGAAATGGTATAAAGAATTGCACGTGAGTGATAATGGTAAAAAAATTGATGGTACTGAAACAAGTAATTCGTGTATAGCCTATTACTAGATAGATTCTATACAATGCTATTGCTATCTACAGGAAGTCATTGAGATGTGATGACCTTGCTCATAAATCATAATTATACATCAGCAACGCAATCTGTAGGAAGTAAAAGGCCCCGCTGCAATTTCTCCATGTGTATGACAAAATCTGGTGAAAAAAATCTCATAAACTGGTTAGAAGATTAATCTATCCCGGCTTGAGAAGCACCAAGTTCCCCTAACATAAACGATATATATGCTTTATCTATCACCACAACATCTAGCACCATTTCCTTCTTGAAGTTTCTGCCACAGACAAAGCATCTCTCTGGGACCTTGGTAGTGGGCGACAATATAACCATCCTTGCACCCTTCATTATAAATCCTCTCATTGTTTTCATATCTAACTTCTAATCCCTCCTTTTTCATCTGGTTTATCCAGATTCCCATTGCAACATCTTCTAGCTTAAAAATCTGCAATATCAATCATAAAAATATCAAACAGAAAATTTCAGAGGCCATGTGTATTCACTTGGTAGTAGAGTATAAATTCAAATTTTAACTGAGAAAGACTGCTATATTTGTTGATTGCACAAGGAAGCGAGTACGACTAGTATTATACCTTTAAATGACCTTCTTTATATCTCTTGTAAACTTCCTTTGCTATGTCATGGGAGACCACATAACCCGGACCGTGTGCCCAAGGGGGGTATTTCTCTTCGGGCCATTCCTTTTTTAGTAAAGACAATGACGGAAAAAACATAAGTGACAATTAATGGAAAAATTACTTACCATAATCAGAAAATCAAAGGCAACTAAGAAAGCAGGTACTTAGCATGCATCTTTGTATATACTAGAAACTAACACCAACCTTAAATTCAAGAGGGTAAGAGAGCAAAAAATTTGGCCCTATTGTTTGTGTACTATGTGTATCTGTGTGTGATTTCTACGTTTGTGGAATCAGCAAACAATTTCCAAGAGCATTTTGGCCGGTGGCAAGTCTTCAACATGCAACCAGAAGGGTTTATTTTTGTAATGTTAGTGCAGCAGATTCATATGAACATGCTGGAGGGTGCATAGAAAAATCTCCTAATTCTCTGTCCTTGAATCAATTCATGGAGAACCTATTAGGTATGTGTTTTATTTGTGACCATGTGAGCATTCCATGATGAGATAGAATCAAAACTAGTGTGTCTATCAAGACTAGCGAATTACCTCAAGGCTAGTGTACCATTTACTATCAGTACTCCGATGAGGTTGGGAATCAGAGTTGATGAGTCCATAAAGCAAGCCTTTACTCACTTTGATCTTTTCTAACGAACCTAATACTTCATCCACTCGAATAAATGCATCATCATCTGTCTTCATGACATAATTGGCTGATGCAACCTCTGTCTGTTTAAGAAATGAGGTCAGTGAGATAATGATTCAGACATCTGTATCTCTAAATAAGAGAGAGGATTTTACCCCAAAGATGCAGATGGCTAAAGTTTTCCAGGTGATGAGGTTGTAATAATCAACAAAAGGCATCAGCTGTATGTCTCCATATGTTCGTGCTTCATTCCAAAGTTCCTCATTAACTAATTGATTTTTATGCTGCAATACAACTCAAAATTGTAAGTGATAGCAAAAAGATCTGCACGACTAATCTGCCTTTTTACACCTTTAATAACTTGGCTGGTAGTAATACACAAGCTGAGACCTCCATCATATATGGCTTACAAAGAGAAAACTTAGGACCCATCTGTCACAAGATGATGCATTTCATGGCCAGATCAATTAGACTATGATTTAACCACGACACTATTTCGATCGGGAGAACTTTCCTTTCTTTAAGATGTGCCAGAAAACATGACCACCATAACAATTGCTGAACAAAAAATAAAAGGGAATACTTGCTAAAGCTCACCAAACCAACAAAAAAGCGCACTGCCACAGTTCCTGACCGAACAGCAGCATACTGCATCCAAGTTCTTCGAACAGCCATCCTGCGTTTAAAATTGTTTGCTGTGGAGAAAACACCAATAAAAAGATGTGGGGGTTTTCTAGGAGACAGAGGAGCTGATTTTAGTGCTTCTAGATCAATTGTATGTTCTGAATCCTCTGATGTGGGCAGACCACTAGCCACAACAGAAATTAGCTTCAAGTCTCTAGATATCCTAACTTCGCTAACTAGCCACGGTTCCAAGGTCTGAATGGGCAAGAAACCAAGAGAGGAAATAAATACAAATAAACTTCTACCCTTGCAAAATTATAAAAATATCACAAACTACAAAGTCAGAGAAAGTACTTCGCGATATGCAAAGGACGTTATGTGCTTTCCATCAACTGTCATCTGGATTCCCTCTGATCCAACTCTAAGTGTTGCAACTGATAAATAACCTTGCTTAAAGGGAAAATATCTTTTCCTTTTAGATCCCTCCTGAACCATTGAAGACCTCCTTGGACCTTTTGAATGCATGATAGCCACCCGAGTAGCATTGCTACCAACTATCTTATTACATTGATCCAACTCATCCACTGGCATAAAAAATTATTAGGGTCATCACTGCTTATCAGAGTGAACAATGAAAATGAAAATAAGCACATAGAAGCAAAGAAAATTTTACAAAATGAAAAAAAAAAAGAAAAAAGAAAAAAAAAAAGAGAAGGTACTGGTATGTATTGCTAATTTATAATCTAATGGATCAAAGACTTCAAAAACAAAAGAATATTAAATAAATAAAAAAGAAACACTAACCAAAGGGAGATATATAATTGGGCTTGGAAAACCTATTCCACTTGTTATCAATGGGTCATAAGTAATAACTTTTTTGAAGATACAAACCAAAAGCATGAGCATATACTGAAACACGTGTAGAGATATAAAACCAAACTACAAACATATTTCATCAAGAACATAAAGATGTAGTATGCATCTCTACCTTTCTTATTCTTTTCTGGAGTAGGAGATGGGCAACGCTCCTCTTCACCCCAATCATGAGCTACAGTCCAGGTGTTTTGAACTATAACCGGATCCTCAGTTATCCTATCACCATGCAGCCTAACATTGTAATGTAAAATGATGGGGGGATCAGGCTCCCCAGGAAGTGCTTCCCCGGTTAAGTCAATCTGAAAATTGCCGAGAAGACCATTTGGAATGCCTATAATTGTTATGGATGAACTCTGAGTCAGGCCACAAGGAAGCTGCAACTTAAAGCCACTACTCTCAAGTAATGTGGCATTCACTTTGCTAAGAAAATGAGGACACTGTTTATCTTTTGCTCTCCTATTTAAACTCTCATTTGTAGAACCACGTCTTTCCTCTTCAATTGAAGCCATAAGGCTGTTCCACGCATTCCCAGCTTCCTTAATAGCCTCTATGCCATTGGGTAAAAGCTGAGCTTGATCAATCAAGTGTTTCAGTAGATTCCATGTGTGCAAAGATTCTTGTTCTTCATTAGAGGTATTTCTCTGAGCAAACAAACTGAACATTATGGCATCACTAGAAATCACTTGAGTAGAATTCACTGGATTTTTATATGCTGGTGGAACTGTAGCTTGGACCCATTCAAGAGGATTACTCGCATTGGAGAAAGCATTCATCAAATAACTTGCTCCAATAGGATTTTTCACGAGACCATATCTTAGGATCAGCAACATAAACATGGATGCAATGAGAACACCACCAGACCATCTCTTCATTCTGCTGATAAGAAAGACACATTAAAATATTGGATTCCAACTTCTAATTTGAGAGCTTTAAGGAACCAATAACCTCCAGCTTGTAATTGTCATGCAAACAGTGAACATATCTCTTGAGAACAATTGTAAGGCTCCACTAGCTGTCAATGCAATTATAAAGAAAATAGGCTCAATACATCCAACAAAGTGGAGACGAAAACATGGAAGGATCAGATCCTCTTATTATCAGCCAGCTACCTGACTGAGCCAACTATCAAGCTCAGGAAGTACATGCTCCTGCTGCAGCTCAGTATCTCCATAACTCAATGCAAACACCTCTGCATAATTCTTAATGATATGTATCACCAGAACTATCAAGCTGCATCCATATTTCAAATTCATCAATCCATTAACAAGCCATAAAAGTTTACAATTCAATACTCTAAAGCGCTGCATGTCAACAGCAAATCATGTAAGCTCAAGGTTTAGTCAATGATCACGAAACAAAAGCTTCTAATAGAAAACTATAAAATAAGCTATACTGATGGCAGTGCATACTATCATCATACTACAAAAATATCAGCACCAGGACTTTGGAACACAAACAAAGACATGATTTTTAACAAAGCATACAGCAGGTAACTCACAGAAATTATTTCTTAACTGCAAAGATGGAATTCACGGTTTACTTGAATTGATTTGCTATGAGTGTCATCTAAAAGCAGTATTGAGTTCATGACAAGGAAGCACTGGATCTTGAACCATTTCCAAAAAGCATCGATAAATTTTCTTCCCATATAAAAAACCAAATTGACCATCAAATTAAACTAAAATTCATTTGGGGGAGAATACTACAATATTTATTTTTTAGGCGCATCCAAAGAATGAGCCTGTGCAGTCAATGCCTCACCTAGCCCGTTGCTAATCGGTCAAATTAGAGCGAGTAGATATCGTCCTCTTTCAGAGATGTAGAGTTTCCTACATGCAACCAAAGAAGCACCAAAGCTATATAAAATTATGTCGTGACGACTGTATTATCTAGAAGGATGTAATGGTAAAAACATACAACAATATTTTAAGAGAACAGAAGTTAGATCAACCAAGCTAACGGAGTACGGTCCACTCATAAGCAAAATCACAACCATAATTCTCAAAGAGAAAATGATCCTCCAAATTGTTCAATTCTGTTTAATTATACTACAACTTTGCTGAACAATCAATGAGTAATTTCTTTCTTTTATCCTCCCATCGGATGATAATTTTCGAGCAGTGCATTGACCAGAATGAGTCAACGAGCCGCCGTTGACACGGAAGAATAATATAAAAAAAAGAGCAGAAAAAAAAATTCTAGAAATATGAAGCAAATTTGTACTGTTGCAGCGATTAATCCAGAGAAAACGAGAGAAAAATAAACTCAGATTTATGAAATTCTATACTCATTCAAGCATGAAACAGAGCATTAGCTTTAGCTAGGCTGGCTCAATTTTTCGTAATTCAGAGAACTTTAGAAAAAGAAGAAGTCTACTAAATTTCTCGCTCGTTTTCTGATGTTCAATTTCCTGAGACACCAAATACACTTTTACTTAAACATAAAAAGATAAGAAAATAAAAGGCAAAAAATCATGAGACAGATCGAAGCACAGTGCAACAAATCCAAACCAAATCGTTCAATTGCTATAAACGGAAGTATTTTAGCTCAGAACATAAGAAAATTAAAGGAAAACGGATAATGCAAAGGAAAAACAGCGTAAGCAGTTGAAGAGCTTAATTAAAGAGAAGAGAAAACCATAACATAGAAAGCATAAGCTCACCTGCCAGAATCTGCAGAGAAACAATGGCGGAAAGGAGGAGAGAAAATGCTTCTCGAAGAGAGGGAGAAGTGAATTGGCTTTTGAACCGGTGCCTCAACGGTGGGAAAAAGGGAAGGAAAGCAGAAGTGTTCCCTTAGAAACATAGACGCAGAAAAAAGAAAATAAATTAAATATGTGCTGTTTGACTCTGTCGCTTCTTTGTGGTCATCGATATCGACCGAAAAGCCAAGGACAGACGGCCGCGTATCATAATTGATGTCTCAATCTTAAGGACCACGTGGCTTTTTCTAGAGCTAACCATTCAATTCTAAAGTGTTTTTTTTTTTTTTTTTTTTTTTTTTTTTTTTTTTTTTAAAAAAAAAAAGATAGAGATGGTTTCATTAAGATTGAAAAACAAAGGCCCAATGCTTCAAAATATATATAAACTCAAGTATCTGATAAAAAATTGGAGGCTGTTTCATGATGGAGTCTCCGTTCTCCGCTTTGGTATCGCGGGGTTTGGGTGGTCCTTTGATTTGTCCTCTTTGTCTTGCTGAGCCTCAGCCTGTCAAATAAATGTCATTCTAGTGTGATAATGCAAGAGCGACATGGCTTGTGGGCTCTTGTGATCATACGATTAATTCTATCGGATTTCTTAGTTTTTCCCAATGGTGGACTAGTTTATGGAGCATGGCCAAACCAGACCCTGATGGTCCTCATCTTCTCATCCCATTACTCTTTCACATATTTGTCAAGCACGAAATCAATTTGTTTTGAATATATTATATCTTATTCTCTATTATTGCATATTGTGTTTTGAATTGAATTCTATAGCTTATAAAAAAATAGTCATTTAATGGTGTCTTCCACTTTAATAGAGTTGTGATGTTGCATAAAGAAATTAATTACCATCTATTGCTATAGCTAGAGTGGTCACTAATAATGCTAGATATATTGTGTATGATTTAGCCAAATAGATCTAGTGTTATTTTTCAATTAATCTCTCTTGTATTGTCCATAAAATAGATTCGATAGTTCTCTTCCAAAACTTTTAAAACTTTTAGAATTCTAAAAGTTTTTAATTTATTTTATTTTGAAAGATTATTACGACTTTAGCTCCTATTTAAAAAATTAATTATTATATTTTATATTTTTTTTAAACACTTCGATCAACTAAAGTGATAGTAAATATTATTATTAGGTTATGTCTTAAAAATAAATTTTCTTCAAATTAATAATAAGCTATTTTATTATGATTTTGCTATTTTTGTCGGCCTTAAAATATAATTTCATTTGCAAGTTAAAAAAAATTGAAAAAAAAAAAAGTAGGCTATTGGCAAAAAAAAAAGGCAGAGATTAGAGCAAGAATTTAAGGGCATGGACCTTACAAACAAGCACCCCATATAAGGATCCAATTCTAATCACAAGACAAGCCCTGCCTACCACAGCAAACCTTAGCGAAACCGAAAAGAAGAAGCGTCGCCAGGATCATGCCGCAACGACCTCATTGCAACGCCGTCCAGGTGAAGCTAATAGCTCCAAGTCTTCTCACTGAAACCCAGCAAGATCAACCAGACTAAAACTTTACCGGCAAGAAGAAACAATCCAAGCACGATACCCTTTAGCAATGAAGCCAAGGCTTACTCTACGACGCTCAAAGGAAAGGGAACAACAAGGCCCTATACATATATATTAATAATTTATAATGAATTATAATTATTAATTTATACTAATTAAATTTGCTGAAGAAACATAAACTTAAAAGGACATGGTTTTAATAATTTCAAAATTTAAATAAACTGAAGAGTAAAATTTAAGTGTTTCTAAGTGCCTTGAATAAAGACTTCAGTAAAGGAGATGAAAAAATTAATGTGTTTCTAACAATAAAATTTTCCTAAAAAGATCATAAGATGAGACAAAATAAAATTAGTGATTAAGTTTTTACAATTATGTCTAAGATTTAAGAATGTGTTTAATATCATGTATATTTTTTTTACGCTTGATTTTTATTTTTTTATTTATTTTTTATTTTTTTAAAACGTATAATCATCGTGCATCCGTATTCCTCTGTCATATTCACGCCAATAACACATATCGAAATACCATATCTTTTTTTCTCGTTAAACAGTGATTTAATTCTATTTGATATCACTTAAATATGATTTTGAGTATCGTGAAATCTGCTTTTTTATGGAAGTTAACAGGTATTTAAAGTTAGAATTTCATGAATAGATTCAAGTTCAAGTCCAATCCGACTGGACTGGTATGAAATTTAAAGATGTATACTGAAATTTCATAAGCTCTGACTCGATTCTTGTAATTTGGACTACTTTAAATTCAGACATCCAAAATTTGCTATTATCAATAATGAATTCAAAAATTAAGAATTATTAAGCGGATAACTTTTATAATTTAATATAAGAAAGTTGATTTGAATTGTGGATTTAAAATTAAATTTTCATGCATTCATATTCATATTTCATATACGATCATATTTTATAAGGCCTATATTATACTTTTGAATTATTGAAATTGGATTCAAAGTTGAAAATTTCAAAAAAAAGAGAAACTGCTTTTTAAATCTAAACTAATTAGTACCACTATAAATTATGATTAACTTATGTAACGATATAATTATTACCTTGTTTGCTGAAATTTATAATTTGAGTTGCTTAGAATTGATATTAACAACAGTATTGGACTAAGAAGCCTGCAATAAATTAGCCCAAATATCTCTTAAATCTATTTTTTATTCCTTACCAGGTCTCTCGTTATCCTTTTATCTATTTCTCATTCACTTTTATTTCTATTTGTCATGCAAATCTCAATGGAATATCAAATGTGAATGAGATAAGAGATAATGAATGAGAAACAAAGTAAAATAACTTTTATTCACAATAATAATAATAATAATTAAAACTTAGGAAACTGAACACGAGATGCACATCTTCCCCTCGGAAGCAAAGGGCATTTGATGAATTCTGAACCTGAAGTGTCGATGCACAAGTAAATCTGGAAGAGCTGAGTGTTTCTGGATCCATCCACGTTGCACTCGATCCCTGGCGCATAACCAATAGCGTCTTCAATTGCTTGTTCAATGCTATCCAAGTCGTAAAATTCATCATCTGGTTTAATATCTGCATTCTTCAGAACTTGGAGAAGGTTTGCTTTCTCCTTCAGCTTCAGTGCTGCTTCAAAGTAACCGTGCTGGTCCAGTTCAGACTCGGCGCAGGTCCCGTGCTTCTCCCATTCATGAGTCCAGAACTTGTAGCCGTCCCCGCTTGGGCAAGCCAGCGTTGGCCAATTCTTCTCTAAACTGCTCTTCAAGTCTGAGATCTGAACATAAAACAAATTTCTAAAATTAATAAAGTCTGTTGATAAGACCAAAACAAGAAGCATGAATGCCAATTTGGTGTAAGATATATAATCACCTGAGATTTATCAAAAACGCTGTCAGGATTACAGTTTGAAGGGTAGCCTCCATTGTTGTAATTTGGCCAAAGGCCATGAATGCCAAAATCAGCAACAGGTTTCCCAGTTTTTGGATAACAGCAACTATGCCTGGTATCACAGTATGATCCTGGCCACTGCAAATATCATTTACAGCATCAACAAAGAATTAACACATAAACATTTATCATCAGACAACAAAGAAGAAGAAGAAGAAGAAGATGTACCTGTTGGACGAAGTAGAAGAAATCAAAATCTTGAGAAACGCAAAGAACTGAAAGGTATTGTAAGATGAAAAGCTTGATAAGGATTGAAAAGCTAGGTTTCATCTTTAATAAAATAATAAACTCTGATGATGAAATTATATAGGCAATAGAGAGAGACGGTGTTTAGTGATTATATATAGATGAAGTAGAAGAGAATATCCATTATCAAAGATAAGTATGCTCTACATCTTTTTTATTATTTTACATGCTAATTGCACGATTAAAGGAGTCCCCACCAATTGGCTGTTACTTGCATGGAGGGTTTAGCATTCGATCGGTTCGATTCAAAATCAAATCGAATCGAATAAATTAAAAATTAAAATTTAAGTATTTTTAAAAATTAAATCGGTCTGATTCGATTCGGTTCGGTGTTGATCGATTTCTATTTTTAATAAATTTTTTATTTTTTATACTTTATTTTTAATATTTTAAAATTTAATTAGAATATTTTAACTTGAATATGATTGAATATCTTTATATTATTGAAAATAATATATTATTATCACTAGTCGATTCAATTCGATTCGATTTTTTCAATTTTTTTCTAATTGAAATTAAACTGAATCAAAATAATTAAAATTTTTTAAATTAAAGACTGAATTGAATAAAAATTAATAAAAAAATAAATTAAAAATTTAAATTAATTTAATTCCATCTATTTTTTGAGTTTGGGTTATCGTCCAAGCAATGGTAAGCGCGTGTAGCTTTATCCTTTATGGCACGGCTGGTGTATGGTGCGAAGTCTATTGTGGGGTAGTTGTGGAGTAATGGTATTGTTTTTTAACTTAAGACCAATCTTCTAAGGGTGGTTCCTTGTTTTTTTCTATTTAATTATTTGCATATACAAATGGTTCAATGTGTTTCTTTTTTTACGAATTTTATAAAAATATTCAAATTTCTTTATTTGTTTAACTTGCATTGTCAAAAATTGTTGGAATATATTACTAAAAAGGCTTAATTCGTTTAGTTATTATATAACGACTTTTGCATTTTTTTAGTTATAATGGATATTTATTATTTATTTCGTTCACAGAGTTTATAAGTTATTTATTTATTTGACCAATTTATTCTTTATATTTTTATAAAAAGTTATTTTATCCCATTAATTTTATTTTTATTCTATTTATTTTTTTAATTTTTAAATTTTAAATAATTTAATCATGAAAAAATATACCTTCAATGCTTTCATATTGGTAAAGATGGACTTCAATATATATGTTGAGAATTATTATTGCCAGCCAATTCAAAAGGAAACCTTCAATGCTCACTTGAGATACAAATTAACAACTGTAGAATAAAAAGTGAAGGGAAAAGTATCAATTTTTTCAAATTGGTCCTCTAAAAGCTGGGGAATTCAATCTCTGACCCACATTTTCCACTTGGAAACACTGGGCATTCAATGAGGTTAGATCCAGAAGTGTCCACACACAAGTAAATTTGGTAAAGCTGGCTGTTGCCTGATGCATCAGTATTGCACTCTATCCATGGGGCATAGCCTACTGCTCCTTGTATTGCACCCTTGATGCTGCTCAAGCTGTAGGTTCCCCCGTTTGGTTGAATTCCTATTACATTTAAAAAATTCTTAAGTTGTTAATGAGAAAAGTTTATCTTTTTGTAAAATGCAATCAAGTTAAAGGGTATTAAGATTTTGACCTGCACTCTGAAGAGCCTGGAGGAGATTTACTTGGTTTTTCAAGGCAAGAGCTGCCTTGAAGTAGCCATGTTGGTCAAGGACTGACTCGGAGCATGTGCCATGCTTTTCCCATTCATGTGACCAAAAGGTCACTCCATTGCCGCTTGGGCAAGCTAGTGTTGGCCACTTCTTTTGCATACTGCTTATTAGGTCTGAAATCTATACCATTTGGAAAACAATCAAATCATTATGGGAAAAATTCTAACTTCTGATATATTAAGACTTTGTTTGATTCAAAATTTTTCATAAAATAACTTAACTATAAAAGAAATAATAGGAAAACATTGAGGCACATAAGCAAATGTTGCTTCTGAGTTCCGTTAAGAAGAGTCACACATACACAGTTATCACAACGTACAAGGAAAGACATGGGTATTAGTGGGAACAACGGCAGAGACAGGACAAAAATTTAGCAGTTCCTAATAAACTAATAAAGAAAAAGAGAGACCAAAAGGTGGATTCTTTTCTCCTTTCAACAAGCAAAAGAAAGTGCTTTTCATGTCACAATCTCGTGGGTGGTGAAGGAAATAGGGCTGACAGATGCTATATTTTCAAATCCAGCCCTCAAAAATACAAAATTTAAAAATAGGGTAGGAAATTATATACCTTATTTTGATTGAAGGGGTTATTTGAATCACAATTTGAAGGGTAACTCCCATCATTGTAATTAGGCCAAAGCCCATGAATGCCAAAATCAGCAGCTGGTTTCCCAGTGGTTGGATAGCAGCAACTATTCTTTGTGTCACAGTATGATCCTGGCCACTGTATCAAAAACGAAGAATTTCGTTAAAAAACTGAAAACTCAAATTAAATCAGCAATCATTAACGGACTAATTTACCTGTTGAACAAAGTAGAAGAAATCAAAATCCTCTGAAGCACAGAGGAGTGCCAGGCACAGGGCAAACGAAAGCCTAATCAAGATCCCACTGCACGTTTTCATCTCTCTCACTCAACTTTCGGCGAGGAATTATGAGTTTCTAGTACTCTAAATTCCTAGTATGGGGAGGATTTTTATAGTGAGTTTTATGGTAAGCAATGTTGTTTTCTAGGTGTATTTATAGGCAAAAAAGGAAGGTTGTGAATATGAGCATCTAAGACAACATATACTTGCCAATCCTAGACAGTCCAGAATGCTTGGCCCTGTGTATGTGTGTAACCATTTCCTCATGATTGGCTTATGTCGGCTCTCCCTTGTTCTTCACAATTTTTTAATTTTAGCTATCACTATCAAATTGAACCTAATCTTGATCCTTGGCTTGGAACCATTGTCATTGTCAATTTCTTGGGTCTACATGGGAAGTTTCTAACTCTAATTAATTACGGGTAACCAACGACAATAATATTTTTTTATTATATAATTTATTACCGTTAAGATACAAATTCAAAATTTTATAGTTTTAATTACGACTTTCATATTAATGAGTTAAAATGCGAACACGACAAATAGTAATTTGTTCGATGAGGAGGTTGGTGGGGAGAGCAACGTGCAAGGTCAATTGATTTGGTTGCAGATTTAGCGAGACATGGATAACCAATAATGGAGGGAGTGTTCAATTCAGAACTGTATTTGCTCTTTTATTTTCTTTATTTCACATTGGAAACCTTAATTTAAAAAAGGAAAATTGGAAAAAAAAAATGGAAACCCTAATTACAGAATGAGAAAGTCAGCCCTTACACACCATGTGCATGGAGAATGTGAGGAGATCTCTATGGAATATCCTATATTTCCTTAATTTGATTCTCCATGTTTCTATATTTTTATGGAAATATTGTATTTATTAAATATTAAAAGATATTTTAAATATTTACAATAATTTAATAATATTTATATATAAAAATCATATAAAAATAAAAACTGGCCTAATAATAATAGAATTATTTGATTTTAAAATGAGATTGATCATAATTTAATCTAAACATTACAAATAACATAATTGATAAATTTTATTATATTTTTCAATTAGTTTTAAATTAAAAATTTTAAATAATGGTAAATTAATTTATTATTTTTAATTAATTAAAATAAAATTAATTTATAATAAATGTAAATGGACAATTTTAATATTTACTACTAATGATTTATAATATAAATTATATGTAAACTAAAAAATATAAAAAACTAAATGAATTTATTATATATAATAATTAAATTGAATTAATATTTAATTAAATAATTTTTTATTTTATTTCTAAATGTAATATATTATAAAATTTTACTTTTTCTTAGTATATTAAAAGTAGGTTACTTTTTATTAATATTATCATATATAGGTTAATATTTTTTGAAAAATCTACTTAATTAAAAGGAAAAAATAATTTTTTATGAAATATTTATAGTTTAATCGGTTAGAACCATGTGTTTTTTAAAAAATTCTGAATTTATAATAAAAATAAGTATAAAAATTTAAAAGAATTTGAAATTTATATAAACTTTATAATTAATTTAATTAATAAAATTTAAATCAAATTAATTTGATTTTTTTAGAAAAATTTTGAATTATCTATCAAATAAAATTATTATTTTTTATTAAATTTAATCCACATCGAATAACTAAAATTATTTATTAAAATATTTTTATCAGTAAAACTGTATTATATTTAAATAACATGATATAATAATTATGTTAATATTTTATTTTATTATCTTAAATATGTAGATAATATTTAAAGTAATTTAAAATTGAATAGTTTTTAAAATTAAAATAATATCTTTTATATAAAATCTACAATTAATTTAATTAATAAAATTTAAATTAAATTAGTTTGAATTTTTAAAAAATTCTGAATTATTTATTTAATAAAATTATTATTTTTATTAAATATAATCCCTATATAGTAATTAAAATTATTTATTAAAACAATCTCACCAATAAAATTATAAGATATTTAAGTAATATGATATTATAATTATGTTAATTATTTTATTTTATTTATAAATATTTAAATAATATTAAATTTAAAATTAGGATAATTTTTAAAATTTAAACAATATTTTTTGGATATTATTTTATACTTATTAATAAAATTAAAATAATTTTATCAATAAAAATTTAAAAATATTTAAGTAAATTTGAGTGTTCCTTTACTCTTCACACATTTATATATATTATAGATCAGCAGAAATCTTAATCAGAGATCTAATTTTATTTTGTCAAATTTTTAATTTTATTCATTTTTTTTTGAAATGGGATTTTATTCATTTTTTTTAAAATTTATATACACATATATAAAAATAAAATTTTTAAATTAAAAAATCAAATTCAAGTTGAGCAATTGAAAGAAATATTTACAAACAAAATTTTACAAATTGAATCATTTTATCTACATTAAAAAGTCAAATATGGAGTTTTTAAATTTTTTTATTTTATAATTTTAATAATATAATTTATAATCCATAGAAATATTAATTTTTATTTATATTTTAAATATTTTAAATTTAAATAATTTACCTCATTATCTATTAAATTATTTACCATTTATATTCTTAAATTTAAATAGTTTATAAAATTCATTAACCTCCGTTTGAATTCAAAAACTTTATAAAAATTTAAATTGATTAAATTTTTTTTAAAATTTTTATTTGAAATAAAAATATTTAAATATTTTTAATTTAAAAAATTTTCATCATATATGAATGATAAATAATTTTGTAATAATTTATTTAATTTTTCTTTTATAAAATCATTCATGCCAAGTGAGAGAGAAATAATTTAACTATTAAATAATCATAAAACTTTCTAAAAATTTAATATTTATTTTTTTAAATTTGAATAGTTTAACATATAATTTCAGTCATATAAATAAAAATAATAATTTTTTAATAATAAAAAATAGTGCATTGGAAATAAATAAATAATGAATAAATAAATTTTCTTATAAATATTTTGAAAAGAAAAAAGAAACTTAAAAGTTAAAATTCTGAAAATTATAAATAAATCTTTTAATTTTATAGATTAAAAAAATAAAAAAAAAACCTATGAGTAAGTATAATTGTTGTAATAATAGTATTTGGGAGGAGATTTATTTATGGGAGATTCTTTTAGATTTTTAAAATTTAATAATTTATTTTTATATTAAAATCACTTTTATGAGTATAATTTTGATTAAATATATTAAATAGTATAAATTTTAAATTTATAAAAATTAAATAATACATATAATTAAAATTATAATAACTAAATTGTATAAATGTTTAAGATATATTAATCTATTTTTTAATAGAAAGAATAAATATGAATTTATAAAATACAAATGTGTTTATAATTGATTAGTTTTAAAATAGAGATAAATTATTAAATTTTTAAAAATTTTAAATATTTATATTAATTATTCTTTCACTTATTTAAAATTTAAAGAAAAATTATATAAATAATATAAATAACTTTAGTCCTAATTAAATATATCGAATAGGAAATTTGAAATTAGTACATTTGCTATGCTACTACGTTTTCATTATTGACATGAAATATCGTAACGCGCTGATAATTAAGAAAAATAAAGTAATATAGTTTTTGATTTTGAAATTGAAAAGGTCAGTGAAGTGATGCTCCACTTAGATTTTTAGATTCCTCGAAGTCGGAGTTAGGGTTTTTCAGAAATTATTTTTCGTCATCTTCTTGTCTCTTCATTCTGCTGTTGATGCCTTTTAAATACCACTATTTGTACTTTCCGGTAAGCCCACAATCTACTTCCATTGTGTTCTGTGTCCTCTTCTTCCATTCAATGGCAACCTTCTTCTTCTTTTTTTCCTGTTTTCATTTAATTTACATTTTGCTGCAGTTATTGGACATGGCCATTGTTTAATTCTTCACATATGGAATGATCATTTGGTTTTTAATATATGAATGTCGAGCGGAAACCTTATCACTATGCATATTGTTTAACCTTTTAAACTGGGTTCCATGTATAGATGCCTCTAAATCTAATATCAACTCTGATGCCATTACGTTGTGGGAGTTCTATTGGAGTTTTTTTTTCTTCTTTCTTGGGTCTTATTTATTTATGTATTTTTCGGCTTTAAATTGTTTCTTGGTTTCTTAGTTCTCCACACAACAATTTCCCTTTGGCAAGATTCATTTTGCAAGAAAAGAATTCAATTCTTGCAAAATCATATAATATTTCAATTAAAACAAATTGAATTCTTTCAAGGAATCATTTGAATTGAATTATTACAAAATTCTTGATGCCAAACGAAGGGTTTAAGTTTAGCTTACTTGGCAGTGCTATTATTCTTCAGGTATGAAATATATATTTTCGTTATTGTTTGGGTTTATAATCTCTATGCTCTCACCATACCTTTTTTCCCCTTAATTTAACTGGGGGCATGGATTCTTGGCAAAATTGAGCAATGACATGGTAGATTTCTGTGCATATGATATATATATATATTTATTTCTTTTGTTTTCCCTATTTTTCGTTGTGCTGAAAGTAGATGGCAGTGGCAGTTGGAGAGATTTCATTTTCTTTGGACGCCTGAACTGTTGAGATGACCATCAAGCAGAGAGAAAACGTTATCATCTTTTCAGGACAGAAGAAAGTTACTGTTTTCAATGAGAAAAATGGAAAATTGAGTGAGACGGCAGAGGCAGAGTCGCTTCAAGTGTCCAATTTGCAGCAGAAGTTGTGGAAGACATTGCGGGAAGCTGCTTCATATCAAGAGCAAGTTGGTAAGCACAGCCAATATGTTGAACAATCTACTCAGGATAGAAAATTGGAAGGGAAAGGAAACTATCCAAGTGAAGAAAGGCAGTCAACTAAAGGGCCTGTGAATGAGGAAAGCAACCCTGGTGGACGCAATGATCATCTGTTGATTCTTGCTAATTCTGCTGAGCTCATGTTGGAATCAGATAGCTTAGATGGCACTCTTGAAAATGAACAAAACCATGAAGGTTAGTGCTTCAGAGTTTGTGAAGTCGGTTCTAATTTGTTAGGTATTTCACTGATGTTATGTCATTAGTTATATAATCAGGGTTTCAAATTACTACAATGGCTACTTGTCAGTTTTGCTTCTGTTGAAATTTCCACATTTTCAGCCTTTAGTTTTGCTTTTCTACAACCCTTTCCAGATCATAAATCTCCTGGAAAACAATTTGAAGGAACACTTGTAATTGATCATTTAAGAAATGATGGGGATGGATTCAACTGCACAGGAAGAACTCCACGCTTGAGTCAAATTCGATGTCAAGCTCGGTTAAAAAGTAATTTATTGCTGAAACAGACGCTTGGGGAGCCAACAGTTGGGCATTTGCAAGGTGGGAGAATCCGATTGACTCAAATTCGACACCAAGCTCGGTCAAAAAGTCATTCACAAAGATATTCCTGTGGGGCTGTGCAAGGAGGAATAATGCGTTTGAGTGAATTGCGACGTCAGGCTCGATCCAAGTATAACTCTTCCATGCAAGAGGCAATTGAAGATCATGTGCCTGGGCATTTGGATTGCCAAACCTATAAAGGTGAAGTTTATTGGGAGTGATTGATGGAATTACAAGCTTACATTTAGTATTTTTCTCTTTTGAGCATGTGCTGCTATCTGGACGTAGTCCAGTATTTGGATGGACACTTGAAAAAACTGAGATATTCACCTTTTACTTGTCCTGTCTATGTCTATCATACAATCTTAGTTTAACATCTTGGGTCTATCATAATGCTTACTAATTTGTTCATGCTTATTTATATCGTGTCAATCTGCTGCATGGTGCCAGATAATCAGAGAAAAAGGGTCATTGAAGATATATTTGGGGAAGAAGATGGCTCCAAAGCAGGTTAGTCTTGTTTTTCTCATTATAGCATAAATATCTTTCAAAAAAATTTGCAAGTAAGATTTTTTTAAGTTGTTGTAGATTTTGCTTTTCATTTCTTGTTTTCATTGTTGAAGCATTCATTATTAATAGAACTGTAAATCTGACAAATCTTAGTGTTGGGTGGTTCATGGATGTTTTGCATGTAGCCTTAACAATCTCTGGTGAAAGTTCAAACCTGCTAAAAGGCTGCAATATTTCATTTACTCACTTTGTTTTGATTTTGTGTCACACTCTTTGATTGAGCGAACTCCCAATATTCTTATACTGCAGCTTCTGGATTTGGATTTCATCCATCAAAGGTTGATACCGTGCATGAATATATTGCAAGTGGAGGAGGTGATCTATCACTACCTGGTATGCATTAATTAATTTGATTGATTTGTCTTTTGTGTAATATAATCCTTAGTTAGTGTTACTGTGAATCGGAATATTGGGTGTTTGACTCATATCTGGACTAAAAATATTGATGTTACCATAGCGAACAATGAAGTTCTGGACAAGATAGTCTCAGTAAGAGGGAGAATACGATTGAGTCATTTAAAATGCAAAGCTCGTCTAGGAAATGCTAGCACATTGGATAGAGGTGATTATGCTTGAGGTGATTATGCTTTTTTTCTTCTCTGTAATGAATTAATTGTTTATTACCTGGACATATAAAACAAAGGATTTTTTTTTTGTAAACCCTGTCATACCCCTTTCATTATTTGGTAATTTGGAAAATATCTTGGAAAGAACAATAAGTGGCCTTGTTAAAAGTCAGTCTAAGGGGGCGCCATACATGAATCAGGAATAAAATTTGGAGTTTCTAGTATTGGGAAAGGAAAATGTTTCAAACGCTAGTTCTAAGATTCCATGACCTTGGAACTGCATCCTTATGTGTGACTGATTCAAAGGCAGGCAAACAGGAACAGTGATCACATTAGAAATCTTTAATTTGAAGTGAAATGATACTTAAGGGGAGTTGTGAGCTGTCTCATCCTTCCACTAGTTACTGCATCTTGTTAGGATTTTACGTTTTCATTATTGTTCCTTTTAGTATTAATATTCTTAAATCTTTGAACTAATAGAATCTGCAAAACTGAATAAACAGAACTAAAAAACTCTCAAGTATCTGTTATACCATGGCTGCAAGAGAGTTTATTTAATGTATCTATTGAATACAATGTGATCAGAGTTGGTTGCTTGTAATGGTTTTGCTGTAGTTGGAACAAACTGATGACTGTAATTTTAGTTTGGGGGTACAAGATGAATCTTTGATCCCTCGGGATATGTGCTTTAGGAACATTACAACTTGTATGTCATTGTCATGATTCTTTGTTTAATTACATTCTATTTCTGCTAATGCATTTTTCAATTTTGATTTTTTTTTTCAGAGGTTCTCTAAACTTTGATTGCATAATCATTCCCCCTCCCCCACCCCGCCCAAAAAATAAATAAATAAATAAATCAAATCTTAATACCTATTTTGCCTAAACTATCTTCAAATGTACACTTGCATTTTTAAGATTACCAAAAGGGTGTATGTCTTCATAGAATTTTGTGCATAATATTTATTGGTTTAAGGAAATTTTCAACTTTCACATGGACATGCTATCATGTGTTCGGTCCGTGTCTGTAAACTAATTTAATTTTGGATGCTGCTGAACAGATTCAACAGAACACAACTGTAACACAGCCCATAAAGGTTAAAAGTTGAACCCACTGCAATGCGGCCCAAACTCAAAAGGTGAAAGGAGAAAGCATAAGTTGTACATATAGCCCTTTCAGGTTTGCAATGGTATGTTTTGAGAGACTAAACAGGATACAGTTTTTGACATGGCAACTTGTTTGTAGGAATTTCTTTATTACATGAATGTGACAGGATGAATAGTCAGGTATCTCATATTTGTGATGGTGACTATATCAGAGGAAGACATGCTAATATGATGAAGGTAACAAAATAGAGGAAGTTTTCAAATTTCAATTGATTTTCTATTTTTCATCATGCAAAACAATTACATTAGTGTTGCTCATCTGAAAGTCCAAGAGATAAGCACAATCGTTTGTTTTAGAGATGGTTGATTATTTGTCTGAGAGAAGTGTATGTGCCTACAACGGCAACAAAAAACCCAGATGTCAGAATCCCCACAATTACCACCAGCTCTAACCCAAATCGTCGAGCAGCTTTATTAATCCTTAGGTAGCAAAGGCAGGGGAACAACACAGAGACGGCCACACTAAAAGAAGAACCAATAAAAGCCATTATATAGCCAAAAAATGGAATGGTTAGTGCCACGATTAGCGTGCTGATCATGATTAGGGTTCTGACGAGGATGCTGAGTGATCTGTTGTTGCCCAAACGAAGTGTGTCCTCAATAGCTTTGGCAATTGGTGTGATGATGACTGCATACTTGGTCAGGGGATTTACTAGTGCTGTGTATATTGCTATTTTTGCACTGATTTTTCTGATAGGAAGGTTTAATGTCACCTGAGAGTTTAAATTTTCTCCATATATAAGGTACCCAAGAACTGCCATTGATCCATAGATGACTGTGCTCGTAATGAAGCAGACGAGTAAGACCTGCAATAAGAGCGCGAAAGAGAGTTGATGAGATTTTCCGAAATTATTTTTTTAAATATATTAAAATATCTTTATTTTTTTTATTTCCATCAATAATTAAGTCATTTCATTCAATTTTATTTAGTTATACTGTTAAAAAATCATGAAAAATACCAAATTATCCCTCTAACTTTTTGAGACACCATGCCCAGCAACAAAAATCCCCAAATTCTATTTGAAATTCCACTACCAAATCCAAAAGATTAGAGATCAAAACTAAAAATTTAATTAATCAAAATCGTCAACACACTACAAAATTAAAAGATTAAACTAAATAAATCTATATGTAAATAATTATATTTTTATAAATCTGTATCAATAAATTATATTTTACAAATTTGATGCACAGTATGAAGCAAATATTGAAAACTGAGGACTTTGCATCGAATTTGCAGCATGCAGCAACAGTGAATCTGCAGCATGCATCGATAATGTTGATGGGGCTCAATTAGTCGAGAAGAAGAATAAGAGAAAGTAGAGGACCCGCGTGATTATCATCATAATAAAATATTAGAGATATCCAATATATTACAGTTTGAATATTAATTTCTTGTACAACATCACAAATGCTATGATGATTTATTATTAAAATTAATCAACACGTGCATGCAAAAAATATTAAAAAAAATTACTATTTAATTTATTTAATTTTTATATTATATAGAAACTCATTAATTGTGAGATTTTAATTTTATTAATTTTAACAGTTAAATATTATAAAAAAATTAAAATATTTATATACTTCTTACAAAATTAAAAAATTTTAAATTATAGAGATTAAATAATAAAATATTCTAAAACTAATAAAAATATTAGTTAATAATTTTTTAAAATTTGAGAGACAAAATAATTAAAAATTAATTAGTAAAAAGAGATACTACTTTGAGGATTCTGTGATCAATCTTACCTTAGAAAATTGGCTTCTATCTTTCATGGAATTGCACATAATCGGGAAAACTGCATGACCACAATAACAAATGGTAAACAAACTTATAGCAGTAGGCAAACCTCCCCAGTTCCAGAGCAAATCTCCTTCATGGAACCCAACACCATCAACCGCACCAGCCCATAAAACACAACCAAGCAACACAACAGAAGCCAAAACCCCACCAGCAGAAACATAAGCCAACATTCCTAAACTCCTTAACCATGTTGTCGGTAAGATTACAAGGGCAGTGAGCAGAACAAACCCTTGTTTGCCTCCAATTTTCATTCCACCAACTCTGAAACTCATGTTTGGAAACAGCTTGTTTAAATTGTCACCTTCTAGTATCAGAAACTCTACTGCAATCAAATATAGCTCAAGACACATGAATATGGATACTAGAGCTCTTCCTTTGTAACCGAAAGCTCTCCCTCCTATATCTGGATAAGTTTTGATGGCTGGATCTTCATCCATACAACGTCGCAGAAGTAAGCCTGTGTACCAGCACAGAGTTGCTATCAGAAACAGAAGTATTAAGCTCAGCCAGCCTCCTTGAGAAAGTGCATATGGAGTTGATAGGATCCCAACACCTGCAAGAACAGACGATGCTTTTAGCAGGAGTTCAGATACTAAAGCTGTTCTTAGTTAATAAATATATGGAATTGGTTACAAATGTTGTTGCACTTTCAAACACGATGATGGGTTTAAGTCAGAATCCTGATAAAGCTAATGGAAAACAAATTGTATTGCCTAGAATGGAGTCATTACAGGAAAAATGAGGACACTGAACTAAACTAAGTGACAATGGAAAATTGGAAACTGATTGTTTCTTATGATTAGACGGATATACATCATAGAAAAATGCTAAAGTAAACTTGTGACACACACACACACATAAAGAGAGAGAGAGAGAGAGAGAAGAGACCAGCTAAAGTATTAATTCCATTAAAGCAAGTCCTAAGGAAGGTGGTGCCTTTGCCAGGTTCCTGTGATTGTGGAAGCTGGTTTTGTGTCTCCATATTTCCTCTGCCTGTGGCTAGGTTGTCTAAATTTTGGTTGCCCATATCTTAAGATGTTGGTATATATAGAAGTGAGGGAGTAATGATTTTGCCTTGTGGGTCAAAAGATAGTTTTTTTTTTTTTTTTCGCTCTCTTTTATACATCAGAAGTAAAATTTTTCAGTTGGTGTAAAATGGAAGATAGTGAGGATGAGTAGATGGCCATTTCAATAGGTTGGCATCCCAATACTTTGTCACAGTTCCTATCCACCTCTCAAAAAGGGTATCCGCTCACATGTCACCACCACTCTTTTGTTCAACTACAGTTCCTGCTGCCTTCTGATTCAGGATTCTTCCAATAATTAGCTCCAGCTCAAAATTTAATATTTTGAGGCTAAAAAAAAAAAATTGAAAGCAACAAAAATACCAAATTTTATTTTTTGTCTAAATTTATTTCTGACTTTCATTTAAATAGCATGTATTCCTGCAATGGAAAATTTTGGAACTATTTTTATAAGTAATCAATAGTTTTTTTTTTTTTTTTGAAATGGAAGTAGCGAATTCTCATATGAGAACATGATTTCCTTAATTTCATTATTTTCATTTAACATGATTATAAATATTTATAGAGTTAACTTATATGTGAATAATATCACTTTATGCATATTTCCATATTAGAATTTTCAAGCATGAATCAGTTGCTATGTGGTGATGCCTTGGTGAATCTTGCGAAGGAATAATCTTTTCAAATACCGGATAATGATCTGAGATTCAGAAAGAGTAGGTTTTAATATGAGTAGCTAAGCTTAACTTGAATAATTCACGCTTTCCTTTTTTATTCTTTTTTCCTTTATCCTCTAATAACGCGTAACCGCCACCCTACTATAGTGTCATTTTTCTTAGATAGAGTTGTACGTCTGCCTTTTATATTTTTTTTTATTAGTTTTAGATTTGAGAGATTTCAATAAAATAAAAAAAATTTAATTTAAAAGTCTCTTAATAACTTTTTTTTGAAGGAATTTTTTAATGACTTTATAATTTAAATTTTTTTTTTAATTTAAATTTATTTATAATTTAAATTAATTTAAATTATATTGAGTTTGTTTATAATATAATCGAATTCAAATTTGAGTTTAAATGAGTTCAAATTCAAGTTTTTTTAGTAGAGTTTGAATTGGCTATTTAATGTGCTAAACGAACTTATTACGAATCGAGTTCGAACTGAACTCGAATTTAATATTTATTTTATAAATCAAGTTTGAGTTTATAAATAAAGTTCGAGTCGAGTTCGATTTCGAACTCAAACTTTTAAATTTATTTTTCAATTGAATCTGAATTTATCAAAACTTGAATCAATTTGATTCGATTACGGCCCTAATTTTAAGCTTAACTCTCCATAAAAACTCGATTGCAATTCGAGTCTCATTTACCCTGCCGGTCATCACGAAAAATCATAAATCAGCCCTTACACAACATATCAAATTCATATTTTTTATTAAATAAAAATTATATATATATATATATATATATATATATGAAAGAAGAACAATTTAGAAATTGAATGATGTTTAACTAAAATGATTATTTTCATTTTTCTACCTAAATAATAACGTTCTATGTGCATTGATAACACATAGCTACATGTACCTAAAATATCTGTACCAGTTCAATTTAAATTAATTTAAGTAATTTTTAAATTTTTTTATTTTTTTATTTATACGTTACATGATCTTTCATGGATAAGTCATAACAAAACCTTTCAAATTAAATAATAACATTAAGCTTAATTTCCATGATTGATTAAATTAATTCTCAATACTAGTATGAATGAGGTTCGTCTATGAAATTTATTTTGTACAAAAAAATTAAATAAATTTTTATATAAATTTACATATTTTTATTAAATTTTTATATTAAAAAATTAATTAAATTAAAATTCGGAGAAATTATTAAATTAATTTGATTTCATCAAATTAAAAGTTATTTTTCTTGATTAAAAACATTAATCTTCATTTAACATAAATAATTTTATAAAAAAAGAATTTAAATAATTTTTTATAAAATTATTCATGAGTTTATTTCTATATATAATGAAAATAGAGTCATAATAGTCTATTTATATATTAATTATAATAATAAATAATAATATTTTAAAATAGCTAAAAATAAAAAAACATAAAATTATGAGACATTTCGAATAATTATTATATTATAAATTATAAAATATGAATAGGTATTTTATATAATTAAATAAATAATTAAGAAAATTCAAATGAAAATTAATTATTATATAAAATTAAAATAATTAAGAAAAAAAGTTTAAAAAAATGTAGGAATAAGGAGAATCATCAAATATCTATTATAATAATAAAAAGCCAATTTTTAAATAATTATTATTAAAAATAAACATTAATTTCTTCATTTGAATGTTAATTAATGCTTCTGAAAGTATAGCATGAAAGAAATCGAAAATAAAAAAAGCCGAAAGTTACAATTGTAATTATTAATTTCAATAACTGTATAAAAGGGGTTTCAAACCGCAAGTTTTAAATATTTATTAGAAAAAAAAATATTTGTCTTAATATACATTATAATTAATGAATTTATTTTTTTATTTTTAAAATTCATCGCTTTAATTCATAAATTTTAATCATGTTAAAATTACAGATTATTCTATACAATAATTTTGTTAAATTAATAATTTAAAAATAATTAAAGGAAAAATATTAAAATTAATTTCTTTCTGTCATTCTCTTAGTGTCTAGTCTAAAATAATATTCTTTCCATCTAAACTCTTATCTTATTGTACCTCTAAAGCCGGTTGCGCCATTAATTTCTTCTTCTTTTAACAATGGTATTTTGTAATGGTGGCTCCTTTTTATTTACTATTTGATCTGAATTCTTGGACACTCAAATCACTTTTTTATGTCTCACAAATTGTTTCTTCTTTTGAATTCATAGGCATGCAATTTGATTTTAAATTTTCTTCTAGTCAAGATGTGGATTCTAGATTTTGGGCTTATATCGAGATTTACGTCGATTGTTTCCTTAATATTGTTGCTTTTTTACTTGGAAATGTATTTGTGTTATTGACATTTTAATATAAGATTAATTAGATTTCGTTAGAAGTTTCAATCAATAACGTTTGACTAATATGAAACAATAAAAACGAGAAGTTAAAAATCGAAATCTCTTATTAAAATTTTTGAAAGATTGAAAAAGTTTTTCCAAAACAGTCAACAAAAAAACTATTTATAATAGAAAACTCTAATATGAAAAATTATAAAAAAATAATCAAAATACAAAATTGACCTTCTAAACAGTGAAATTTTCGTCTCAAATTTTGTGACAGATCTACGGTCCTCGTCATACTTTTGAAAGTCGTGCGTCTCGAAATTTTCTTTCCGAAAAGCTATCGTGGGTCTCCATCGAACGTGAACAATAAAAATTAGGGCTGATCCAAGTCTGTCGTAAAATCCAAAACTAATTGCTCCGTATCATTCTCTTCCACTCGTAAAGAACTCGACCTCGAGTTGTCATCAGTAGGGTAGTACTGAAATAGATCCGCCACGTTAAACGTCTTAGAAATTTTCATCTCATTTGGGAGATCAAGAACATAAACATTGTCATTAATCTTCTGAATGATTCGAGAATTGACCAATCTTCTGAATGATTCGAGAATTGACCAATCTTCTTTGGGTTTAACTTTTTCTATTCTCTATCACGTTCCTTGTATAAATACACCATAACTTAGTTACTGACATTGAAGGACTTGAAACGCTTATGTTTATCGACTATAGCTTTATACTTGTCATTGGCTTTTGTAAGGTATTGTTGTACCTATTTGAAAACGTCTACATGCTGCTTTGTCAAGTTGTTTGCTGCAATACTATTGGGAGAACCTGCAGGAAGGGCAATAAGATCAACTGTCTATGCTGGAATTTTTCTGCACACAACTGCATAGGGCAACATCTTTATAGAGTTGTAGACAGAACTGTTGTAAGTAAATTCTTAGGCAAGAGCAAGATCCCAAGCGATTTTCTTATCACTGCAGATGCAGCGCAGAAGATTGTCAAGAGTGCGGTTCACGACTTTATTTTGACCATCAATTTGGGAATGGGTAGCACTGCTATATCAAAGTTCAGTTCCAAAATATTTCCATAAAATCACCCAAAAGTGAGTTAGAAATTTCACATCTCTGTCAGAAGTAATAGTCTTAGGAATGTGATGTACGCGAACAACCTCCTGAAAAAACAGTTTTGCAACATAAGAAACATCATTAGTTTTCTTGCAAGGAATGAAATACGCCATTTTGGAGAACCTGTAAACAAGAACAAAAATAGAATCAGATCCACATTGAGTACGTGGAAGACCAAGAACAAAATCTATAAACAAGTCCTCCCAAGGATATTCTGAAATAGGCAATAGAGTGTATAAGCCTGTATTCTGCGAATGACCCTTCTGAGTTTGACAAATTGAACCCTTCTGGACCATCCGACCTGTATCATTTTTCAATTGTGGCTAGTAAAAACACTCCTCCAAACCAGCAATAGTCTTATCACGCCCCAAATGACCACTCAAACCTACTCCATAGACCTTTCGAATTAGTTTTTCCCGGCAGAGAAGATCGAGGAATGCATAACCTATTCTCCTTAAAAAGAAAGCCATCATGTATCAAAAAACCATCAGTAGACTAGTGAGCCTGGACTTTAGCTCATATATCAGCAAAATCATCATCTGTAGCATACAAATCCTTCAGAAATTCAAAATCCACAACCTCCTGATTAACTGTAATCAATAGGGCAGCCCTCTTACTCAAAGTTTCTGCAACCTTATTACTATGGTCAGTCTTATATTTTATGACATAATGAAAGGCTCCAAAATAAGCTGCCCATCGAGCATGCATCTTATTCACATGTTTTTCAGTTTTAAAGTGAATTAAAGATTGATGGTCTGTGTGAATAATAAACTCTCACCTAATCAAATACTGTCCCCAAGTTTTAAAGGCCCGGAATATTGCATATAACTCATGCTCATAAGTAGATCATTTCCTCCTAGTTTCATTCAATTTCTCACTAAAGAAGGTAATAGGCCTATTAGACTGTGACAACACTCCACCAATCCCAACTCCACAAATATCACATTCAACCTCAAACAATTTATCAAAATTGGGTAGAGCAGGAATAGGGGCAGAAGTAAGCTTATTTTTAATATCTTCAAAGCTCTTGTTAGTAGTGTCAGTCCAAGCAAATTTTTGCACTCTCTCTTTCTTCAAACAATCTGTGTTAGGGATAACAATGCTGCTGAAATTTTTGATAAACTGCCGATAGAAAGTAGCAAGTTCATGGAAGTTGCGAACATCTGAAATAGTTTTGGAGATAGGCTAGTTCCGTATTGCTTCTACCTTCTTCTCATCAACATGTATCTCTTCTGCACTAACAACAAATCCAAAAAACAAAACGCGCTCCATCATATAGATGCATTTTTTTAAATGAATAACTAGCTCACTTTCTTGCAAGGCTGTCATGACTTGACGGAAGTGCTGTAAATATTCTTCTTCACTGCGAGTAAAAATCAATATATTATCAAAATAAACAATCACAAATTTGAATAAGAAATGATGCAAAACCTGGTTCATAAGTCGCATGAACGTGCTAGGTGCATTCATCAAATCAAATGGCATAACCAACCACTCGTATAAGCCTTCCTTAGCCTTGAAGGCTGTCTTCCATTCATCTCCCTCCTTAATCCGAACTTGGTGATAGCCACTTTTAAGGTAGATCTTAGAGAAGACTTTAGACCCTAATAGCTGATCCAACATGTCATCCAGCCGCGGAATAGAAAATCGATACTGAACTGTAATTTTGTTGATGGCTCTGCTATCCACGCACATTCTCTAAGTTCTATCTTTCTTTGGAACTAATAAGGCAGGGACTCCGCAGGAGCTAATGCTCTCCCGAATATGCCCCTTCTTTAATAACTCTTCAACCTGTTCTTGGAGGATTTCACTCTCCTTTAGACTCATCTTGTAATGAGGTAGATTTGATAATTTTGATCGGCGAATAAGATCAATCTGATGTTGAATATCCCATAAAGGTGGAAGCTTGGAGGATTCCTTCACTATCCTAGGAAACTCCTCCAACAATTCTTTGACGGGTGGTGGTAAATATGGTGCATCCTCCGTTGCACCTATTGCTCTCACCAATAAAGCCAATGTGCCTCCAGATTTCTCAATTGCACCTGATAGCCTTTGCACTTCTATGGGAATAGCATCAGCATTCTTCCCTTCCACTTTAGAATGTTTTGCAGAACCAAAATGTAATACCCGGCTAGAGGCCGACATCGGAATTTCTACCGTCCGGTGGACTTCTGGGTGTCGGAAGGCTCTAGAGGGGTAAGGGTTATGTTTTTATATGTTTTTGAAGAGTTGTAACGGAAAATGAGTTTTTGCATGGGAAACACAAAGGAAGGAAATGACAAGTTCGGCCGCCGAAGGTCACTTTCGACCGCCGAACCTTGTATGGTTTCGGATTCACATTTGGCCGCCGAAGGTGGTCTAGCCAGCCACCTATTTAAGGGCGCCAAGTCGGTGGAAGGAGGATATTTTGCTTCCATCTTCAGTCAGAGGTGAGTCCAAACCCTTCCCAAGTTGACTTTCATGATCTTCTTCAAATCTTTCAAAGTTTGAAGAGTTTTGATAATTTTTGAATGTTTTAAGCAAAAAGAACTACGTTTGACGCTTGGAGAGTTTGAGAGAGGATTTCTCCATATCTCCACGTTGGGATCGTGTAATCTCTTGTTTAG
The DNA here is from genome assembly GCF_001659605.2 of Manihot esculenta. Taxonomy (NCBI): domain Eukaryota; kingdom Viridiplantae; phylum Streptophyta; class Magnoliopsida; order Malpighiales; family Euphorbiaceae; genus Manihot; species Manihot esculenta. Next base: position 9,537,762 of record NC_035165.2, on the reverse strand, counting down.
AAGAGGTAAGTACAGATCCAGAACCTCCTTTAATGAGTTGTGAAGGTTTTATGGAAGTTTAATGGGTAGTATGCATGATAGGGTTGAGTTGAGGTTTTTGGTGAGTGTGTGTGTAGAAGACAAAATAGTAATCTTCTTTCGATTCTATGTGAACATGTATGGATTCTCCTTACCTTTATGCAAAGCATCAACATTAAACTACCAAGGACGACTTGACAAAATTTCATAGCAATTCATATCCACAACATCACAATTAACAGGTTTAGTGTAGGATTTACTGATTGAGATAGGCACGCTGCAGATTCTGTTGACTTCAATTGTCAGACCTTCCTTAATCCATCCGACTTTGTATGACGAAGGGTGAGATTGTGTAGGCAACTGCAATTTCTCCACCAATTTCTTAGCTATCAAGTTCTCACAACTGCAGTTATCTATAATTAGCCTGCAAATCACTTCTCACACTCAACACTTTGCCTGAAAAATCTTCCTCCTTTGCATTGCATCCTCTTGTTTCGTCGAGCATAAGATTTTCTTCACCACATAGGTGACCTCTCCATCTTCAAAACCAACAATAGATTCATCATCGTCATCCACTTCCTCCTCAAATTCAGCCACCTGTTCAACCACATTAACCTATCGGCGATCATTATTAACTCCTTTGCGTTTTGGACAATTATTCGATCGATGACCAGGTTGCTTGCAGCGGTAACATATGTCTCCCATTGGTTTCTGATAATGATTGGTTTTGCCTCCTTTGTCTACTATAGTGGCGGCTACTTTTCTCTTACTGTCTCTCCTTTCTTTCATAATATTATGAGGATTGCCAAAATTTATAACCTTAGAAGGTTGCCCGCTATAATTGCCTCTATACTGCTGAGTTCCTGTCGAATCAGAATTTTTACAATTAAAATTTTGGTCATACTAATGTCGAGGTTGGCAATCAACACGTACTTTTGCCCTTTTTACCATCTCAATGGCATCTGCCAAAGTGAAAATCGCAGCTACTCCAATTATGTAGCGAATTTTGTGATTCAGGCCCCTCTGATTATGAGCAACTTGTTGGGCTTCGTTCTCATAGTTTTCACACCTCGCCTGCAACCTCAAAAACTCCTTGGTATATTCATCCACCCTTTGACTCTCTTGAATACAGTCATGATACCGGTTATACAAAATCTGAGTGTGATCACTAGGCAAGAATCGCTGCTCAATCATCTGCTTTATCAGCAACCAGTTTCGTATAGGTTACAGCCTCATGCGAGAGTTTTCGTTTTGAACCAAATTCCACCAGGCTGCTGTGCCACCCTTTAATTTATAGGGCATAATAAGAACCTTTTGATCATCTTCCACATTCATAACTTTGAAGAACTTATCAACCTCCGTCAACTAATCAAGAACAGATTCTACATCCAACGACCTAGAAAAGTTTTGAAGGTCTATCTTAATCTTATAACCTTCCTGACAATTTTGTTGGGGATTTACAGCCACAGGATTGGCAACTATAGGATTTGAAACCAGCTGTAACGACCCGAAAAATCGGACCGCTACCGGCGCTAGGATCCGGGTCGGCTTAAGGCCGCCAAGACCCGTAGCAAGCTTGACATACAACCTGAAAACCTGTTTAATCCCATACATGATCAACAACATACATAAAATTTAAAACTTTTCTTTCACACATAAGCCAAACTCAACCTGTGCATGCATTGAATATACTCATAATCATAAACATGACCCCTTAGTGGGATCTCCTCAATGCCCCAATGGGCATAACGTCATATGTTGAGTTGGTCTACATAAACATCATAAAAAGATCTAAGATCATGTATTAAAAGGGATACCTCATACATAAATTCAAGCACAATCTCTAATCCTCAAAGTCATTACATGACTAAAACTGTACTTTTACATAACATTATTACATTTATCATGTCCACACTATCTATTACATACACAAGACTTTATTACTCTTACGGATCTCCTGGTCTACCCTGTACCTGCAATCCTGGGGAAAAATGGGAGAGGGGTGAGCTACTAGAGCCCAGTGAGTAGAATAATAAAAACATTTAAATCATATGGCATCATGGAATGCATCACATCACAGCTAATCACACCAAGGATGAACTTGTCACCAATAGCCCTCTACATAGTCCAACTGTGCCAGAACGTAGAATGGGTCCTAGTCTTTCTCTTACATAACATAGCATAACATAACAGTCCAACTGTGCCAGAACGTAGAATGGGTCCTGGTCTTTCCCTTACATGGTGCCAGCGAACGTAGAATGGGTCCCACTGGTCTTACATTCCGTACTGTACATATCACATCGTCATATCATAGATCGAGGGCTTTGGATCATCCAACGTTCATCCACATCAATCAACAACAAAGTATGCAATGCAACATATTCGTGAATTCTAATGCAAACAACCTAGTACATCTCATGGCATTCATGATGCGTGAAACATGCTAAAAAGTCCATTATTTGCTTTAAAACATAATGAGTTATTCCACTCACCTCCGGGTAGCTCTGATCAGACACTGGAGCAGCTGACTCATTGCTGGGGTCCTCGGTTCCTCGGGTCCGAACCTACACAGGTGGACTCAAATGAGGGACCAAACAAACATGAACATAACTCTAAACTACTCCCCAAAAACCCCCTAAAACATCATGAAACAATCATAGAAAAACATGCAAGAGAGGGCTGGACAGGGCACTTTCGGCAGCAAGTTCGGCGGCCGAAAGTCCCTCCAGAGCCGAAAGTCAGGCAGGTTCGGCGGCACCTTCGGCGGCCGAAACTCCCAGACAGAGGCGAAACTCATGCATGTTCGGCGGCCGAAACTCCCAGACAGAGACGAAAGTCTCCTTTCGGGGGCGAGCTTCGGCAGCCGAAGGCTGCCTCCACAAGCATGTTCGGCGGCCGAAAGTTCCTTCGGCTGCCGAACCTGGTTTCTCCCTTAGTGGCAGAAACTCAACTCTTCTATGCACATTTGCCTCCAAAACTATCCAATCATGCATAAACCTATTCTACAACATTCCCAATCATACACAAGTAAACATACAAGTTTCTAGGGGCATCAAACCATCAAAAACCCCAACTACAACACACAAGCAACTCACATTGTTCAAAGACACATATAAAACCCATAAACCTAACCATGAGCTAAACATGCATTCTACCCCATAGATCGACTTAAAACTTACTTAAAACATGCAATGAGCTTAAGAACGGCTCTTACCTCGTGGAGATCGAGAGAGAGACGACCTAAACTCGGAGATGGGAGGGGTTGAGTTCCCTTGGACCTCAAAACTCCAAAACTATGCTCAAAGCTTGAAAATCTTCAAAACAAAGTAAAAACTCATGAAAATCGAGTAGGATTGGAAGGAAAGGACTCAAGGTCGGTGAGGGACGGCGGAGAGCTCACCTTGGCCGGAAATGGGGAAAAAAGCTCGCCCGTTTTCGGCTAAGGGACCCTTTTATAGTGGCTGGCCAGGCCACGTTCGGGGGCCGAACGTGCCTCCGCATGCACGCCATGTTTGGCGGCCGAACCTGAACTTTCCTCACTTATGCTTTCGGGGGCCTAAAGGCGCTCCCGAAGGCATGCATGTTCGGCGGCCGAACTTGAGGTTCGGCGGCCGAACCTGAGTTTTCCTTCAAGGTTGTTTTTATGAAAAACTCATTTCCAATTTTCTTAAAACTATGAAATACCTTAAAACATTTTATGAAAACATGATTCTACCCTACTAGAGGCTTCCGACATCCGAGATTCCACCGGACGGTAGGAATTTTGATACCGGAGTCTAGCCGGGTATTACATTCTCCCCCCCTTAAGAACATTCGTCCCCGAATGTTCCTCAACTAGCACATAGCATGGCATAAGACATAACATACATACATAGCACATAAACACATAGAGATCTAACCTTAAAAGAGATGAGGGTACTGTTGGAGCATGGACTCCCGTGTCTCCCAAGTGCATTCCTCCAAATTGTGGTGGTTCCACAGGACTTTCACCATCGGGATTTCCTTGTTTCTTAGCTTTCTTATCTGGGTGTCTATGATCCGTACTGGCTGTTCAACATAAGTGAGATCCTCTTGGGCCTCCACATCAGGCTCACTAAGAACCTTGTTCGGATTTGACACAAACTTCCTCAACATTGAAACATGGAAAACCGGATGGATCCTTTCCATTGAAGCAGGTAAATCCAGCTTGTACGACACATTCCCAATCTTTTGCAAGATTTCAAAGGGTCCAATGTATCGTGGGGCTAGTTTACCTTTCTTTCCGAAGCGGACCACTCCCTTCATAGGAGACACCTTGAGCAATACCAGATCCCTCTCCTGAAACTCGACCTGTCTTCTGCGGATGTCTGCATAACTCTTCTGCCTGCTTGCAGCAGTCTTGATCCTTTCTCTGATTATGGGTACTACCCTGCTGGTAATCTCTACTATCTCAGGCCCTGCCAAGGCCTTTTCCCCAACTTCTTCCCAGCAAACAGGTGACCTGCACTTCCTCCCATACAAAGCTTCATATGGAGCCATCCCGATGCTAGCATGATGGCTGTTATTGTAGACAAACTCCACCAAAGGTAGATGCTGCCTCCAAGAACCGCCAAAGTCCAGCACACACATCCTGAGCATATCCTCTATGGTCTGGATGGTTCTTTCTGACTGTCCGTCCGTCTGTGGATGGAAAGCAGTGCTAAAATCCAACCTGGTACCCATGGCGTTCTGCAGACTCCGCCAAAATTTGGAGGTGAACTGGGGCCCTCTATCTGACACTATCGAAACAGGAACCCCATGCAGTCTGACGATCTCATCGACATACACCTGCGCCAACTTGTCCACAGAATAGCCACTCCTAACAGGGATGAAGTGAGCAGATTTGGTGAGTCTGTCCACAATCACCCATATGGAGTCCAATCTGTTGGACGCCGCCGGTAACCCCACTACGAAGTCCATAGCTATATTTTCCCATTTCCATTCTGGAATAGGTAGTGGGTTAAGCATTCCAGCCGGCTTCTGATGTTCCAGCTTCACCCTCTGACACACTTCGCAGGCTGACACAAAATGTGCCACTTCTTTCTTCATAGCTGGCCACCAATAAACTTTCTTCAAATCTTGATACATCTTGGTGGCTCCGGGGTGAACGCTGTATCTTGCATTATGAGCCTCTCTCATAATGTCTCCTTTTAGCCCTATGTCATCTGGTACACATAGTCGACTCCCATAGCGGAGGATCCCTTTGCTATCGAACCTGAACTCACTATCTTTGCCTGACTGAACAGTCCTGGCAAACTTCACTAACTCCGGGTCCTCATGCTGTTTCTGAGCCACCTGCTCCAGAAACACGGGTGCCACTCTCATTTGGGCCACTAAAGCACCTATACCAGACAACTCCAACTGTAGACCTTCCTCAACGAGCTTGTAGAACTCCTTCACCACTGGCCTCCTCTCAGCCGATATGTGGGATAAACTGCCAAGTGGTTTCCGGCTTAAGGCGTCTGCCACAACATTCGCCTTACCCGGATGGTACTGAATTTTGCAATCATAGTCACTCAGCAGCTCCACCCATCTTCTCTGTCTCAAATTTAAATCTCTTTAACTCAGGATGTACTGCAGGCTCTTATGATCTGTAAAGATCTCACATTTTACCCCGTAGAGCTAGTGCCTCCACATCTTGAGCGCAAAGATTACTGCTGCCATCTCTAGGTCATGTGTGGGGTAATTCAACTCATGCTTCTTCAGCTGCCTAGAAGCATAAGCAATCACCCTCTCATTCTGCATTAGTACACAACCCAGTCCCACACGGGACGCATCACAAAAGACTGTAAAGTCCTCATCACTAGATGGCAGAGCTAACACTGGTGCTGAAGTCAACCTCTTCTTAAGCTCTTCAAAACTCTCTTCGCACTGGTCGGTCCATAGAAACTTCTGATTCTTCCTGGTTAGTCTGGTAAGAGGAGTTGCAATCTTTGAGAAGTCCTGAACGAACCTCCTGTAGTAACCTGCCAAACCCAAGAAACTTCTAATCTCCGTCACTGAAGTGGGTCTAGGCCAGTTAGCCACAGTTTCTGTCTTCTTGGGGTCCACCTCTATCCCATTTTCTGACACCACATGCCCCAAGAACGAAATGCTCCTCAGCCAGAACTCACACTTGGAGAACTTGGCATACAAGCCATGTTCCCTCAAGGTCTGCAAAACCAACCGCAGATGATGGGCATGCTCCTCTGCATTCCTAGAATACACCAAGATATCATCTATGAAGACAATAACAAAGTGGTCCAGGTATTGACTAAACACTCTGTTCATGAGAACCATGAATGCTGCAGGGGCATTGGTCAACCCAAACGGCATTACAAGAAACTCAAAATGCCCATATCTGGTCCTGAAAGCTGTCTTTGGCACATCTTCATCCCTTATCCTTAGCTGATGGTACCCTGATCTTAGATCTATTTTGGAGAAACAACCCGCTCCTGCTAGCTGGTCGAATAGATCATCGATCCTTGGCAGAGGGTACCTATTTTTGGTAGTGACTTTGTTCAACTGCCTGTAGTCGATACAAAGTCTGAGGGACCCATCCTTCTTTCTCACAAATAAAATCGGAGTACCCCAAGGTGAGGTACTCTGTCGGATGAAGCCCCTTTCTACCAGCTCTTGCAATTGCTCTTTCAATTCCTTCAACTCGGTTGGGGCCATCCTGTAGGGAGGGATAGAGATCGGTCTAGTTCCAGGCACCAACTCTATCTCGAACTCTATCTCCCTAGCAGGTGGTAAACCTGGAAGCTCGTCTGGAAAAACATCCTGAAATTCTCTGACAACTGGTACCGAGGCTGGCTCCCTGACCTGACTACTAAGCTCTCTCACATGAGCCAAATACCCCTGACATCCCTTCCTAAGCAACCTACGAGCCTGAAGAGCTGATATCAGACCTCTAGGTGTGCCCCTCTTGTCTCCTCTGAAGACGACCTCTAACCCGTTCTGATCTCTGAACTTGACTACCTTGTCTCTGCAGTCCAAGGTAGCACCATGGGTAGATAGCCAATCCATCCCTAGAATGACGTCAAAGTCTGTCAAATCTAGAACCACAAGGTCGGCGGAGAGGCATCTTCCCTCAACAAAAATTGGACTGTACTGGCAGACTGACACTGCCACTGACGGGTCAAACTTAGGTCCACTGACCCATAGGGGACACTCTAACCCAGAGACTATCACACCCAACTTCTCGACGGCTCTCAGAGCAATAAATGAATGAGATGCACCCGGGTCCATTAATGCATACACATCAGAACACCCAATGACGAGATTACCTGACACCACGGTGTTGGATGTGTTAGCCTCCTGCTGAGTCATGGTGAAGATCCTGGCTGGAGCTGATGGACCTTCACCTCGGGAACCAGAAGAAGAGGCTGCCCCTCTCCCTCTACCTCTGCCACTGCCCTGAGTTGTGGCTGGAGCTGCTGGCTGAGCCACACTACCAGAAGCTGTCTGCTGGGGCTGGCCCATAAAAGGTGCTCTAGGACACTGCCGAGCTATGTGTCCCTCCTATCCACATCTGAAACATGTATTAGTCCCAGCTCGACACACTCCCCTGTGCGGCCTTCCACATCTCTGGCATTCTGTACCATCTGAGCCTGAGCTCGAGCCACCGCCAAATCCCATACCGGAAGGGTGAGGGTGGGGGTGCAGCATTCCCCGAGGTGGGGTTTGCCGGGTTAGGATAGAAGGGTGAGGGTGGATAAGCTGGGTACTGTGTGAAAGGTGGATAGAAAGGTGGATAAGGCATGTAGGTGGGATAGGGGTTAAAGCTGGAATAATCCGACGTACCTCCCATCGAATACCCTGAACCCTGAGGAAAGGGTGGATACTGGGGTGGAAAACCATACCCCGAGGCCTGAACGCCTCCCTGTGACTCCCCTGTCCCCTCTTCCTCCATGCTAACATCCAGATTCCCATCCCTCCTCTGATCCTCTTCCGTAACCTCCCTCACATCTGAAGAACTTCCTCCTCTATCTGTCCCCCTTCTGCTAGCATCAAAAGACCTTCTAGGGTCCCTTAACACTCTTTCTCTGTTTGTTCTGCATGACATTGCCCTAGGCAATGTAGGAGGACGGGCGCTCGTGCCCTCATCCTCAGGTGGTACTCCAGTCAATCTTGCAGATCGACGGGTTCCTCTCATCCTAATTTCTGAAAAACGGAACACATCACACAAACATTAGCATCATATGGTTCATGTGGGCACACATGAACCCTCATCACATATACATCATTCATATCATAGCATCAATGTACATGTATATAATCATGGCATTTCATATCATCATACAAGACAGGACTCCGCATCCTATCCTAGTGGACATGATCTTCCTATTGTGCTTGACTTTCTAGAACATCTATGAGCCCGATACTCTAGGTCTGATCCTATAAACCTAGGGCTCTGATACCATTCTGTAACGACCCGAAAAATCGGACCGCTACCGGCGCTAGGATCCGGGTCGGCTTAAGGCCGCCAAGACCCGTAGCAAGCCTGACATACAACCTGAAAACCTGTTTAATCCCATACATGATCAACAACATACATAAAATTTAAAACTTTTCTTTCACACATAAGCCAAACTCAACCTCTGCATGCACTGAATATACTCATAATCATAAACATGACCCCTTAGTGGGATCTCCTCAATGCCCCAATGGGCATAACATCATATGTTGAGTTGGTCTACATAAACATCATAAAAAGATCTAAGATCATGTATTAAAAGGGATACCTCATACATAAAGTCAAGCACAATCTCTAATCCTCAAAGTCATTACATGATTAAAACTGTACTTTTACATAACATTATTACATTTATCATGTCCACACTATCTATTACATACACATGACTTTATTACTCTTACGGATCTCCTGGTCTACCCTGTACCTGCAATCCTGGGGAAAAATGGGAGAGGGGTGAGCTACTAGAGCCCAGTGAGTAGAATAATAAAAACATTTAAATCATATGGCATCATGAAATGCATCACATCACAGCTAATCACACCAAGGATGAACTTGTCACCAATAGCCCTCTACATAGTCCAACTGTGCCAGAACGTAGAATGGGTCCTGGTCTTTCTCTTACATAACATAGCATAACATAACAGTCCAACTGTGCCAGAACGTAGAATGGGTCCTGGTCTTTCCCTTACATGGTGCCAGCGAACGTAGAATGGGTCCCACTGGTCTTACATTCCGTACTTTACATATCACATCGTCATATCATAGATCGAGGGCTTTGGATCATCCAACGTTCATCCACATCAATCAACAACAAAGTATGCAATGCAACATATTCGTGAATTCTAATGCAAACAACCTAGTACATCTCATGGTATTCATGATGCGTGAAACATGCTAAAAAGTCCATTATTTGCTTTAAAACATAATGAGTTATTCCACTCACCTCCGGGTAGCTCTGATCAGACACTGGAGCAGCTGACTCACTGCTGGGGTCCTCGGTTCCTCGGGTCCGAACCTACACAGGTGGACTCAAATGAGGGACCAAACAAACATGAACATAACTCTAAACTACTCCCCAAAAACCCCCTAAAACATCATGAAACAATCATAGAAAAACATGCAAGAGAGGGCTGGACAGGGCACTTTCGGCGGCAAGTTCGGCGGCCGAAAGTCCCTCCAGAGCCGAAAGTCAAGCAGGTTCGGCGGCACCTTCGGCGGCCGAAACTCCCAGACAGAGGCGAAACTCATGCATGTTTGGCGGCACTTTCGGCGGCCGAAACTCCCAGACAGAGACGAAAGTCTCCTTTCGGGGGCGAGCTTCGGCAGCCGAAGGCTGCCTCCACAAGCATGTTCGGCGGCCGAAAGTTCCTTCGGCTGCCGAACCTGGTTTCTCCCTTAGTGGCAGAAACTCAGCTCTTCTATGCACATTTGCCTCCAAAACTATCCAATCATGTATAAACCTATTCTACAACATTCCCAATCATACACAAGTAAACATACAAGTTCCTAGGGGTATCAAACCATCAAAAACCCCAACTACAACACACAAGCAACTCACATTGTTCAAAGACACATATAAAACCCATAAACCTAACCATGAGCTAAACATGCATTCTACCCCATAGATCGACTTAAAACTTACTTAAAACATGCAATGAGCTTAAGATCGGCTCTTACCTCGTGGAGATCGAGAGAGAGACGACCTAAACTCGGAGGTGGGAGGGGTTGAGTTCCCTTGGACCTCAAAGCTCCAAAACTATGCTCAAAGCTTGAAAATATTCAAAACAAAGTAAAAACTCATGAAAATCGAGTAGGATTGGAAGGAAAGGACTCAAGGTCGGTGAGGGACGGCGGAGAGCTCACCTTGGCCGGAAATGGGGAAAAAAGCTCGCCCGTTTTCGGCTAAGGGACCCTTTTATAGTGGCTGACCAGGCCACGTTCGGGGGCCGAACGTGCCTCCGCATGCACGCCATGTTCGGCGGCCGAACTTGAGGTTCGGCGGCCGAACCTGGACTTTCCTCACTTATGCTTTCGGGGGCCTAAAGGCGCTCCCGAAGGCATGCATGTTCGGCGGCCGAACTTGAGGTTCGGCGGCCGAACCTGAGTTTTCCTTCAAGGTTGTTTTTATGAAAAACTCATTTCCAATTTTCTTAGAACTATGAAATACCTTAAAACATTTTATGAAAACATGATTCTACCCTACTAGAGGCTTCCGACATCCGAGATTCCACCGGACGGTAGGAATTCCGATACCGGAGTCTAGCCGGGTATTACACCAGCTGTGGGCGTTCGGCTGCGGTTGGTGGTTTCCCTATTGTAGGGCTAACTGTCCGATCATCTCCCTCAATTCTGCCAAGGCTGTCTCAATTGCTGCGAGTCGCGCTTCTTGATTGTCTGCCATGGACGAACCTAGGACCTGTGGATTATGGTGGCTCTGATTCTAATCTGATATATGACTTATTAGACTCCGTAAGGAGTTTCAACCAATAACGTTTGGTTAAGACGAAACAATAGAAACAAGAGATTAGAAGCTGAAAACTCTTATTGAAATTCTTGAAAGATTGAAAAGTATCTCCAAAACCGCCAAGGACAGACTATTTATAATAGAAAACCTTAGTATGAAAAATTAATAAAAAAAATTAAAATGCAAAATTAACCCCCTGAATGGTGAAATTTTTGACTCAAACTTTATGACAGGACTACGATCCTAGTCATACGTCTTAAAATTTTCTTTTCGAAAAGTTATTGTGGTTTTCATCGAACGTCGGTAACAAAAATTAGGTCTGATCCAAATCTATCGTAAAATTCAAGACTAATTACTTCATATCATATTTACATTTGATGGTTGTGGTTGTACAACAATGTCTGGCCTTTGGGTGTGTTAAAACGATGTCTCATCTTTGTTTGTGGTCTTTTATAACATTATTCTTTCTTTAATCTTTTACCTGGATTTTCTTTAGAGAGCTTATTTAATGTATCTATTGAATACAATGTGATCAGAGTTGGTTGCTTGTAATGGTTTTGCTGTAGTTGGAACAAACTGATGACTGTAATTTTAGTTTGGTGGTAGAATCTTTGATCCCTCGGAATATGTGCTTTAGGAACATTAGAACTTGTATGTCATTGTCATGATTCTTTGTTTAATTACATTCTATTTCTGCTAATCTATTTTTCAATTGTGATTTTTTTTTTTCAGAGGTTCTCTAAACTTTGATTGCATAATCATTCCCCCCCCCCCCCGCCGCCCAATAAATCCTATTTTGCCTAAACTATCTTCAAATGTACACTTGCATTTTTAAGATTACCAAAAGGGTGTATGTCTTCATAGAATTTTGTGCATAATATTTATTGGTTTCTTACTGCATAAATAAGAATTTCAATTGAAGGAAATTTTCAACTTTCACATGGACATGCTATCATGTGTTCGGTCCGTGTCTGTAAACCAATTTAATTTTGGATGCTGCTGAACAAGATTCAACAGAACACAACTGTAACACAGCCGATAAAGGTTAAAAGTTGAACCCAATGCAATGCGGCCCAAACTCAAAAGGTGAAAGGAGAAAGCATAAGTTGTACATATAGGCCTTTCAGGTTTGCAATGGTATGTTTTGAGAGAGTATACAGGATACAGTTTTTGACATGGCAACATGTTAGTAGGAATTTCTTTATTACATGAATGTGACAGGATGAATAGTCAGGTATCTCATATTTGTGATGGTGACTATATCAGAGGAAGACATGTGCTAATATGATGAAGGTAACAAAATAGAGGAAGTTTTCAAATTTCAATTGATTTTCTATTTTTCATCATGCAAAACAATTACATTAGTGTTGCTCATCTGAAAGTCCAAGAGATAAGCACAATCGTTTGTTTTAGAGATGGTTGATTATTTGTCTGAGAGAAGTGTATGTGCCTACAGCGGCAACAAAAGACCCAGATATCAGAATCCCCACAATTACCACCAGCTCTAACCCAAATCGTCGAGCAGCTTTATTAATCCTTAGGTAGCAAAGGCAGGGGAACAACACGGAGACGGTCACACTCAAAAAAGCACCAATAAAAGCCATTATATAGCCAAAAAATGGAATGGTTAGTGCCACGATTAGCGTGCTGATCATGATTAGGGTTCTGACGAGGATGCTGAGTGATCTGTTGTTGCCCAAACGAAGTGTGTCCTCAATAGCCTTGGCAATTGGTGTGATGATGACTGCATACTTGGTCAGGGGATTTACTAGTGTTGTGTATATTGCTATTTTTGCACTGATTTTTCTGATAGGAAGGTTTAATGTCACCTGAGAGTTTAAATTTTCTCCATACATAAGGTACCCAAGAACTGCCATTGATCCATAGGTGACTGTGCTCGTTATGAAGCAGACGAGTAAGACCTGCAATAAGAGCGCGAAAGAGAGTTGATGAGATTATCTGTCATTTTTTTGGGTTGTTATTAAAATGTCTTTAAGTCCTCCATCCAATTTTATTTGGTTATACTGTTAAAAAATCATGAAAAAAAATCAAATTATCCCTCTTAACTTTTTGAGACGCCATGCCCAGCAACAAAAATCCCCAAATTTTATTTGAAATTCCACTCTACCAAATCCAAAAGATTAGAGATCTGAATTTTGCTCAAATTCAACAAAAACTAGAAATATATCCTCAATCAATCTGTAGAACACAAAATATCAAAGTAAAAAATTTAATTAATCAAAATCGTCAACACACCACAAAATTAAAAGATTAAACTAAACAAATCTATATGTAAATAATTATATTTTACAAATCTGATGTGTGCATCTTGAAAACTGAGGACTTTGCATCGAATATGCAGCATGCAGCAACAGTGAATCTGCAGCATGCATTGATAATGTTGATGGGGCTCAATTAGTCGAGAAGAAGAAGAGGAAGTAGAGGAGCTAAGGAGGATTGACAGTTTTGGATGAGGGATTGAAGGTCTTTTTTGTAGAGATGAATCTATTGTTGTTTAAGTAAGAAAAGAGAAGGAGAGCAAGAGCGATGAAAGCTTCAGTAGGGAGTCTATACTAGAGAAGGTTCGCGTGATTATCACCGTAATCAAATATTAGAGATATCCAATATATATACAGTTTGAATATTAATTAATTTCTTGTACAACATCACAAGTGCTGTGATGATTTATTATTAAAATTAATCGACTTGTGCCTGCAAAAAATATAAAAAGAAAGAAAAATTATTAGTTAACCTTTGTATTATATAAAAATTTATTAATTTATTTATTAATTTTAAAAAGTATATTAAGACATTTTTGAAGTTTTAAAAAATTTACTAACTAATTTTTTTATTAATTTTACCAAGATAAATATTATAAAAAAAATTTAAAATTTTTTTAAATTTTTTTATAAAATTAAAGGATTAATTAATAAATTTTTTAAATTATAAAAATTAAATAATAAAATATTTAATAGTTAAAATTAATAGAAAGACCCGTTAATAATTTTTTAAAATTTGAGAAATAAAGTAATTAAAGAATCGACTAAATATTAAATTTTCCTAAAAAGAGATATCACTTTGAGGATTCTGAAATCCAAATCTTACCTTAGAAAATTGGCTTCTATCTTTCATGGAATTGCACAAAGTCGGGAAAACTGCATGACCACAATAACAAAAGGTAAACAAACTTATAGCAGTAGGCAAACCTCCCCAGTTCCAAAGCAAATCTCCTTCATGGAACCCAACACCATCAACTGCACCAGCCCATAAAACACAGCCAAGCAACACAACAGAAGCCAAAACCCCACCAGCAGAAACATAAGCCAACATTCCTAAACTCCTTAACCATGTTGTCGGTAAGATTACAAGGGCAGTGAGCAGAACAAACCCTTGTTTGCCTCCAATTTTCATTCTACCAACTCTGAAACTCATGTTTGGAAACAGCTTGTTTAAATTGTCACCTTCTAGTATCAGAAACTCTACTGCAACCAAATATAGCTCAAGATACATGAATATGGATACTAGAGCTCTTCCTTTGTAACCAAAAGCTCTCCCTCCTATATCTGGATAAGTTTTGATGGCTGGATCTTCATCCATACAACGTCGCAGAAGTAAGCCTGTGTACCAGCACAGAATTGCTATCAGAAACAGAAGTATTAAGCTCAGCCAGCCTCCTTGAGAAAGTGCATATGGAATTGATAGGATCCCAACACCTGCAAGAACAGACGATACTTTTAGCAGGAGTTCAGATATTAAAGCTGTTCTCAGATAATAAATATATGGAATTGGTTAGAAATGTTGTTGCACTTTCGAACACGATGATGGGTTTAAGTCAGAATCCTGATAAAGCTAATGGAAAACAAATTGTATGGCCTAGAATGGAGTCATTACAGGAAAAATGAGGACACTGAACTAAACTAAGTGACAATGAAAAATTGGAAACTGATTGTTTCTTATGATTAGACGGATATACATCATACAAAAATGCTAAAGTAAACTTGTGACACACACACACACTCATAAAGAGAGAGAGAGAGAGAGAGAGAGAGAGAAGAGACCAGCTAAAGTATTAATTCCATTAAAGCAAGTCCTAAGGAAGGTGGTGCCTTTGCCAGGTTCCTGTGATTGTGGAAGCTGGTTTTGTGTCTCCATATTTCCTCTGCCTGTGGCTAGGTTGTCTAAATTTTGGTTGCCCATATCTTAAGATGTTGGTATATATAGAAGTGAGGGAGTAATGATTTTGCCTTGTGGGTCAAAAGATAGTTTTTTTTTTTTTCGCTCTCTTTTATATATCAGAAGTAAAATTTTTCAGTTGGTGTAAAATGGAAGATAGTGAGGATGAGTAGATGGCCATTTCAATAGGTTGGCATCCCAATATTTTGTCACAGTTCCTATCCACCTCTCAAAAGGGGTATCCACTCACATGTCACCACCACTCTTTTGTTCAACTACAGTTCCTGCTGCCTTCTGATCCAGGATTCTTCCAATAATTAGCTCCAGCTCAAAATTTAATATTTTGAGGCTAAAAAAAAAAAAATTGAAAGCAACAAAAATACCAAAATTTATTTTTTGTCTAAATTTATTTCTGAATTTCATTATGTATTCATGCAAAGGAAAATTTTTGACCTATTTTTATAAGTAATCAATAGTTAGAAAGCGAATTCTCATTTGAGAACATGATTTTCCTTAATTTCATTATTTTCATTTAACATGATTATAAATATTTATAGAGTTAACTTATATGTGAATAATATCACTTTATGCATATTTCCATATTAAAATTTTCAAGCATGAATCACTTGCTATGTGGTGATGCCTTGATAAACATTGCAAGGAATAATCTTTTCAAATACTACATGTGATCTTAGATCCAGAAAGAGGTAGGGTTTTGGTACGAGTGACTAAGCTTAACTTGAATGGTTTCTTTCTCTTTTATTTCTTTTTTCCTTTGTCCTCTAATGACACATAACTGCAATCCTATTATAGTGTCATCTGTTGCCATCAGATAGAATCGTATGTACATACCTGCCTTTTTACCATTGTCAGACCATTTAATTTTCCTCTGACGCTCATACTGATAGGATCATAGCATAGTTGGGTCTGCTCCCCTACTTCCCATCACATCCTCTTGGATGAGTTCAGGCTCCGGTTAGCCTGGCTTGCTTGATTGTGGGTTAAATTGCGTGCTAATGGGCTAGTTTGCGTAGTGGGTTCTGATGAGTTTTGAGTAAGGGTGTAGACGAACCAATTGTTCATGAGCTATTCGAGACTCAGCTCGATAAAAATTCGATCGGACTCGACGCGTTTTATAAACGAGCTGAGTTCGACCTCAACTTTTATACTCATTTAATAAACGAATCGAGTTTGAATTTAGCAGTATTTGACTCGTTTAACCTCGCGAGTTCGGCTCGTTTTCAAGCTCGTGAGCAGACTCGCGAACAAGCTCGTGAATATGCTCGTTCGCCAATACCAATCCAACATCGAAAGTTAAAAGGATATGGAGAATTGTGACCTTTATAAAAAGACAACCCTTCTATATTTTTTTTATTAGTTTTGAATTTGAGAGGTTTTAATTAAATAAAAAAATTTAATTTAAAAGTCTTTTAATTAATAACCTTATAATTTAAATTTTATTTTTAATTTAAATTTATTTATAATTTAAATAAATTTGAATTATATTGAATTTGTTTATAATATAATCGAGCTCAAATTCGAGTCTGAGTTCAAATTCAAAATTTTTGAGTGGAGTTTGAGTTGGCTCGTTAATGTGATAAACGAATTTATTAGAAATCGAGTTCGAATCGAACTCGAATTTAATATTTATGTTATGAATCGAGTTTGAGTTTATAAATGAAGTTCGAATTCGAACTCGAACTTGAACTTTTAAATTATTTTCTCATTGAGATTGAGTTTATCAAAATTCGGATACCTCTAATTTTGAGTTTTAACTCTCGTATAAGGGTTTGACTGCAGCTCGAGTATTAGTAACCCAACATTCATTACTGGAAATCACAATAAAAGCTCAATTGGAATTCGGGTGTTAGTGGCCTGGCGTTCATAACCGGAAATCACAAATTAGCTGTCACACATCATATAAAATTCATATTTTTTTAAATAAAAATAATAATTTATATATATATATATGAAAGAAGAACAATTTAGAAATTGAATGATGTTTAACTAAAATGATTATTTTCATTTTTCTACCTAAATAATAACGTTCTATGTGCATTGATAACACATAGCTACATGTACCTAAAATATCTGCACCAGTCCAATTTAAATTAATTTAAGTAATTTTTAAATTTTTTTTATTTTTTTATTTATACGTTACATGATCTTTCATGGATAAGTCATAACAAAACCTTTCAAGTTAAATAATAACATTAAACTTAATTTCCATGATTGATTAAATTAATTCTCAATACTAGTATGAATGAGGTTCGTCTATGAAATTTATTTTGTATAAAAAAATTAAATAAATTTTTATATAAATTTACATATTTTTATTAAATTTTTATATTAAAAAATTAATTAAATTAAAATTCGGAGAAATTATTAAATTAATTTGATTTCATCAAATTAAAAGTTATTTTTCTTGATTAAAAACATTAATCTTCATTTAACATAAATAATTTTATAAAAAAAATTTAAATAATTTTTTATAAAATTATTCATAAGTTTATTTCTATATATAATGAAAATAGAGTCATAATAATCTATTTATATATTAATTATAATAAAAAATAATAATATTTTAAAATAGCTAAAAATAAAAAAAACATAAAATTATGAGACATTTCGAATAATTAACCTTAGTTTGACACAAATGATTTTATAAAAAAAAATTTAAATAAATTCTTATAAAATTACTCATGATTTTATTTTTATATATAATGAAAATAGAGTTTTATTTAAAAAAATGAAAATAGAGTCATAATAATTTATTTATATATTAATTATAATAAAAAATTAATAATATTTTAAAACAGCTAAAAATAGAAAAATACATAATTTTTTATGAGACATTTTGAATAATTATTATATTATAAATTATAAAATATGAATAGGTATTTTATATAATTAAATAAATAATTAAGAAAATTCAAATGAAAATTAATTATTATATAAAATTAAAATAATTAAGAAAAAAGATTTAAAAAATGTACAAATAAGGAGAATCATCAAATATCTATTATAATAATAAAAAGCCACTTTTTAAATAATTATTATTAAAAATAAACATTAATTTCTTCATTTGAATGTTAATTAATGCTTCTGAAAGTATAGCATGAAAGAAATCGAAAATAAAAAAAGCCGAAAGTTACAATTGTAATTATTAATTTCAATAACTGTATAAAAGGGGTTTCAAACCGCAAGTTTTAAATATTTATTAGAAAAAAAAATATTTGTCTTAATTTTTTTTTCTTTTTCCACCACCGACATTGCGGATCTTGAGAATTTCTTTCTGTCATTCTCTTGGTCATTCACGTCTAGTCCAAAGTAATGTTCTTTCCATCTAAACTCTTATCTTATTGTACCTTTAAAGCCTGTTGCGCCATTAATTTCTTCTTCTTCTAACAATAACGTAATGGTGGCTCCTCTTTATTTGCTATTTGATCCGGATTATTGGATACTCAAATCACTTTTTTATGTTTCACAAATCATTTCTTTTTCTGGATTCATAGACATGCAATTTAATTTTAATTTTTTTTTTTATCAAGATGTGGATTTTAGATTTTGAGTTTATATCGAGATTCACATGAATTATTTTTTTAATATTATTGCTTTTTTTTTATTTGGAAATGCATTTGTGCCATTGAGATCTTGATATAGGACTAATTAGATTCCGTTACGAGTTTCAACCTATAATATTTGGTTAAGACGAAACAATAGAAACGGGAGATTAGAAACTGAAAACTCTTATTGAAATTTTAAAAAAATTGAAAAGTATTTTCGAAACAATAGACTATTTATAATAGAAAATCTTAATATGAAAAATTATAAAAAAATTTAAAAAAATAATCAAAATACAAAATTGATTCCTAAACAGTTGAATTTTTGCCTCAAACTTTATGACAGGCCTATGGCATTTGTCACACTTTTGAAAGTCGTGCGTCTCGAAATTTCCTTTTTGAAAAGTTATCGTGAGTCTCCATCGAACATCGACAGCAAAAATTAGACTCGATCCAAGTCTGCCGTAAAATTCAAAATTAATTGTTTTGTACATTCCCTTCCACTTGTAAAAAATTCGATCTCGAGTTGTCATCAGCAGGGTAGTACTGAAATAGATCCGCTACGTTAAACGTCTTGAAAATTTTCATTTCATTTGGGAGATCAAGAACATAGATATTGCCATTAATCTTCTTAATGATCCGGAATGGACCAATCTTCTTTGAGTCAATCTTTTTCTGTCTTCCACCATGTTCCTTGTGTAAATACACCATAACTTGATCGCCGATATTGAAGGACTTGAAACGCCTATGTTTATCAGCTGAAACTTGATACTTGTCATTGGCTTCTGTAAGGTATTGTTGTATCTGTTTGAAAATGTCCACATGTTGTTTTGCCAAGTTGTTTGCTGCAATACTATTGGGAGAACCTGCAGGAAGGGCAATAAGATCAACTGTATGTGCTGGAATTTTCCTGTACACAACTGCAAAAGGCGACATCTTTGTAGAGTTGTATATAGAACTATTGTAACCAAATTTTGCTTGGGCAAGAGCAAGATCCCAAGTGGTTTTCTTATCACTGCAGATGCAGTATAGAAGATTGTCAAGAGTGTGGTTTACCACTTCAGTTTGACTACCAGTTTGGGGATGGGCAGCACTGCTATATCGAAGTTCAGTTCCAAAATGTTTCCATAAAGTCACCCAAAAGTGAGCTAGAAACTTCACATCTCTATCAGAAGCAATGGTCTTAGGAATGCCATGTAAGCGAACAACCTCCTAGAAAAACAGTTTTGCAACATTAGAAGCTTCATTAGTTTTCTTGTATGGAATGAAATGCGCTATTTTGGAGAACCTATCAACAACAACAAAAATGGAATCAGATCCACATTGAGTACGTGAAAGACCAAGAATAAAATCCATATACAAGTCCTTCCAAGGATATTCTGAAATAGGTAATGGAGTGTATAAGCCCGTATTATGCGAATGACCCTTCTGAGTTTGACAAACTGGATACTTCTGGACCATCCAATCTGTATCATTTTTCAATTGTGGCCAGTAAAAATGCTCCTCTAAACCAGCAATAGTCTTATTACACTCCAAATGACCACTCAAACCTTCTTCATGGAGGGATCTTTTGAATCAGTTTTTCCCGTAGAGAAGATCGGAGAATGCATAACCTGTTCTCCTTAAAAAGAAAGCTATCATGTATCAAAAACCATCAGCAGGCTGGTAAACCTAGACTTTAGCCCATATATTAGCAAAATCATCATCTGTAGCATACAAATCCTTTAGAAATTCAAAACCCACAACCTCCTGATTAACTGTAATCAAAAGGGCTGCCCTCCTACTCAAAGCGTTTGCAACCTTATTATTGTGGCCAACCTTATATTTTATGACATAATGAAACGCTCCAAAATAAGCTGCCCATCGAGTATGCATCTTATTCACATGTTTTTTAGTTTTAAAGTGAATCAAAGATTGATGGTCTATGTGAACAATAAACTCTTGCCCCAATAGATACTGTTTCCAAGTTTTAAAGGTCTGGAATACTACATATAACTCATGCTCATAAGTAGACCACTTCTTCCTAACTTCATTCAATTTCTCACTAAAGAAAGCAATAGGCCTATTAGACTATGACAACACTCCACCAATCCCAACTCCACAAGCATCACATTCAACCTCAAACAATTTATCAAAATCGGGTAGATCAAGAATAGGGGCAGAAGTAAGCTTATATTTAATCTCTTTAAAGCTCTTGTTGGCAGTGTCAAATCAAGCAAATTTCTACACTCTCTCTTTCTTTAAACAATCTACGATAGGAGCAACGATGCTGCTGAAATTTTTGATAAACCACCGATAGAAAGTAGCAAGTCTATGGAAGCTACGAACTTCTGAAATAGTTTTGAGGATAGGTCAATTCCATATTGCTTCTACCTTCTTCTCATCAACATGTATCCCTTATGCACTAACAACAAATCCAAGAAATAGAATGTGCTCCGTTATATAGATACATTTTTTAAAATTAATAATCGGCTCACTTTCTTGCAAGACTGTCATGACTTAACGAAAGTGCTATAAATGTTCTTCTTCACTGTGAGTAAAAATTAAGATGTCATCAAAATAAACAACCATAAATTTGCATAAGAAAGGATGCAAAACCTAGTTCATAAATCGCATGAACATGCTAGGTGCATTCATCAAACCAAGTGGTATAACCAGCCACTCGTACAAGCCTTCCTTAGTCTTGAAGGCTGTCTTCTATTCATCTCCCTCCTTAATCCGAACTTGGTAATAGTCACTTTTAAGGTCGATCTTAGAGTAGACTTTAGACCCTAATAGCTGATCCAACATGTCATCCAGCCGCGGAATAGGAAATTGATACTGAACTGTAATTTTATTGATGGCTCTGCTATCCACGTACATTCTCGAAGTTCTATCTTTCTTTGGAACCAATAAGGCAGGGATTCCGCAGGGGCTAACGCTCTCTCGAATATGCCCCTTCTTTAATAACTCTTCAACCTGTTCTTAGAGGATTTTACTCTCCTTTGGACTCATCTTGTAATGAGGTAGATTCGGTAATTTTGATTCAGGAATGAGATCAATCTGATATTGAATATCCTGCAAAGGTGGAAGCTTGGAGGATTCCTCCACTATTTTAGGAAACTCCTTCAACAGTTCTTTGACAGGTGATGGTAAAGACGGTACATCCTCCACTGCACCTTTTGCTCTCACCAATAAAATTAGTGTGCCTCTACATTTCTCAATTGCGCCTAATAGCCTTTACACTTCCATGGAAACAGCAACAACATTCTTTCCTTTCACTTTACAATGTTTTGCAAAACCGAAAGGCAAAATAGTAATCTTCTTTCGATTCCATGTGAACATGTATGGATTCTCTTTCCCCTTATGCAAAGCATCAACATCGAACTGCCAAGGACGACCTAACAAAATTTCACAGCAATCCATATTCACAATATCACAATTAACAGGTTCATTGTAAGATTTACCGATTGAGATAGGCACGCTACAGATTATGTTGACTTCATTTGTCGGACTTTCCTTAATCCATCCGACTTTGTATGGCGAAGGGAGAAGTTGTGTAGGCAACTGCAATTTCTCCACCAATTACTTAGCTATCAGGTTCTCACAACTGCAGCTATTTATAATTAGCCTGCAAATCGCTTCTCCTACTCGATACTTTGCCTAGAAAATGTTCCTCCTTTGCATTGCATCCTCCTGTTTCATCGAGTATAAGATTTTCTTCACCACATAGATGACTTCTCCATCTTCAGAACCAACAATAAATCCATCATTGTTATCCACTTCTACCTCATATTTAGCCACCTGCTCAACCACATTAACCTGTCAGCGATTATTATTAACTCTTTTGCGATCTGAACAATTATTCGATCGATGACCAGGTTGCTTGCAACGGTAATATATGTAACGACCTGAAAATCGGACCGCTACCGGCGCTAGGATCCAGGTCGGCTTAAGGCCGCCGGGACCCGTAGCAAGCCTGACATACAACCTGTAAACCTGTTTAATCCCATGCATGATCAAGAATATACATAAAAATTTGAACTTTTCTTTTCTTTTACCAAGCTCAACATGTGCATGCACATAAACATATACATAAACATAAACATAAACCCCACACTGGAGCTCTCATCAAATGCTCCCATCAAATGCTCCAATGGGGCATTTCATCATACACGAGCTTGGTGGAACATAAACATCATGAAACATAGATCATGTATACAAAAGGGATCACCATACACATAGGGTCAAACACAACCTCTAATCCTCAATATCATTTTTACATAACATAACTATTCATAACTTTACATCATTTTACAATTTATCATATCCACATTCTATCTATTACATACACATGACTTCAACCATCTTGACTTCTCTGTCTAGCCCGTACCTGCAACCCTGGGGGATTAGGGAAAGGGGTGAGCTACTAGAGCCCAGTGAGCAGAATAATAAAACATTTAAATTACATGTTATCATGGAATGCATCACATCACAGGTAAATCACATCACGAATGGTATTGTCACCAATAGTCCTCTACATTCCAAAGTGCCGGGACGTAGAATGGGTCAACCGGTCTTTCTCTTAAACATATCATATCATAACATTTCCAAAGTGCCGGGACGTAGAATGGGTCAACCGGTCTTTCTCTTACATAGTGCTGGGACGTAGAATGGGTCAACCGGACTTCCATACCATATCATGCCGTACCATCATCATATGAGGACTAAAGGGTCATCCAATAACCAATCCACATCCACATCATAGAATGCAATGCAACATATTCGTGAATTCTAATGCAAACAACCTAAATCATCACATGGCATTCATGATGCATGAACATGCTCAAAACTTTATAATTGATTTGCTTTAAAACGTAAAGGTTTATTCTACTCACCTCAGCTAGCTCTGACAATGACTGAAGCAGCTGACTCACTGCTGGGGTCCTCGGTTCCTCGGGTCCGAACCTACACAGGTGGACTCAAATGAGGGACCAAACAACTAGAACATAACTCTAAAAACATCCCCCAAAAACCCCCTAAAATACCTCAAAACAATCATGCAAAACATGCAAAGGAAGGCTGAATAGGGCACTTTCGGCGGCAGGTTCGGCGGCCGAAAGTCCCTCCAGAGCCGAAAGTCAGGCAGGTTCGGCGGCACCTTCGACGGCCGAAACTCCCAGACAGAGGCGAAACTCATGCATGTTCGGCGGCACTTTCGGCGGCCGAAACTGTCCTCCAGAGACGAAAGTCCTCTTTCGGGGACAGGCTTCGGCAGCCGAAAGGCTTGCCTCCCAGGCAGGTTCAGCGGCCGAAAGTCCTTCGGCTGCCGAACCTGGTTTCTGCCAAAAGGGCAGAAACTCGGCTCCTCATGCACATTTGCCTCCCAAAACCTTCAATCATGCATATAACTCAACCAAAACATGCATAAACACATACATAAGCTCCTAGGGGCTTCAAACTATCATAAACCCCAACTACAACACATCAAGCAACCACAAACATCTTACATTGCTCAAAAACTTAACATAACCCATAAAACCAACCAAAACCTACACATGCATTTCTACCCCATAGATCAACTTAAAACTTGTTTAAAACATATAGTGAGCTCAAGATCGGCCCTTACCTCTTGAAGATTGAGAGGAAAACGACACTAGCTCGGAGATAGGAGAGATTGAGTTTCTTGAACCTCAAAACTCCAAAACTTGCTTTATACTCGAAAATCTTCAAAACAAAGTGAAAACTTGTGAAAATCGTGAAAGATTTGAAGGAAGAAACTCAAGATCGGTGAGGGACGGCGGAGAGCTCACCTTGGCCTAAAATGGGGAGAAAAGCTCGCCCGTTTTCGGCTAAGGGACCCCTTTATAGGTGGCTGGCCAGGCCACATTCGGGAGCCGAACGTGCCTCTGCATGCATGCCATGTTCGGCGGCCAAACATAAGGTTCGGCGGCCGAACCTGGACTTCCCTCACTTATGCTTTCGGGGGCCTAAAGCACACCCGAAGCGCATGCATGTTCGGCGGCCGAACTTGAGGTTCGGCGGCCGAACCTGGGTCTTCCTCCAAGATTATTTTCATGCAAAAACTCATTTTCATTCTAGCTTAAAAACATAAAATACATTAAAACATTTTATAAAAACATGCTTTTACCCTTCTAGAGGTCTCCGACACCCGAGATTCCACCGGACGGTAGGAATTCCGATATCGGAGTCTAGCCAGGTATTACAATATATGTCTCCTATTGATTTCTGATAAGGATTAGTTTTGCCTCCTTTGTCTGCCATAGTGGCGGCTGCTTTTCACTTACTATCTCTTCTTTCTTCCATAGTATTCTGAGGATTGCCAGAATTTACAACCTTAGAAGGCTGCCTACTATATTTGCCTCTATAATGCTGAGTTCTGTCAAACCAGAATTTTTGTAATTAAAATTTTGGTTATACTAATGTCGAGACTGTCAATCAATATGTTCTTCTGCCCTCTTTGCTGTAACGACCCGAAAATTGGACCGCTACCGGCGCTAGGATCCAGGTCGACTTAAGGTCGCCGGGACCCGTAGCAAGCCTGCTATACTCTCTGAGTACCTGTAAAATCCCATACATGATCATACATTTTCTGTAAAAACATAAAAAAACTTTGCTCTGTACCAAGGCTCAACCTGTGCATGCACTAACTCTGTACTACAGAACCCCCTTACTAGAGCTCTCATCAATGCTCTAGACAGGTTCAACTCATACTATGTTAAGCCTGGTTTTCATACTCATAAAAACATTCACATAAAATAAACAAACCATGTATATAAAAGGATTTACAACATAGGTCAAGCACAATACTCTACACTATACAATACGAAAACATCTCTTTACAATATTACATGTCCACACTATGCTATTACAAAACTCTTTACTCTTCCTGTACCCTGCTAAACTTCCCCTTAACTCTGATCCTGCAAGACTGGAGTTAAAGGAGAGGGATGAGCTATACTAGCCCAGTGAGTAGAACAATAAAAATATGCTCACATGGAATGCATCACATCACAAGTAAATCACCCATCTCAGACGGACAGATTCAAAATTCCCTCTAAACTGTGCCCGGCCCGCGAAGGAGCTCCTCAGGACTTTGTTCCGCACCCTCTGGTGCTCTGTGCCCGGCCCTCTCAGGGCTCCTCAGGACTTTACTCCGAGGGCTAATGAATCCACTCTATGTCCGATCCGTACAAGCATAGAATAATGCAATACGTCACATTAGTATATTCTAGTGCACTCAACCTACTACATATCATGATGCATGGAATATGCTAAAAGCATTTAAGTTCTCATATTAAAAGATTAAGTTTAGTTTAGTTCCACTCACCTCTGGCTGACTCTGAACTGACTCTGAATACTCTGAAGCAGTGCTCACTGCTGCTCTCTTTGGTTCCTCTGGTCCGTTCCTACATAGGTGGACTCAAAATGAGGGATCAAACTAACTCTAGAACATCTCTACAAAACTCCCCAAAACCCCCTTAAAACATCCTAAAACAATCAAGTAAAACATGCAAAAGGAGGCTGGACAGGGCACTTTCGGCGGCAGGTTCGGCGGCTGAAAGGCCCTTCCAGAGCCGAAACTCAGGCACTTTCGGCGACACTTCGGCTGCCGAAAGTCCTCTCCAGAGACGAAACTCATGCATGTTCGGCGGCACTTTCGGCGGCCGAAATCTCCCTCCAAAGCGGAAACTTCAAACTTTCGGGAGCAAGCTTAGGCAGCCGAAACCACCTCCTTAGCATGTTCGGCGGCAGAACCTTCCTTCAGCGGCCGAAACTAGATTCGCCAGTAAGGCAGAACCCTGTTCTGCTTCATGCAAAACTTACCCAAACTTCACTCAAACATGCAAACCATAATTCCACAACCTGCATATACTCAAGTATAGGCACAAAGGGGTCCAAAACTAACTTAAAACCCCAACAAACATCACAACTCAATACATAAACATGCTTTGACCACAAATCAACCAAAAACTCAACTTAACCTAAACATGCATCTCTACCCATAAAACTCCATAAAACTTGCATAAATCATGAAAAGAAGTTCAGGATCTTCACTTACCTCTTGAAAATGAGAGGATAAACAATCCCAACGTGGAGATATGGAGAAACTCTTCCTCAAAATCTCCAACTTCAAAACTTTTGGTTGATTTGCTCAAAAGCTTCAAAACAACATAAAACCCATCAAAACTTTAAAAGATTTGAAGAAAACATAAAGATCACCCAAGGAAGAGCATGGTCTCACCTCTATCTGTGAAAATAGAAGAAATCTTATCCATTCACCGACCTAGGGCCTTTTATAGGTGGCTGGCCAGACCACCTTCGGCGGCCTAACGTGATTCTAAACTCATGCATGTTCGGCGGCCGAACCTGGCAAATCTTCCTTGTCTCTTTTCTTTCAGAAACTCATTTCCTTTAGACTTAAAACATTCAAACATACTAAAATTCCTTAGACAAACCTATCTACTACCCTTCTAGAGGGTTTTGACATCCTGAATTCCACCGGACAGTAGAATTCCGATGCTAGACTCTAGCCGGGTATTATATTTGCCATCTCAATGGCATCTGCCAAAGTGAAAATTGCAGCTAGTCACATCATACAGCGAATTTCGTAATTCAGACCCCTCTGATAATGATCGACCTATTGGGTTTCGTTCTCACAGTTTTCACACCTTGCTCGGTATATTCATCCACCCTTTGACTCTCTTGAATACAGTCATGATACCTGTTATACAAAACCTGAGTGTGATCACTAGGCAAGAATCGCTATTCAATCATCTACTTCATCAGCAACCAGTTTCGTATAGGTTCCAGCATCCTGTGATAGCATTCATTTTGAACCGAATTCCACCAGGCTGTTGTATCACCCTTTAATTTATAGGCCACAATTGGAACCTTTCGATCCTCTTCTATGTTCATAACTTCGAAAAACCGATCAACCTCCGCCAACCAATTAAGAACATATTCTATATCCAACGAATCAGAAAAGTTTTGAAGGTCTATCTTTATCTTGTAACCTTTCTGATAATTCTGTTGGAGATTTACAGCCACAGAATTGGTGACCAAAGGATTTGAAACTGGCTGTGGACGTCCGGCTGCGGCAGGTTGGTGGTTTCCCTGTTGTAGGGTTAACTGTCTGATCATCTCCCTCAATTCTGCCAAGGTTGCCTCAATTGCAGTGAGTTGCACTCCTTGGTTGTCTGCCATGGACAAACCTGGGACTTGTGGGTTATTGTAACGACCCGGATCCCAAACATGATCCAACATAAGCATAAACTTTAAAACATAAAACTGTAAACTTTTCTTTAACCCGTTTGACCTGTTGTACAGGATGCATAGTAGGCTTGCTACGGGTCCCGGCGGCCTTATGCCGATCTGGATCCTAGCGCCGGTAGCGGTCCGGATTTTCGGGTCGTTACAGTTATGGTGGCTTTGATACCAATCTGATATACAGATATACGAGTGATTAGACTCCGTCAGGAGTTTCAACCAATAACATTTAGCTAAAACGAAACAATAGAAACGAGAAGCTAGAAGCCAAAATTTTTTATTGAAATTCTTGAAAGATTGAAAAGTATTTCCAAAACAGCCAAGCAAATGTTATTTATAATAGAAAACCCTAATATGAAAAATTATTAAAAAAATCCAAAAAAATAATCAAAATGCATTTAACCCCCTAAATGGTGGAATTCTTTCCTTAAAGTTTATGACAGGCCTACAGCTCTAGTCACATTTTTGAAAGCGTGTATCTCGAAATTCCTTTTTCAAAAAGCTATCGTGAGTTGGCAGCAAAAATTAAATTCAATCCAAATTTGCCATAAAGTCCAAACCTAATTATTCTGTATCATATCTGTATTTGATGGTTGTAGTTGTACAACAATTTCTAACCTCTAATTCTATGGGTGTGTTAAAACGATGTCTTATTTTTGTTTGTGATCTTTTATAACTTTATTCTTTCTTTAGCCTTTTACCTGGATTTTGTGATCTTTTATAGTTGTACAACAATCCCAACTTCACAAGCATCATATTCAACATCAAACAGTTTATCAAAATTGGGTAGAGCAAGAATAGGGGTAAAAGTAAGCTTATATTTAATCTCTTTAAAGCTCTTGTTGGCAGTGTCAGTCCAAGTAAATTTCTACACTCTCTCTTTCTTTAAACAATCTATGATAGAGGCAACGATGCTGCTGAAATTTTTGATAAACCACCGATAGAAAGTAGCAAGTCTATAGAAGCTACGAACTTCTGAAATAGTTTTGAGGATAGGTCAGTTCCATATTGCTTCTACCTTCTTCTCATCAACATGTATCTCTTATGCACTAACAACAAATCCAATAAATAGAATTTTCTCCGTTATATAGATACATTTTTTAAAATTAATAATCAGCTCACTTTCTTGTAAGGCTGTCGTGACTTAACGAAAGTGCTATAAATGTTCTTCTTCACTGCGAGTAAAAATCAAGATGTCATCAAAATAAACAACCATAAATTTGCATAAGAAAGGATGCAAAACCTAGTTCATAAGTCGCATGAACGTACTAGGTGCATTCATCAAACCAAATGGTATAACCAGCCACTCGTACAAGCCTTCCTTAGTCTTGAAGGCTGTCTTCTATTCATCTCTCTCCTTAATCCGAACTTGGTAATAGTCACTTTTAAGGTCGATCTTAGAGTAGACTTTAGACCCTAATAGCTGATCCAATATGTCATCCAACCACGGAATAGGAAATTGATACTGAACTGTAATTTTATTGATGGCTCTGCTATCCACGCACATTCTTAAAGTTCTATCTTTCTTTGGAACTAATAAGGCAGGGACTCCGCAGGGGCTAACGCTCTCTCGAATATGCCCCTTCTTTAATAACTCTTCAACCTGTTTTTAGAGAATTTCACTCTCCTTTGGACTCATCTTGTAATGAGGTAGATTCGGTAATTTTGATTCAGGAATGAGATCAATCTAATATTGAATATCCCACAAAGGTGGAAGCTTGGAGGATTCCTCCACTATTTTAGGAAACTCCTTCAACAGTTCTTTGACAAGTGGTGGTAAAGACGATGCATCCTCCACTGCACCTTTTGCTCTCACCAATAAAGTTAGTGTGCCTCTAGATTTCTCAACTGCACCTAATAGCCTTTACACTTCCATGGAAATAGCAACAACATTCTTCCCTTTCACTTTAGAATGTTTTGCAGAACCGGAAGGCAAAATAGTAATCTTCCTTGATTGTCTGCCATGGACAAACCTGGGACTTGTGGGTTATGGTGGCTCAGATACCAATCTGATATACGACTGATTAGACTCCATTAGGAGTTTCAACTAATAACATTTGGCTAAAACGAAACAATAGAAACGAGATGTTAGAAGCCAAAATTTTTTATTGAAATTCTTGAAAAGTTGAAAAGTATTTCCAAAACAGTCAAGGAAATGTTATTTATAATAGAAAACCCTAATATGAAAAATTATTTAAAAAATCCAAAAAATTAATCAAAATGCATTTGACCTCCTAAATGGTGGAATTTTTTTCCTTAAATTTTATGACAGGCCTACAGCTCTAATCACACTTTTGAAAGTTGTGCATCTCGAAATTCTCTTTCCCAAAAGCTATCGCCTATCGTGAGTCGGCAGCAAAAATTAGATTCAATTCAAATCTGTCGTAAAGTCCAAACCTAATTATTATGTATCAGATCTGCATTTGATGGTTGTAGTTGTACAACAATTTCTAACCTCTAATTATATGGGTGTATTAAAACGATGTCTTATTTTTGTTTGTAATCTTTTATAACTTTATTCTTTTTTTAGCCTTTTACCTGGATTTTTTTTAAATTTATTGAATTTGATAGAAAAAAAAATTTTAATACTTGAAATTTTTATTTATTTATAAAGATTGAATTTAAAATTTTGACTTTATTTAGACTGTGAATGGAATTAATTGCTTCAATACTTTGATCTTGTTATGAAATTATAAATGATAATGCAATTTTTATTAGATCTTTGGTCCTTTGTAATGGCTTTGAGGTGTCAAATATTGTTTACTTTCAGCATTGACAATAACTTTATGCCAAAATTTGAGTACTTCTTTGGGAAAATAAAGTGGAAATTTGAGGAGTTGAGGAAGTTCCCTCAATAGTTTTGCTTTTAGTTTGAAACAGGACAAAGCCAAGACACGTGGAGCCTACTGTTTACCTTAATTAAAATGATTGAATAAGCATCAATGGCTAAACACAATTTTTTTTTTCCTTTCGTTATGATACATCATTGCATACAGTTAGAGGTAGGGGTGAGCAGTATTCGGTTTAGACCGAAATAACCGACCGAATCGATTAATTTCAAAATTTTAGTTCGATTTTATTTTTTTTCGGTTCGGTTCGGTTTGAAATTTTTAAAAAATTGATGATTTTGGTTCGGTTCGGTTTTAGACGTAAAAATTTCGATTAGACCGAACCGAACCGAACCGAAATCACCTATACTACGTCGTTTTAATAGTTCCCTATTCCCTATTTTCCTTCCCTTCCGTTCCCTGCCCTAAATCTAAAACAAATTTCTATCTTTTTGTGCGTGCCGCCAGTGCTCCTGCTCCATCTCTCATCTATGTGCTCATCTTTGTGCTCTGCTCCATCTCTCATCTCTATGCTCTGCTCCATCTCTCATCTCACCGCGAGATTCTCGCGCCTGTGCCTCCACTCTCCTCTCGACTGGACTGATTCACCATCGGCGTCGGCCGTTGCTCTCTATTGGCTCTCCACGCATCATCGGGCAGTCGACAATCTCTCATCTCTATGCTCTGCTCCATCTCTCATGAGATTCTCGCACCTGTGCCTCCACTCTCCTCTCGACTGAACTGATTCACCATCGGCGTCAGTCGTTGCTCTCTATCGGCTCTCCACGTGTCGTCGGGCAGTCGGCAATTTGGTCGTGCTTATTCCACAGCCCTCAGTCCTCTCCGAGTCTCGAGTCTCTGTGTCGCGCTTCCAGCCATTCACAGTTGAACTTGAGTAAACTGTAAAAGGTAAGTAAATATTTGTGATTTGCTGTTGATTGTTGAATTTGTGTACGTTTGATTGTTGAATTTGTATGTTGAATTTGTGTGCCGTTGATTGTTGAAGTTGTGTGCTCTTGATTGTATCGGTTTAACCAATCGAACCGACCGAACCGAACCAAATCGGTTTGATTCGGTTATCTCTCTTATTCGGTTCGGTTCGGTTTATGTAAAATACTGCAATTCAGTTTTCGGTTATTTCGGTTCGGTTCGGTTTTGAACCGAACCGACCGAATGGTCACCCCTAGTTAGAGGGGAAATTTTAAAAGTTTAAATTCGATGAAATTAAATTTTAAAATAAATAAAAATTATGAGATAAATAGAGTAGTTATTATTAAATAAATTATAAAATATGAATAGATATTTTTAATGTATTAAATAAAAATAAAATTACAACCTAATTAAATAACTAATTTAACCAATAATTAATAAAATAAATAATTAAAAAATTTAAATGAAAATTGATTATTTTTAAATTAGTAGCTTTTTCATTTTTAATAAAATTAATTTTCATTTTTAATAATATATATATATATATACAAACATTTATTATTTAGTTTCTTAATATTATCATTATTAATAATATAGTTTTTATATTTTTAAAAATTTATTAAAATATTTTTTTTAATATTAACGAAATAGTCATTTCGTTCTCTTTTACGTTAACATTAAATAAAAAAAATTTTAAAATTCAATTCTACCCCAATAAATTTTTTTATTTAATTTTTAGGTATTGTTCTTATTAGATAAAAAATTATTTTATTGAAAAAAAATGATAAAAATATTTTAATAATTTTTTTTAAAATTAAAGAACTCACTTATTAATAATGTTAATACTCAAAAAATAAATAATAAAATTTATATATATATCTATATTCAGTGAAAAAATCTATAATAAAGACAGACAAAAATCTCTTAAAAATCATTTTTTATAATTTTTTTCAAAAAAAATAAAATGAATTTTTTGAAAGAATATATAAAAGTAGTAATTCTAAAAATTATCATTATTAAATTTAAATCTAACTAATTGCACTAATGAATCGAATTTCAAAATAATCAATCCATGTAATTTTATCATATAAAAGTTAATGTGATATAATTAAATTGATCTACCAATTGAACTAATAAAGCAAAATTATTTTTCTAAATAAAATAATATATTTTTAGTTAATTATGATAAAAATTTCTTGAAAACTCTAACAAAGATAATGTGAAAAATATTAAAGTTAAATTTATTAAGAAAGGATCAAATGAAAATTAATTATTAAGAAATAATTTTTAAATATAATTATATATTATATTAAAAAATTATTTATCGTGCATAGATGAAATTCGTATAAATTAAAATAATGTTATTAATCTCTCTTTAAATCAATCTCTACTTGAAATTACTTATATATTAATTGATATTAATCCATTGAATATATAAATTAGAATTATAGTCTATTTAATCCTTAAATTTATATAAATAACACCAATTAATTATACTATTTAAAATTTATTAAAAAAATAACAATTACTATATATTATTATTATACTTTATATTATATTAATTATACTCTAAATTTTAATAAATTGATAAAGTAAAATAATTTTATGAAAATAAAGAATTTAATCAATAAAATTTTTAAATATAATTAACAATAAGTATAACTACTCTTAAATTTTTTTTAAAATATTGATAATATAGTTATAATTTATGTTTAATTGTTATAATTTTTTAATACATTATAAATAAATAATGGAGAAGAACCAAATATTATTCATAATAAAATCGAATCTTCATAAAAGCTTTTCCTATCTTTACTTTAGGCTTCCCTTTGTGTAGTTTTGGTCCATAGGCTTGATTAGGCTCCCTAAACCTATGATTGTAAGTGTTGCACCAAATCTTCCCTATATGAATTGAAACATGCCCCAAATATATTTGAATCATATGAATATGATTTTGAACTCCCTTTAGACCCATTTGAATGATATGAAGTTGCTCCACACCATTGTTAAAAAATTTCCCTATTGGATCCGTATCACCCTAGCCTCATCAAAGCCCGCTACGCGGGTTCATCCATTAGCACGCAGCCCTAAATTCGTGCAAATAGGCCGGAGAAAGAAGGACTCAGGCCCATCGGAGGAAGCTCCAACTCAACTGACTTGATGGGTCAGTTGGGCAACAGACCCCATATATCTGGGATTATGTCTACATGGCGCTGGAGGAAATTAAATAGCCACCTGACAATGGAAAAAGACATAGTACATCCGTACATATGCCCCGCATGATATGACAGGTTGTACTGTAGCAGAACGACGGTTACACGTCACTAGAGGACAAAAAGAAAAAAAAATAAAGGAATGCATAAGCCATCCAGACTAAGTTCACAAATGCATACCTTGAGTCTACCCTTTATTGGATCTCAGAACATCAAATATCATTAAAAAGTAAGTATTGTATAGCAATTACAAATTGTCAGAAAAAGAATTCACAAGCAATATTTTCAGGTACGAGTAACATGCAATGTTAGCAGATACTTCTAAATGTGATAGTAGCATAATAGTTCACATGCATTTTGTGCATTTATGGGTCACATTCAGTATTTTTATAATAATTCACATTCAAGATCGAAGTACATGTCATCATTGTGTTGTATGTATTAGAATATTCACATGCAAAGTCGAAGCACATGTCGTTATTGTGTTGTATCTATCAGAATAGGTCACATGCAAGGTCAAATTTTGTAATATGTATTAGAACAGGTCATATGCAATGTCAAAATACATGTCATAATTTTATAGTATATATCAGAACAAGTCACATACAAGACCGAAGTACATGTCATAATTTTGTATTATGTATCAGAACAAGTCACATGCAAGATCGAAGTACATGTCATAATTTTGTAGTATATATCAGAATAGGTCATATGCATGGTCAGAGTATATGTCATAATTGTGCAGAACAGGTTACATGCAACTTTGCAGGAAAGTTAAGTTGCAAGTTCAGTAAATAATTCACATAAATAAAGAGCACTTATCATTCTTGTGTGATCATAGAAGAATGGCTGAAAGTTCATCATTCAATAGAGAGGGTCGAGTGTGGTTACTTCTAGCTTTCAATAATGACTATAAGAATGAGAAGCATAGAGATCCGTAGAGAAAATTATGTTGGTTTGAGAAGAGAGTGGAGTTTTATGGTTACGAATTAAACAAACTTGTTGCTGATTTGCAGTCTGTGGGTGCTCCTACTATAAAAAATCATTCTTTTAACATGACAAGAAATAATATAGGAGCATATGAAGAAAGTCTACGCATAATTCAAAAAGAAAATAATAGACTATTGCTTCATCGTTGCAGGTTTTACATGTATAAACTAGTAAAAGAACAAGCAGTTGCGGTAGATCGTAAACTCATAAAAACTGAGGTAAGAAATATAATGAATTATCTAAATTATACATCTAATAAAGAAAAGTCTGATGAAGTATGCACCTATGTTATCTACATTGAAGGTGTTATAAATGTACTATGTTCAAGAATTTTTATATAATAAAAAAGACTTTTTTTTCAATTTATAACCATTCATGCAACAATATATTATTTTCAACTCAAACATTTTACAAGCCATTATAATATTATTTTCAATTATTATAATCATTATATGACAGTGGCACATTGAATTGGTACTCAGGCGCATTTCCTAAATTAAAAAAAAAATTGATAATGATTAATATCACCATCTGCCTTAAAATCTTCAGCTCTGGATGTAAAATACCATCTATTTAATCGTATTTTAATATGATTGTCCTTCTCTCGTATACGATATAGCACAGTATGGAGCTGATTAATATTATTAATTGATATATTAATCGTCTTTTCCTTTGGTACTTTAATATTTAGTGAAATAACCTCCTCACATAAAGCCGTTGACTGGTTCACCCTATATGACCATTCAAATTTTATGATTTTGTAAACTTTATCAAAATTATACTAATTTGATAACAAATATATAAAATCATCATCCGGTACCCAACAACGTCCCGTCATTCTAAATGTCACCTGGTGTATATCTCAAGCTAGATATTGTCTTACAATAACATAATTTTACATTAAATAAGTTACAACAATAAGGTACTCAGGAGATTTATATGTAATCGCTTTTAATCACTAACAAAATAGAGGTAAGCATCGTCTATGCTATTTGTAGACCATTTATTATTGTTGATATATAACATCGTCTTATATTTTTTATTGTTGTACAAATATTTGCTACTTGTAGATGTCATTGACATATTATCTAATAAAAAAAATTTATAAAATAAAATTTTATTACAAATAATGTAGATAAATTATAATATTACATGAACATAAAACAAATCAACACCTGACAGTATATATTTGTTTATTATGACCAAACTTTCCACATATATTACAATGATTTTTAGATGTTAAAGAAACCTTTGATGCCCTCCAATCCATTTCGTTTTGAATTCTGCTACTTTTTGAACGATTATTTTTTTGCTCTATTTTTCACGATCTCAATAAAAAATAATTTAAAAATCTTCACGTTAAAATAGAGGCAAGCAGTATTCGGTTCAAACTGAAAAAATTGATCGAATCGAATTAATTTGAAAATTCGATTCAATTTTTATTTATTTCGATTCGATTGAATTTTTCATTTCAAAAATTTTAATTATTTTAGTTCGATTTATTTTAATCAGAAAAAATAAAAAAAAATTGAACCAAGCTGATTAGTGATAATAATATTTTATTTTTAATAATATAAAGAAATCAAATTATATTAAAATTAAAATATTTTAATTAAATTTTAAAATACTTAAAAATATAGTACAAAATAAAAAATTTATTAAAAATTAAAATCAATCAAATTGAACTGAATCAGAACGGTTCAGTTGGATTTAATTTTTAATCAAAATCGATTTGATTTAATTTTTATAAATAATAAAATTTTAATTTTTAATTTATTTAATTAAATTCAATTTTAAACCGAATCCACCATATATCACACAGATAATTAAAAGAAGGTTGATGAAACAGTTTGCTTTATTTTTCTTTCAAGCTGGTATTCCGGAAAGCTTCAATGTAAAACGAGAAGTCTGGAAGATTTGCAGCTGCACTCAAATTGTCACTATGGAAAAGGTTTTTTTTGTGTGTGTTACCAATGAAAATTATAATTATACGAAATTGGATACTTTATATGAAAATGAAAATTTATTTTAAATGAACAAATATAATTAAGACTTTAGTTTTTGCTATTAAAATTTTAATTTCACACTCTCGCTCTATTATTTTTAGCCAGACATCTCGTTCTATTAACACTTTAACTAATGGACTGGCTAACAGTATATTAGCAGTCATGTCTTCCGCTAAATTTCTTCAGAATCATACATATACTTATGATCTGAAAAAAATTTAAAAAAATTATTTTTTAGTCTCTATAATATAAAAAAATTTAATAATTAGTCTCTCAATTTTAAAAAATATATTAAATATTATTAATATTTAAAAAAATCTACTAATTAGTCTCTAGCAGTTAACTATTATAAAAAAAATTTAAAATATTTTTGATACAGAAATACTAATTAGTAAATTTTTTTTAAAATATGAAATATCAATTAATAAATTTTTTAAAATTATAAAAATTAAATAGTAAAATAATTAACGAAAAAATTAATAACTAGACTAATTAATAGACTTTTAAAATGTTAAAAATATTTTAATATATTTTTTAAAATTAAAAAACCAACTAGTGAGTGTTTTCATATCATAAAAATTAAATAGTATTTTTTTCTAAAAAATTACAACTACTGTATAATTATCACTATTTTTTTTAAATATTATTTAATTTTTATAATATAATAAAATTAACTCATTAATATATATATTTTTAAAAATGCAAGTCTGAAATCCAACTAAAAGATTCATCCTATTAAAAATGCACTAAATGTCTAATTAGATAGACATTATAGTTAGATTTTTAAAATTATAAAAATTATTTAATATATTTTTAAAAACACATAGATTAATTAATTAATTTTACTGTATTAAAAAAATAAAATTGTAATTTTTTTAAAAAAATTACGTTTACTTGTATTTTTTTTTTTGAATCATAAAAATATTTACAGTATAAATATAAAAAATTTATTAACATTACACGAAGTTTAAAGGCGTTTAATTAAAAATTCTAAATCGACAATGATCCGTAAAAATTAAAATATTTACTTTTAAATTTTAAAATTTGAAACTTCTAAAAAAAATTTAATAGCGGATTGATTGCAGCTTACTCGATCGACGATGGGTAATGTGAATGGATCACGTTACTCAAGTTGTGCAACAAAGAAAGTAAAGCCTTCCATCTTTATCAAGGTTTTTTTTTTTTTTTTTTTTTTTTAACAGTCTCATCATAATAAAGTCGCTAAAAGAAAAGATTCCATTAAAAAATTTTTTAAAAAAAAATTATAATAAATAGAGCACCATCCCCTCAGAATTTCTAAAGACTCTTCTTTTGTCAACTTTAGAAGCTCATTTGTGCATAAATAAACAATGGTTTGCTAGCTTTAAGAAATGTTGC
This sequence comes from Manihot esculenta, assembly GCF_001659605.2. Classification (NCBI taxonomy): domain Eukaryota; kingdom Viridiplantae; phylum Streptophyta; class Magnoliopsida; order Malpighiales; family Euphorbiaceae; genus Manihot; species Manihot esculenta. The sequence goes on along the minus strand of NC_035165.2, from coordinate 9,499,454 downwards.
AACATATACATAAGACAAGGTATTAGGTTTAATTTTCCAAAAAATTAAGATTTCGTTTAATTTGAAACAATCACTCCAAAATAAACTTTGTAAAAAATAATTTAATTTTTTTGTTTTAAAAGAAAAAGAAATTTAACTTATTAAGAATTGAAGAAAAAATTAACAATCGAATAAATAAAATTTTAATATTTTATGAAAACTCGAAAATTCTTAATGAAGTTAACTCCAACTAAATAAAATCTAAAAAGTTTTGAATTAAATCTTTAAAGGATTGCTTGATTAAACAAGTCGAAAAAAGAATTTTCTCAATTATTTGAATTTCATGAAATAATTGATTTATTAATAAAAGAGCACTGCTACAATTACAATTAGACACACGTATACATGCATACACATATTCTTTCTTTTTCAAAGAAAAGAAATGTAACTTTAAATAAAAAGAAACGAAAATTACAAAAAGCATTGTAAAGCAGTTTTGCTGCTTTATTCACACAGTCCTTCTGAATCTGATAGTATGTGAATTTTGATAAGATAGGATAGGATTAGATTTTAATCAGAGCAAAGAATGAAAAAATAACAACACACAGCCACTCCTGCTATTATCATAAAAGAATGGAAAGGAACATAACAAATTTTATCTTCTAAGAGCAAAATATATCAATTTCTTTATCACACTATTTTTAGTTTTGGACCATTTTTCACTTTTTAAAATTAAAAATTAATCGAAATTTAGAGAAAAACAAATTTTCAAATTGAGATTTCAGTGAATTAAAATCCACGTCTCAATATTTATTGATGTTCCGATATCCAAATAATAGATTTTACGGTAGTTGTGTAAATTTGTCCTGAGAATATGGTATTTTTTTTCTTTTGTTCTTTTCTTGCTAGTGATACCTAACGGTTTTTCTACTATTTTCTTGCTAGTAATACCTGACGGTTTTTCTATTATAATGACACATATTTTTGTCATGCAGGTCTGTATGTATGAATACGTAAGACGTTCTTTTCACGCCAGCCGACCATTTAATTCTTTTCAACGCGCATGCGGATAGGGCTGCAAAGTGACTGGGCTCGCTGTCCTTACTCTTGTCACCTCACCGGGCTAGACTTCCTCTTGACGGACCCGGACTTGTGAGTGATCCGGTTCGTTCCGTGGGCTTAGACCAGGACTGGGGTATTGGACCGATCTGTCAGAGAAGTTTTATACATTTTGGATTAGCATTGTTTTCATAAGTTCGGCGTGTGAAATCCGACCATCATTATTTATGAATATTTATTTTAACTCATTAATGTTGTGTTTATTTTTATTTTTCTAATTTAGCTTTTTGGTGATGAGGATTGTCATCGGCTACTATCTTTATTTGAATAAGATGATTGAACAGTCTCATCCACTGAAATTTTAGAGACTGAATGAAGCTAACTGAGTAGATTATTTTCCATCTATCTTCCACTATTTAAAGTGGAAATCCAAATGATCTTGTTCTAAGTCAAACTCACATGTCATCAAAATGATTTATCATTGGTTTCCACTTTTTTTTTTTCTTAGCCAATCTCATAGAAAGAACTCTAGCTAATCACTCAAAGTACCCAACTCTTTCTCCGTCAAATCCTAAACCATAATCCCAACTAGAATGCATTAACAAATTAACGTATTTAAAAATTATAATTAAAAATTTATAAATGATATGTAATTAAATTTTTGAGATAAATGATTTGATATTTTTTTTTAAATGAGATCGAACATTCAATTTTCATAAATAATTTAAATATTCGTTTGTACATTCTATCCTCCAATAAATTAATTTAATGTAAATAAAATTTAGTCTTTTTAAAAAAATCGAGAATATTTATAGTTATATAAAAAATAACATGAAAAAACTCTGATTTTTTGTTTTTAAAAGTATATTAAAATATTTTTAAAATTTTTAAAAAATTTGTAAAATTTTAAAAATTCTATTAATTAGTTATTCTGTTAGTTTTAACCGTTAAATATTATAAAAAAATTTAAAATATTTTTAATATGGAGAAACTAATTAATAAATTTTTAAAAAATTTTAAAAATTAATTAATAAATTTTTTAAAATTATAAAAATTAAATAGTAAAATACTTGAAAAAATTAATAAATAAATTAATTAGTAAATTTTTAAAATATAAAAAATGTTTAATATTTTTTCAAAATCAAAAAACTAAAAAAAAATTTCATATCTAAATAATAATTTTTCCTTTTGGTTTATCAAATGATCCAAAATAATATCACCCATTTATAAGCAAAGTGGTACAGTAAAATTCAAATTAAAATTAATTAGTGAAAAACGTTACTCATTAAATCTTAAAATCAATTTATCATTAAGCTCTGTTTTTTTCTGAAAATATTTTTGAAGAATCTTATTAATTTATCATTAAACTTCCCTCATAAATCATTTTTTCACTTTCACAATTTTGTCAAGATCTTTATATATAATTTTATTAATACATATATTTTTTAAATTAAAATTAAATAATAAAAAATAATTTTTATTATTTTTGTGTTATAATAACATATATAAGTTTGATAATAGTTTGAATTTAGAAATTATCCTTTGTATAAATGACATAATATTATAAGATATTATTTTAATTCAAAATTAAATTATATATATTTCAAAATAAACTATAAAATAAAAATTGATAAAATTATATAATATTTTCTTTATACTTTTTTTCAATAAATAAAGCAAACTAAATCTTAATAAACTACGTGATTTAATCCTTCTTTCTTGCTTACTCACTTTGAAGCAAGGAAAACGTATTTTAACTTTAACATTTGATGATGATATGAGATTAAAAAAAAATAGGATTTATAATGGTTGGATAAAATTAGGTGAGGGGAGGTGCTTTTTTCCTATATCCCTTTCCTTTTGTCCGTTAGCAATACTTAATGGCTTCTCAGCTATAGTGTCACATGTCTCTGTCATATGAGTCCGTATATACAAAAGCGTCAGACGCCCTCTCTACGTCAGGCGGCCATTTAATTCTTTCCGGCGTGCGTCCAGACAGGACTGCGAGGTGACTGAGCCTGCCGTCCTTTCTCCTGTCACGTTTTAGAGCCGAGCTTGGTGTGAAAGGACTGAGACCCACGAGAGGCTCGACCTCAAGGCTAGGCAGTCCAGACCGACTTGTTGAAGAGGCCCCATGATTTTTGGATCAGGGTCACTATCATGGGTTAAGTCTTATACCGGGGTGGTGAAATTCAGTGATTATCAACGTAGTTTAAAACTAAAACTATGAGGTATTTTGCTCGATGAGTTATAAATATATATTTTTTTAATAATTAGATTATTTAATTTAAAACTACATAGTTTTAATAAAAATTATGTAATTTTACTTGATAGATTTTAAATATGTTTTTTATAATTGAATGATTTAATTCAAAACTGCATAGTTTTGATTAAAATTATATAATTTTTTACTGGATGGGATTCAAATATATTTTTATAATTTTATGATATAATTCAAAATTAAGTAGTTCTATTTGATGGGTTTATATATTTTATAATAATTAGGTTATTTAATTCAAAAATTACTATATATAATAAACATTATCTATGATATTTATAATTAAATATATTATCTATATTAAAGGTTGATTTATGTTTAAATTAAATGAAGAAAAATATAACTTAAAATATAACTTATTTAAATGATAATGGTAACTTTATATTTATTTAATATAGAAAAAAATAATAATAATTAATGCATAAATTATTTTATCAATAATTTATAATTTTGACAAAAAAAACTAAAAATTTATTAGTTTGGTTATATAATTTAAAAATAAATTCAGTTAATTAAAAAATTAATATTATATTTTTTTATAAATAATGTCATAAATTATATTAATATTAATTAATTTAATGATCTGAATATTATTAAGCTCACGAAGAACACGTAGACTGCACTGAGGATAATCATGACTTGTAATTAATAAAGGCAACAACAATAATAGAACGCTGACGTGTATATACACATGCTTCATCAGCATCAACTCAAGTATATAAATATAATAATTCGATTTTCAGAAGAAGAGATGATGAGTAGTGCCATTCTGCCCAAGTTTCCATTTGGCAAAAAGTATGAAATTGGGGCCCATGGGCTAATGGCCCATCAGAATTTTGTATCTGCTTTTCTATGGGATAGATTCTATTTTACAGAAAATTAAAATTTTTATTTTTTCAACTTTACAAAAGTAAATTACTTCTTTTACTTTTCGTAAACTAACTATTTCATGAAAAATATTAAATTCATGTATTTATTTTATTTCACAAAAATATAACTATATACAAAATTTTATATTTTATTTTGTGCATTTATATAAAGTAAATTAATTTTTTGAAAATAAATCTTTTCCAAAAACAAATTACTAAAAAAAATATATAAATATGATTACATTTTAATAGAATAATATGATAAAAATATTATTTTTATTTTAATAAAAAATATAAACGACACGCTTTATCCAACTTTTACTGAAGGGGCATCCCATTTTTCACCTTGACTTGGCCAAAATTTAGAGTTTCATTTATATAATATAATAATTATTAATAAAATAGTTTTTAAATATCTATTTTTTTACAATAATATTATTTTTTATTAATCTTATTATTTATTTCTTATTTTCACTTTTATATAATATAATAATTATTAATAAAAATTAAAATATAAAAGTAAAACTTTATAATTTAAAATATATAAAATTTTATTTTATTTAAAATATTATTAATAAAAATAATTTTTTTAAATATAAAAAATATACACATAATTTATATAATATTTTAATATATATTATTTTTATGTGATATTTTTTATAATTTAAAATATAAAAAATTTAGTATTTTAATTATCATAAAGATTTTAAAAAATATAATATAATAAATAATTTTTAAAATTAGAAAAATAAAATTATATTATATAAAAACATTTTAAAACTAAACCAAATGAAATTGAAAAAGAAATCACCGGTTCAGACATGTCCAAAGTATTTGAAAATCGAACCGGAACCGTCGATTGCGTTCCCGAAGGGCGTCAAAAGCAGCGCTCTTCAACGTCTTCTTCATTTTCATTGAATCCTGGCCAGCTGAGAAAGCACGTACAGGAAATTCAACATTCTCAAAAACGCAGAGCGAGGGGGCGAACGACGGCCCTCTCTCTCTCTTTCTTTTCCGATTCCACTAATGAGAACAATAACAACGACAACGACAACGACAAAGATTATTCGTAAATACTAATAATTACAACGATCAACAATAATCATATGATTCTCCTTCGCCCTTCAATCCCTTTTCTTTGATGCGACGATCGCATGTCCGCACTTGGGTCGATTCTAAACCCAACAGAAAAATGGATCCCATCAAGCTCCATATCCGACCTCCCCCACGATCCTCTAATCTCTTCTTCAAAGCCAAATCCTTCAAATCAAGCTTCTTGTCTATTTTTCTCGCTTCTTTTTTCACCCTGATCGCTGTTTTATCCTGCTATTTTTTCTTAAAAAATGGAGATTCTTTAGATTATCGTACAAGGTATAGTATTATTATCGATGGAGGCAGCACGGGGACCCGGATTCACGTGTTCGCATGCCGAAATAAGGGGGGTACACCGGTTTTCGATTTCGGGGATGGGGCGATGAAGGTCAATCCGGGGTTGTCGGCACATGCGGAGGATCCCGGAGGGGCTGGCGAGTCCTTGGAGGAGCTGCTGGAATTTGGGAAACGGAGAGTGCCCAGAAAACTTTGGGGAGAGACGGAGATTCGGTTAATGGCGACGGCTGGGATGAGATTGCTCGATTCTGAGATTCAAGATATGATCTTGGAGTCATGTAGAGAGGTTTTGAGAAATTCCGGGTTCAAGTTCAGAGATGACTGGGCCTCAGTTATTACTGGTATGATTTTTTTTTTTATACTACATTTTCGTGCATTCTTATGTGATCACATTGTGCAACAACTTTGTTCATTGATTGATGAATGCTCATTCGTGGTGGTTCTGCAGCTTCTGCTATCTCGTGTTTTAATCCTGACATAGTGTGGTATGTGTTTTTTAGGCTCCGACGAGGGGTTATATGCTTGGATTATTGCCAACTATGCATCGGGTACTCTTGGAGGTGATCCTCGTGAAACAACTGGGATTTTTGAACTTGGTGGAGCTTCTGCTCAGGTTTTGTTTCATCCTCTGAATTTCCATTGAGCTCTGCTCAGGTTTTGTTCGTCATCTGAATCTCCATTTTTCTCTGAATGAAAATTATAGGACTTGGGATTTGTGCAAGCATCTCTTTTTCCAATTAATTTGTGTGTGAACTGCGAGTCATAAGGATTATGCAGTTGATTGCACCAAAGTTTCTATTGCTTGCTGCTTATGAGAAATCTTAGCTACTTTTATTAAGGCAACAATAATTTTTATTCTTTTATAATAAAATGATATTTCTTAAAAAGACAGATTGTAATGGAGCTACTAGTGTGGAAATCAATTATTTTAGCTGATCTAACTATAATGGTTTCTTTAATGAGTGCAGTAATGCACTTGTTAAAATTTATTAAATACAGTTTTTCATTTTTTTTTATTTTTTTTTGGTGCCATTGCATCCTTTTATGCAATATTACACATTTCTATGTAATATTGATATTCCCAAATACAAAATTAGTGAATCTTAATGAGTCCAATATTGCACTTATTAGAAAATTTGAGATTATAATATACAGGCATGCATTTCTAGAGTGAGACTGAGATCTTGTGAACTCTAGACATTGGGATCCAGAAGAAGATCTCCAGTTGAGGTTTAGCTGTTAGTGATCTGTACCTTGAAGCCTTGAACCTGTTAGAAACTACAGAGAGTTTGTTATATGCTTTGAGCAATGATAATTTACTCCCTTCATCTCATAATTTTTGTCACACATATTTAGAAATACAATTTTTTTTATTAACTTTCCAATTATACCTATCTTAAATACATTAAGTTTTATTAAATACTAAGAGATATTTTGAGAGGTTTCTTGGAAATATGACAAAATTAAATAAGGTTATAATAGTCGATTTATATGTTATTATAGTCTAAAAAAAGAAAGTAGATGATAATTTTGGGGCAACTAAAAAAGGAAAGATGGACAAAAATTATGGGACGGAAGGAGGATTATAGAATCTTTATCTTTTGATACTTCTGCATGTAATGTGGGATTGCTATCTAGAATTGCTTGTAAAATCTCTTGTTCTCTTTTTTCAGGTAACTTTTTTTTCAAATGAACCAGTGCCTGCTGAGTTCTCACGCACTGTTAAGTTTGGGAATACTACTTACAGTATCTACAGCCATAGCTTTCTTCATTTTGGACAGGTAATCTCAATAACCTTCATTACGATTGGTTGTGTTCATTTGAGGATATTCTCCTACTTGCTTCCACCATGGCAATTTTCACTTTTACATGTAGTGGTTGATTGGGTTCATTACTTTTGAACTGCTGATTTTAGGTTTTTTCCGTAGCTTACAAGTGTATTAATTCAACTCAACTTATATTTATTGGATTTTGGCCATTTGCCTTGAACTGTGGGACCGAATTTCAGAATTAGGATGGAAGTGGCAACTGGGGACTTTGGAGGAAAGAAAGTGTACAGAAGGTTGGATTGCAATTCTGGGTTGTGGACTGTAAAGGAATTGCAGTTTCAAAAGTGTTGCGAAATGGTGAGCCTAGCAAAATTGAGATTTAAAAGGAAATAATGAAAAAATGTCTTCAATCAAATCCATGGTCTGCTAAAGTTCCATAGTTGAACTTTTTGCTAGTTCTTCTTCAGCAGACCTACTGCATTGATTTTAATTTATATCTATCGCTTAGTTGTATTAAGATCGATATTGAACTGAGACGATTGATTTCTGATGGCACAAAGAAATATGATATTAGAGGCTTATGAGCTACAACTTATTTTATGTCTCAGAATGCTGCTTTGGAAGCATTGAGGGAGTCACTTGTCTCTGTGGACAATCAACCAGGTAAGCATGCGTCTTTTGCTTTTTGCAAATAGATATATAAGATTATGATATTTTAAAAAGGATGTTGAATTTGTTTCTTTATGGCTCGAATTATTTGGCTAGCTTATAACGAGGGTTATTTTTTGTTGTGTAGGAGTCTTCCAACAATAAAGCTTAATATCTTATTAAGATGTATGCTTAACAAATGCAAATTCTTAATGTTGTGCTTAAAGTTTAGCTGCTTTTTTTTTTTCTTGAATTTTTTGAACAATGTATTGAGATTAATTTTTCACACTGGTTTTTTTTGTCTTTTTTCTAGTTACCATGTGATTGGTTGTTGAAATTATAATCATTATGTTAACAGGTTTTTCATTGTTGGATTTTACATGTAGTTGGTTTGGTTTTGTTGCTATGGAGAATTACCCACTCATTTTATTTTTCCTGATATTGCAGCTTCTGAATCACATGAGAAAAGAAGATTTGTAGATCCCTGTACTCCTAGGGGTTACTCACATGATATGGAATCTCGGGGGCACTCTCCAGGTTCAATGGAAAAGAGTAAATTTTTATCCAGGCTTCATTCAAGTGGTAACTTCTCTGAGTGCAGATCTGCTGCATCAATGCTGATTCAAAAGGGAAAAGGTTGCAACTGCTTTCAGAAGGATCATGTCATGAGATTTTTTTTTGTTCATCCGTTCATTTCTTTTGACATGGTGATAATCATGGTTTTGTCATCTGAAATGCAGAGAAATGCTCCTATCAGCAGTGCAACATAGGATCGACATTCACACCTAAGCTTCAGGGGAAGTTCCTGGCAACTGAGAATTTCTTCTATACATCAAAGGTTTTATTACAAAACACGTTGCCAATAGTCGCACTTTTTAAATTTCATACAAACTGTGCTCAGAGCGCTGATTAAGTGTTACTCAGTCCTATTGTTTTCTCTTTTGGATGTCCCCTTTGATTAGTTCTTTGGATTGGGTCCAAGAGCATATCTTTCAGACCTGATTTTGGCTGGGGAACATTTTTGTGGAGAAGATTGGTCAACATTGAAGAAGAAACACCATTCATATGATAGTGATGATCTGATGCGCTATTGCTTCTCTTCAGCCTATGTGGTGGCCCTACTTCATGATGGTCTGGGAATTGCATTGGAAGATGAAAGGTACATTTCTCATATTTGAAGTGTTTTCTCTCACTGCAGATTCTCTAGTTGCTTTTGAATTAATCAATCCTAATTTGGGTCGGACTATCTTACCGAATAAGATCGCTTACGCTTACGCAAGAGCTGTGTGGTGAACATGCTTTAACAGGATTGGATATGCCAATCAGATTGGAAACATCCCTCTTGATTGGGCATTGGGAGCTTTCATCTTGCAGAGCACAGCTGCATTCGAAGCACAGAACCCAGATTGGATTACCGCCATCATCAGTGATGACCCACCGACGCTCATATCACTAATTGCCATTGCCATATTATTGATGTTCTCAGCATGGTTTATATCAAAGTGGAAAAAGCCCGAGCTAAAGACAGTCTACGATCTGGAGAAAGGTCGATATATAGTTACCCATGTTGGAAGAAGTTGATGAGCATAATTTTTTCTGGGCTATGTAGATTAGGAGGAAGCTCCTATGTAATTGCAATTAACATTTAAATATGTTAATGCTTCCTACGGGGCTGTATCTTAAGGCTACAAGGTTGTATTTGTGCCATGCTGGGTTCAGAGGATGTAGCATGCAAGCAGTGAAGAGCTTAGGTTAGAAGATTAGTTTCGTGTTCCCTGTTGTATCAAGCGAGAGTTCAAACCTTCAATTCATCATCACACCAGAACCAGGTGCATATATTTTTGTGTAATTTACAATTTTGTATCCAAGATTTTTATATTTTTTAAATAATAAATAATTTAGTCTATGAATTTTCATTTTATATATGGAAGAACTCAATTTAAATTAAATGAGTTAAATGATTCCAGAGAAAATCAAGAGAAGCAAACTCAAGAAAATGGTGGTAGGGAGAGATGGCTCCCTTGTCTAACCAAAGCACACACCAGAAGGCCTTCTCAAGCCATACATCATAGAAACCTTCCAAATAGTTCTGAATAAAGGAAATAATAAAAACAAGCACTACTACCACCTCTTGTTCTTGTCACATATTATGGGCGACTTTCAAACCTGTGCTATGGTAGTCAGTCTCCTATTGCCATCAAAGGTACTAGATCTCAAAGATTCATAATTAAATTAATAATATTAACCATTATCCACCGAATTCTTGTAAACAAATTTTTGAAACACCACACCGGATCTGCACAAAAAAGCCAAAACAACTATGAACAATGAAGTCCAGAGGCTGTTAAAGTTGAAACAAACATCTCTATTGGTTTGACTTATAAGAGTGGATTTGAGTTGGGGAGGAGTGTTTGGCGTCACTTCGAGCATTATTTGTTTTTTTTTTTTTAAAAAAAAATTGTGGCCGGATCCCTTTTGATTTAATTTTTTTTATTATTTTTTAATTATTAATATATTATAATAAAATATTTATATTATATTAAATAATACTAATTATAAATTTATTTACTGAGAGTACTAAATTAAATAATTAATAAAATAAATAAATAAATAAATAAATAAATTAATATGAATATTTAAAATTATAAAAATTAAATTTACGTTTTTTAAATAGAATAAAATTATATTTTAATTTAAATAATTAATAATAAATTAATTAATTAATTAATTAATATAAATATTTAAAATTATAAAAATTAAATTTACGTTTTATTTAACTGCTATGATAGAATAAAATTATGTTGTGATTAAATGTTGTACGCCATCACCTAATTATTTATAATTTATTAAAAATAATAAATTTAATTAATTTATTATATTATTAAATTAATTAATTAAATTATTTATTTTAATAAATTATAAATAACTCAATGTTCTTGTATAATATTTTAAGATAATATAATAATTTTAAATATTTTATGCAGATAATTTATAATTTATTAAAAGAAATAAATAAATTAATTAAGTAATTAATTGAGTGAAATAATTTTATATAGATTTAATAGATTCTAAATATTTTTGTGTGTAGATTTTTTACTATTAATTTTTATAATATTTTTATATATTAAAAATATTTTTATAAAATATAATAACTATTTATCATTGATTTTCGTACTTTGTAATTATAAAAAAATATTAAACGTATATAAAATTATTAGTATTATTTAATTATAAAATTATTATATTAATTTATTGAAACAATAAAAAATTTTATCACTCAATAATATACTATATGATTAAATTATTTTTATACATTTAATAACAACATAATATTAATTTTATAATCTTAAAATTATATAATACCAGTAATTTTTTATTTAAATATTAATAATAAAATTTATTAAATATTAATATATTAAAATTATAAAAATATTTATTATTATAAAAATATAATATGAATAATATTATTAAATTGATATAATATAAATATATTATTATAATATATTAATAATTAAAAAAATTAAAAAATTAAATCATTTCCCTATAGAATAACGCTAGGTCATTATTTTTTTTCTATTTTTAAAAATAACCCGGCGTCAATCATAACAGTGCCGGTCTATGATTTAATTTTTTTTTATTTTTTTAATTATTAAAATATTATAATAATATAAATAAATTAATATATTATTTTTATATTATATTAATTTAATAATTTTATTTATATTATATTTTTTAAATAAAATCTATTAAATATTATTATATTAAAATTATAAAAAATATTTATTATTATAAAAATATTATATAAATAATATTTTTAAATTAATATAATATAAATATTTTATTATAATATATTAATAATTAAAAAATAAAAAAAATTAAATTATGGATTTAAAGTCGCTTTAGACCATTTTTTTTAAAAAATAAATAATATTTAACGTCGCGCACGGTTTTGGTGCCAAGTGGTATAAGGTCTTTGCGTCTTTATAAAAAGTCTCAAAGACCATTTTTTACTGTGATACAGTAATCAAATTTTAAATTCATAAATATTTTATTCTCAATCTTAAATTGATAATTTTTTTATTTTTAACTCTAAATTAGAGCAGATAAAAAGAAAAGAAAATGAACAAGGGTACCCACAGCTCATGCACACCACATAATCGGTCTAAAAATAGCTGTTCTTCAAATAATATGGTGAACATAGCAAGTTTTCAAATACTTTTATTATGGTCATTTAAAATCTTTTGATTGCCGAACAAATGCCAACACAGAAACTCGATAGATAAAAGAGTTTTATAATAAATTGAAAACCTGTTTGGTTTCAGAGAAAATTTAAGGAACAAAAGAACAAGATTTAATTCTTGAATCTTAAGCCTTTTGGGTGTTTATATGTCAGGTAACAGAGTACCGAGTGAGAGGACAATTATCAAAGGAAGATTTAAAAGATCTCAATTTTTTTTATCTTTTTTCTCATTTATCAGAAATTAAGCATGGGCTAATTTGAATGCACAATGTTAAAAAAAAAAACAAAGCAACAAAAACCCCAAAAATCATTCATGCAAAAAGAGCGAGACTGAAAAATCATGAAATGATCCCTAATAAAACCAAATGCTCTGTGTTTTCATTTCCAAGAAAACGGAAATAAACTAAGGAAATGGCAATTTGAAAAAATAAATTCAAGGTTCTCGCCTACATTTTTACGAATCCTAGCAGCCAAACAGCGAAAAGAAAAGAAAAGGGACTCAGAAACGTATCAGGTAACAGATTCATAGATACGCCATGAGAAAAGAGTTGTGATTTGTCGGCTCCCTTCTCAAAGAAGTGAAATGGAGACAGAAAGATGAAGAAGAGGAAGAGTAAAAACAACCGAGAAAGTGGTTTCTCACAGAGATGGAAAGAACCGTTGGGAGAGGATTTGAAATTGAATGGGAGAGACAGAAATGAGAAGAGGATTTAATTATATGCTTATTTTCAAAAGGTTATAGCCATTAGGTGATTTATCATAGTATCCTCTCCTTATCTATAAATATTTTTATATATTTTTATATATTTAATTTATTTATCTAGCATCACATAATCATGTAAGAAATTTATTGTTGCTGATAGAAATTCATGCATCTTATCATCATGGAAATGGATGAATACCTATGTAGACAATCTATTTATATTAATTTTACAGCTTCTGCTTCAATATAAACTCTAGATAGAAAGAAAACTTTAAAAAAAATAAAAATTAAGAGAAATTAAAAAAATATAATGTTATGAAAAAATATCTAAATTTATTAAAAATAAATAGAAAACAAACATTACCGTTAATTATAAAAAAAAAAGCCAACTAATATTAGAGAATAAAAAAAAATCATACATAAAGAGATCGATGTTCATGACAATTCACCCATCTTATGATTAATTATTACTATAAAAATGGAAGAACAGCCATGAACACGATCCATTTATGATAATTTTAGAGCTTTAAGGTTGCAGCAAGTTGTGCATTTGAAGCTGAGAAGCAAGAAATTGGAAAAAAAGAAGAAGAAAAGAGTAACCTGGTTTCACAGGATTGAATTGAAAGAGAGAAGAAAGTGGGATGTGAAATGTTAATTTTGGCTGCTATTTATAGTGTAGACATTAGACTGGAATATGGTTAATTCAATTTAAAATTGAATTAAATAAATTAAAATATTTATAAAAATTAAATTGAATTGATTTAAAAAAAAATTAAATTGAATCGAGCCGATTCAATTTGATTTGATTTAACCAATCAAATTTTTTAATAAATTTTTATTTTTTATATTTTATTTTTAATATTTAAACTTTAATTAAAATATTTTAATTTTAATTATAATTTAATTTTTTTATATTATTAATAATTTAATTTAATTTTTTAATTAAAATTAAATTAAATTAAATAATTAAAATTATTAAATAAAAAATTAATTTAATTTAATCGAATTTTTCTATTTAAATTAAATAATGCTAGCCTAACAGTTACCAACTTCATTTCATTTTTTAATTATGATAATTTGTCTTTTTTTCCTTTTCGGTGAGAGCCATATCCTTATCATCCTTTCAATTACCATAATACCCTTATCATTTTATTATTATTTATGGAAATTGAGATATTATAGTAATACGTAATATTATTTTTGGAAATTTAACTTCACAAAACTTATCAAGTTTTATCTTATTGCTTTCATTTTTCAAATTTTAATTCGCTAGAAATTTTGGATTTCATCTTTTTATATGCTATAACTAGCGGATATTCATAAAAATTAAATTATTAAAATAATTAATTAATATTTAATGATAAAATAATTTTATCTTATGTCTATTATTTTAATTATTAATTTTATATAAATTTTTATCTCATCTTTTAAATTTTTTTAAATTTGTTTCTTATTTGTAGCATATTTTAATTTTTAGTTTATTATTTTCTTATTCTTATTAATATAAATACTTTAATATAAACAAAAATTTTACTGATTCTCCTTATACGTATTCTATTACAATAATTTTTTACATTAAAGTTTTAAGAAATTTTAGATTTACTTTAAATTTAATATAATTATATAATCATTATATAGTATTTACAAATAAAATATATATTTTATAATATATAAAACTTGAAATATTGTTCAAATTTTAACACCAGTAAAACAATTTAATTTTTAACTTTTTTTTAATATGTTATAGTTTTTTTTTTAATATCAAAATTAGATGCAATAAATTTAATTAGTCTTCCAAAGTTATAATTAATAATAAATAAATTGATAATATTTTTTTAAGTTATAAAAATTCATATCAATCCAATCACAATCAATCAAAATAAGAAAAAAAATAAAAAAATTAGTAAAATTGCAAAAATAGAATGTTAATAATATTTCCATTTATCCCATTTCAAAAAAAAAAATTCCATTTATTATTATTGTTAGTTTATTATTAATATTATTTAGGAAAACTAAAAATATTATACACTAAGTATTAAGATAAAATAATAAAAAAACTAATTCAAAATTATAAAAAAATATAAATCATTACAACGATAGATTATAATTTTAAGAATCAACTTAATTTTAAATATTAACCATTTTAACCAAAAAAAACTCCCTATTAAAACGAGGCGGGCATAGGGAAGAGGTTAGGGTTTTTAGCTCTGCCGGAAAATACCAACTGAGTCTCTCATGGCTATTCGGGGATTGCGAAACTTGACTTCTCCTCCATCTTCTTCACTCTTCAAGGTACGGTCTCTTACTCAATGGAGTCCCGAAGCTCAAAACTATACCCAATACCAAAACCCAAATCAGGGGAACCCTAATCGGTTGAATTATCCTACTCACAACTTTGCTCATCATCAGCGGCAACCACAACAAAATCCTAATCAGTGGAACTCCCATACTCAAAACTATCCTCAGTACCCAAATCCTGGTCAGGTGCACCCTAATGTACAGGATTATCGGCAACCAACTCGGTGGAACTATCAAAATCAGGGGCAACCTCAAGCAAGAAACCCTGTTCAGTGGGCTCCTCAGGGTCAAAATCCAAATGAAGGACGTGGGGCCTTGGAGACTCGAGCATCTCCAGCTCCAGCTCCAGCCCCAGCCCCTTCAACAGTGGATTTGATGCATTTGTGTCAGGAGGAAAAGGTTAAGGATGCTATTGAGTTGATGGATAAAGGGGTTAAAGCTGATGCTGATTGTTTTTATGCTTTGTTCGAGTTGTGCAGCAAAGTTGAGGATGCCAAAAAGGTACATGATTACTTTTTGCAATCAACATATAGAGGTGATCTCAAGTTTAACAATAAGGTGATTGAAATGTATGGAAAATGTGCAAGTATGACTGATGCTAGGAGAGTTTTTGATCATATGCCGGATAGGAATATGGATTCATGGCATCTGATGATAAACGGTTATGCAAATAATAATCTGGGAGATGAAGGGTTGCAATTGTTTGAGCAGATGAGGAAATTGGGGTTGAAGCCTACTGAGGATACGTTCCTTGCAGTTTTGTCTGCATGTGCCAGTGCAGATGCAGTGGAGGAAGGATTTTTACATTTTGAGTCGATGAAGAATGAGTATGGAATTAATCCAGGGATGCAACATTATTTGGGGGTTATAGATATTCTTGGAAAATCTGGCTATGTTAATGAAATTGAAGAGTACATTGAGAAACTGCCGTTTGCGCCCACAGTGGAAATCTGGGATGCATTCAGGAATTATGCTCGAATTCATGGAGATATTGATCTTGAAGACCGTGCTGAGGAGTTGATGGTTGCTCTTGACCCATCAAAGTCTGTTGCTAACAAGATCCCTACACCACTGCCAAAGAAATATTCTGCAATCAGCATGCTTGAAGGAAAGAATAGAATCCCTGAGTTTCGGAATCCTACCCTTTACAAAGATGATGAGAAATTGAAGGCAATGAGTAAGGCTGTGAGTTATGTGCCAGATACTAGATATGTTCTTCATGACATTGATCAAGAAGCCAAGGAGCAAGCCCTGTTATATCACAGTGAGCGTTTGGCAATTGCATATGGTCTCATCAGTACGCCTGCAAGAACACCCTTGAGGATCATTAAGAACCTTCGTGTGTGTGGTGATTGTCACAATGCCATCAAGATCATGTCCAGGATTGTTGGGAGGGAATTGATTGTTAGGGATAACAAAAGATTTCATCATTTCAAGGATGGCAGTTGCTCTTGTGGAGATTACTGGTGAAGTTATCAACTCAAAACTCTTCATATGTTGCGATTATCTCTTCAAGGAGAAGTTTTGATTTGTAAAGTGCCAAATCTTCTGAACCATGTCTGCTTATGTGGATGGTTGAACTAACACATCTAGTTATCTGAACTTTTTACTGTTTAACTTGTATGGCCTAGTTGTTTTTAATGATCAGTTAATTATTTGTTATGAGATTTCCCTGTGGTTAACAACTTTTGCACTTTGTTTTTCTCTCTCTTCTTTTGTCTCTTTTTTTTTTTTAATTTTATTTTTCATCATTATATTTGGGAAGTCTTGATGAAGTTCAAGATGGCTTGACACATTTAGAAATCTCTTTAAATGTGTGTGACAGCTTTTGTCTTGAGACCAGAAAATATGGGGGAAAAATTTTGGGTTCATAATTCATTTTCCCTGTGATTGGAAGGTGTCCAATATATGTATTATATGATAAAAGCTGGATCCAAAATTGGAACAGTTTATGATCAGGGAAAATTGAGAACAGTGTTCTCTTTCAAAAAAAAAAAAGAAACCATTTTAATATTTTAATTTAAAATATTGATTATTGAATAATAAAATAGCGATAATATAACTTAATTATATGATAATGATAATTTTATATTTATTTAAAAATATTTAAATATTAAAATAATAATTATACATTAAATTATAAAAATAATGAAAAAGTTTAACAGAAATATCCGAATTATAAAATTTAAATATAAAAGTTAAATTTATTTATTTCTACAGTTAAATTTATTAGAAATCTCATGTCATGTATTTTAATTAGTGCTAAAAATTATTACTTTTATATAATTTAAATTGAATTACTCGTTATTCTAATTATAATAACAACAGGAGTAAAACTGTTTTCCTATGTGATCTCTTTATAACTTGATATTTTCGCATTTTTCTCTTTCTTAAATCTAATTTTTTTTTTATATAGAAGACAATTGTGTTAATTGACTATCGAAGTGGCTTATCCCGTCAAAGGTCAGGATAATCAAAAGCAATGATCGTCGTGTTGAAACTGTCGAGAATTCAACAATCCTCTAACAGTTAATATATTGAAGGATTTTGTTACTAATTATAAGCCGGACATTTTATTTTTGATGGAAATAAAAACTTTTAGTTCTCATATAAAATTTTTTCGTAACTTTATATTTTCATGGTTGCTTCTCAATCAATAGATAAGGATTAGGAGGAAGCTTTTCGTTAACGTGAAAGAGTTATGTGTCTGTTTTTATGGTTAATTTTTCTTTAAATTTTATTGATTCGGTTATTTCAGAAGATAATATTCAATAGAGGTTTACTGATTATTATGAGTTTCGAGAATCACAACGACGACGTCAGTTTTGGAATTTTATTCGAATTTTATCTCGTAGAAGTTTTCTTCCGTGAAATAATCATAAATTTTTATTAGATTTAGAACTGATATTTCTGTTAAATGAATTCGTCGTCATGCCATTCTAACCACTCATATTTTGGCTAGAAAATTTACTAGACATGATCGTCTATCTGTTTGGATGATATTTATCCTTATTTAATAAAATTTTATTAGTTTTGTTTTAAAAAAATATAATTTAAATGGATAATTATTTAAAAAATTTAAATTTTATCAATTTTAATAATTATATCCTCAATTTTATTTTTTAATTTATTTAATTTTTAATTTAAATTTAATTTACTAATGATATATTTATAGGGGCACATAATTCATTTTTCTAGCTTTTCTCTGTATTACCAAATAAAACTTTTTATATAATTATCGATTACAAGTGTTAGGATAATAATATTATTAGTAACTAAAAAAATCACGATTTTACTTTTTAAAAAAATAATTATACTTGTTATATCAATTTTAATAAAGTTGAAATTTAATAATCAGTAAAATTAATTGAAAATAGTTAAATTTAACTTAATTTATGAGTATAATTTATATTTTATTTGCTGAATTTAATTATTTTGAATTTATAAAATAATAAAGTGAAATTTTAATATATATATATATATATATATATATTTATTTATTTATTTATTGGATAACTATCAAAATTAATAAATTTAATTTTATTAATCTTAATTTTGTTAGAAAAAAAAAAAGAATAGGATAAGAGTTTTTATTAATCTTAATTTGATTTACAGTGCAGGCATGAGTTTCATTACATTTATTTGATATGGTGAGTCTTTGTTGGTTTTTCCTTTTTTATCATAACAATCCTTGCAAGATTTGATTAGGGATGATCATCCCATAGATTCGATTTAAAATTGAATCAAATCAAATAATTAAAAATTAAAATTTTAATATTTAAAAAAATCGAATCGAACTGATTTTTAAATTAAAATTAAACCAAAATAAATAAAAAAATTAAACCAAAATTTTAAATTAATTTAATTCGATCGATTTTTTAAATTTAAATCGGATAATACTAGCCTTTAAATATAGAATAATATATTTAATGTTATGGATTATTTTTTAAATACTATAATACCATTTCCTCATTATTACTTTTTTTAAATGGATTTTCTCATTATTATTAAAACTGAGAAATTATTGAAAAACAAAACTTCCTTTTTTGTGAGAACCATTCTTACATTGGTATATGATATTGTATCTTTGTACGTACCATAATGTCCTTCCCATTTTATTATTATTATAGATTTATCTGTAAAAATCTTAATCAATTTAAATCCAATTATTATTATTATTATTATTATTATTATTATTAAAAATGAGCATAAGCTACTTACTGAATATGAGGACCTATTTGGCAAAGAAGAATTAAATTAAAATCTTAAAATTAATTTTATTTAAGTTTAATTTTCATTAATTATATTAATAAAATTTAAAAATAATAATAATGAAATGGAAGAAAAAAAATTTAAAACAGTAACTAAATTATTAATAAATTTATTAAATTAAAAATTTATTTAAGATAAAATAATTTTATTAATGTTAATTTCTTCAAGCATGCATATAAGGGTGATGAATAGAATATTCAAAATGATTATTTTAATTAAAAATAATGTATTTTTATTATTATTTAGTTAATTATCTAAAAAAATCCTAATAAATAGGTTAATAAAAAAATGAAATTCAAAATTACATAATAAATATATGGTATAATTGATTATAGAATTTAATAATAAATTTATTAAAACTTAAATAATATTATTAATAAATAATTATGAATTAATTAAATATCAACTATATATATATAAGAGGAGAGGGAATGGATAGAAACGTTGGTAATTTGAAAATCTGTTATAATAAAATGAAGTGAGTTTTTTTAAAAACAAAAATTGAAGGGAACGGATGAAAATTACTGGATAATTGAGTTATTTAGCCGTTTAGCTAAATTTGAATTTGAGCTGATTTCCATCCGTTGCCATTGTTGGCAATAGAAATAGAAATAGAAATTCTTTTTTCTCCCAAATCAAAACCCATAAATACCAAATTTTCTAGCTCCGCTAAGAATCTATTTTCTACTCTCTCTCTTTCTCTCTCGTGTTTTCTTCTCACTTTGAAATTTCTGGGAAACCTGAGATCCGCTGTTTGCAATAGCGTGATCTAAGGTTTCTAACACTCCTTTTTTTCTTGAATGTTCAAGCCTATTTCTCCGATCAGTCTATCCTTTCTTTCATTTCGTTTTATTTGGAGGAGAATCCCTTGAGTGGATTTTATTTTTCAAGATGGGTGATCACTTCGTGTTGTACGTCGACCGGTTTATGATGCCCCTGTCGTCCGAGGTTCATCAGATGGCTCCGGGGGCTATTGCTGGTTCCTCTTCTTCCGCGCTCAATGAGGAAAGCGACGCTGTTGGGTTGGGCCAGGAGAGGACCCAATGGGACAAGGATGAGGAAGGGGAGCTGTTGATTCAGGTCTCGGAATGCCGCATTTGCCAGGAAGAAGATTTGGTTAACAAGCTTGAGACTCCCTGTGCCTGCAGCGGAAGCCTTAAGGTATAATTTATTGATCAAATTTTAGTTTTAAATTTTACGAATTTAATTATTTGGTTAATTAATTGGCTTTAAAACGTACTAATCTTGAGTGGTGAATCTTCCGCACATGGGTTGATTATTGGGTAATGCCCATGACAAGGGGCAATTTTTGTCCAGGGATTGCTCTTTTTTAGCCATTGCTTTTGCAAATTATTTCAAACAGCGGACAGAAGGAATAACGAAAAATTATAAAAAAGGATCTTCATAATGTCATTAATACCTATTCTCTGCTTTGTTATTTGCAGTCTTCTGGACAGAAGGAATTTATCAGACTACCAACTTAATTCTTTTGATGTTACATGGGAATGTCCCCTTACATTTTGCCATCTCTTATGTGCAATTTTTGGTTTTATTTGGAGCTTGCTGAAAAAATCTTAAGTCATATGAGCTCCAATTCTTTAACCATTGTGTTAAATTATCAATACGGTCGATTCTAAAGGATTGGCCAATAGTTCAATTTTTCTTTTTCTAATCTAGCCATTGGCAGTTGGTGTTCTTGAGTTGTTATTATTATATCTATTAGACATTCTTACCTTTTATTAATGGCTGCTAACTTTTCTTTATCCAGTATGCTCATAGGAAATGTGTTCAGCATTGGTGTAATGAGAAAGGAGACATCACTTGCGAGATATGTCATCAGGTATGTCCATTGAGTATTCTTTCTGATTGATTGTCATGTGTTCTAGGCTGCATGCTTGGTTTAAAGCTGTTTTGATTTAACTTAGTATGACAATACTTGCTTCCATATTTTCACCCTGAATCATGTATAACCAAATTCACATGCCCATCTCCTATGAACAAAAAGGCAGTATTAAAAACTAGGTTGTTAAGATCCATTGGAGTGTAAAGATATTGCAATGTGTCGTGCAGCAAACTACTATATAACAAACAAGAAGGAATTGCAACCACTTGCATAAATATGTTGTTGAACTTGTCACGCTCAAGGTCTTATATGGTTACAAACTTAATCGTATTGTTGATTGCTCATGAATATCTTTTAAAAATCTTGAACAAGTATGTGCTACTTGTCTGGTTTCTATGTTAATTTTTACTTTTGAACCAGCTTGTACTGTGTACTGAATTCTTTATCATGTGTTTTCAGTACTCGGTATTTCTTGTCTAATTCTTTGGATATATTTAATAAATGTATTTCTGCACTATAGACTTTATTATTCATGTTCTTTTGGGATTGATGTGTAGCCTTACCAACCTGGTTATACTACTCCACCTCATCCACCTCGCTCTGAAGACACTGCTATTGATATTGGGTAGGTCAAAACTCTCTTACATCTTTCAAAATTTCCTGTAATTTTTCCATTATTGTTTTTCTTCTGGAAATTGTATCGACTGTATATTTTTCCTTTTAGATAAATTTGATGAATAACTGAAATGCCCCACTAATCCATTGAGATCTGCTACACAGTTGTCATTTTATGTCGGGCACTTATACATGGTTTTTTCTTCATCAGACAATTTTTTTTAATATGTTGATTCACGATCTTTTTTGCAGTGGAGGCTGGACCATCTCTGGCACTCCTCTGGATCTGCGTGATCCTCGTCTTTTGGCAATTGCAGAAGCAGAACGTCATTTTCTGGAAGCTGAGTATGATGAGTATGCTGCTTCAAATGCTAGTGGAGCTGCATTTTGCCGTTCAGCTACTCTAATTGTATGCTTTTTAACTTATACATTGATAGAACTGTAACACAACCATAAATTTGGTGTTTCTGCTGCATGCTGATAAGACCAGTAAGCCGCTTTATGGAATGAAGAAGGCTTAAGGATAATGTTGAATGGCAGGCTTGATTAAATGAAAAAAAGTTACATTTTACCATTATATCTGCAGTTAGCTTAGTTTTATTTTCTTTTACAAGATGAGTATGATTTCACAATGACTAAATTTTAATATGTTAGCGTTTGAGGGAACACCTATTTAATCTCTAGTTTCTCTAGTTTGGAGGCTTGGAAATATCATGTGGAACACCTGGACATGCCACTTGTGCCACAATGCGCCATGACAATTTCTCTTACCAGTGCTTTTTCTTAATTTAGATTTTATTTTGGATGCTTACTCTGTTTTTTCTTATTAGTTGATGGCCCTTCTACTTTTGCGGCATGCATTGGCTGTTACAGATCCTGATGGAGAAGATGATGATGTGTCTACCTTTTTCTCTGTAAGTTGAATCATAACTAACATTCTACTCTTACAATCTGTGATGTCCATGCCTATCTGCCTCTTTTGGTACGCAATTGTTTTATGGGTCTTCAATCTTATGGATTGGTTGGTCCTCGGCAGCTTTTCTTGCTACGAGCAGCTGGTTTTCTCTTACCCTGTTACATCATGGCTTGGGCCATCAGTATCTTGCAGCGTCGAAGGCAAAGACAGGTACTCCGTTATGTTCACCTATGCTATCTTTTCACATCATTCTGTAATATTATTCATACTAATTTTTTTTTTTTTAATATTGGTGATAAAGGAGGCTGCAGCATTGGCAGCAACACAAGTTGCTTTTGTGCTTCAATCAGGGCAACGGAGAGGTCTGCAGTTCACAATAGCATCTGGACCTCATGTAGCTCCACACCTGGAACCTGTTTAACGAGGAAAAACTGAGGGAGAGGGTAAGTGGAAAGAGAATTCGCAATCAACAGTTTTCGTATTTAACTTAAAAAACTGTGCGAATGATGCTCTCATGCAACCTTATCTTGTTTCTCCTTTCTATATAGTATGTATATATAACGCCTTTATGTGAGGAGTTGTAGTTTAATCTAAATTTGCTGTTAACTGTGAAACTTCAATTGTAGTTTTATAATCAATTGAGCACTAGCATCTAGAAGAATGGAGTACAAGATGCTTGTGCCTTTCTTTTATTTATTAGAATGTAACTTATGTATATATGTATCAGTTCGATTCAATTATTTTAATTTAAGCCGGAAAATGGTGTGTTATAGAGTTGAGTTATTATTTTTTTCTTTTGTTTTTTAATATTATTAAACATAAAATAAATAATTATATATATGTATATGAACTTTTTTAGCAACTCTTAGTAAGATGCTGGCTACACTCTTAAATGCATTAATGTGATAAAGCAGCTAGCACATGTAATTGTGGGATACTCATAATGGTTCACAACAAGGATATAAAAAGGAAAAAGGAAGCATCTTTCTTTAATTTGTGTTTAGGTAACATTCTGTTTGCACCTCATCCTTTCTTTGCTTTAGAACAGATACCCACACAATCCATTGCTCAATATTCTGATGGCTTCACCCTAACACTCCTAACATATTAAATTCATACCTAATTAATCAAGTATCTTGAGATACTAAGACTTTAATTTGTGCTATTACTCATTTTATATTTTTAAGTTTTGAGTTCTATGAAAATCAAGACTCTGTTTGCTTTCTTGAGAAAACATTTTTTAAGAAAATATTTTAAAAATACCTTCTATAAATAAATTTTATTAATTCACTTTCTTTTTAAACCTTGTAACTAAATAATAAAAAATTAGTTTTCTAGGTGCTCCTCCGACCAGTAGAAGCTTCCAGGTCCACCCTCATCTTCCAATTCCCTAAAGGACCTGATCTCCAAAATGCTGCCCTTCTTCCCCAACAAGCATTCTTGTACAAACAATATCCACTGCACTTTGGCCCTTTCCACATATCTATGGATGGGAATGGGACTCCCCCATAATTGAAAATGTGGTGATTTTTGCAGTGTCCCATATGGATTTCATCATCAATAATTTTGAAGCAAAGTTCAAAAACAAGGATATATTATCTGTAAGAAATCGCAAACCCAGCTGCACCTTTATCTTTAACTTGCTTTGGCACTCTTCTTATGCCTCTTTGCTATGGGTGGAGTGATTGCACTAAGGCACTTTGTTCTAATTCTAAATCTGAATGTTAAAGAAAAGTCACCACTTTCAGACC
The DNA here is from genome assembly GCF_001659605.2 of Manihot esculenta. Lineage (NCBI taxonomy): Eukaryota > Viridiplantae > Streptophyta > Magnoliopsida > Malpighiales > Euphorbiaceae > Manihot > Manihot esculenta. Next base: position 9,474,825 of record NC_035165.2, on the reverse strand, counting down.
AATCTCGAAAATCTATAAAGCACATAGATCTATAATGTTCAGAGTTTTAAATTTGATTTTAAACAATAAGATTAAATATTAAAAAAAAAATTTCTTTCTTTCTTTCCCTTCTGGTAAGCACATGTATGCCCATTATCAACTATTCAGATTCTTATGATGAGCAACTTTAACCTAAGATATATAAGATTTAACATAGTACTTACCCGTACTACTGACCAATATTATTGGACAAAGGCTCTACCAATCGATTTTTTTTTTAATCTTAATTTGGGCAATCCACTTTGATTTAAACACTAATTAGAGTATAAATAAATTAAATTATTTTAATCAAAACACTAATTAAAATATAAATATTATTTGTGAATTATTCAAACTAAATAAAAACTCTAACTGAACTCAACTTATTTTTTATATAAGTCAAACTCTTCACAATATTCAAATCGTAAACTCCGCTCATTCTCAAGTTCTACGCAAGCTCATAAATTAATTCATCATGTGAGAATTAGTATTTAATTTTTTAAATTTCAGCTCCATTCAGTTTGATTACACTCTTAGAATTTACAAAAATTTAATTTATTAAAATTTGAAATATTTTTTTTTAAATTTGTGAGATGACTTATGTACATACGCATTTAACTATTAAAATTTATTAAAATTATAAAAATATTTATAAACTATTTAAATTTAGACTTGATAAAATTTTAATTCACAGAATGACACAAATAACATCTAACACGCAGCACAAATGTCTTTACCATTAAATTTCAGCTCATCTCGACTCGTTTGCTAAATAAACCAAATCTAAGTTTATTAACATTTAACTTGACTTCGATAATAAGAAAGATTGAATTTAACTTGGCTTTAAAAAAATTTAACAAACTAAATTTAAACCTATTAAAATTTAATTTGATTTGTTTACCCTCCTAAGCGTAAGACAAGAATAAGTTTCAAATACGGTTTGACCCAGAAATAATAATAATAATAATAATAATAATAATAATATTCTTAATTTTACAACATAAATCAAATCAACACAACTTCTAAAAAGAGTTTGAATCTTAGTATACTACAACATAATTCCCCTGGTCGGAGAGAACTCGACCTCGAGCTTTGAAGTGTAGAAGTAATAGGAAGTAAATTTGAACAAGTACCTATACAACTTTGTTGTCGTATTTCAAGAAGATACAGATGCAATCTCCTCCTTGGTTCCTAATGCTTTCCCACTTTAAAATTCGAGTTCGAGTTTTCTCCGACTAAGTGCAAATGATACATTACTTAAAAAAAGATTAAAATTAGAAATTTTATGCATTATAGATTTTTAAAGAGATATATATACTAAAAAAATATTAAAATAAATGATAATTATTTTTATTATAAAAAATATAAAATTTGCTATTATAAATTTATAATCATAATATATAATTACTATAATTACTATATTTTTAAACAAAAATGAGGATTGAGATAATAGAATTTAAGAACTATCAAATTTATACGGATGTACTTACCCCATACTAAATTTGTGAGTACATAATTACAATTTATAGTTATAAATATTTTATAATAAAATGATAATCGCTGTTAAAAAAATAATTATAGACAACCATATTGAAAAAAGCTTTTTATTGATATTTATAATTTTTATTATTATTATATCTTTTCATATATTATTGATATTTATAATTTTTATTATTATTATATTTTTTCATATATTATGAGCCACAATTATTCATATTATTATTATATATTAGTCAATATATTTTATTATTATAGTTTTATTATATATTATCTTATATTTTTCTATCTCAATTTATTTTATCTAGATTCCTAATAAGTATTTAATTAAAATCATTTTTTTAAGTTTAATAGTAATAGCATCATTAACTTTTAAAAAATATTTATATTGTTTTGATTATTATGTATTTTCTCCGTCTTATAATTTTTATTTATTTTTTTAATTGTCTTAAAATTATAATCCATTATTGTTAACATATAAATTAATTATTTTAATTTTATTTTATTTCTAAAATAATTTCTCATTAATTATTATTTTTTTAAATAATATTCAAAATATTTTTTTTGATTTTATTAAATATTTTTAAAATTAATATAATTGAAAAATTAATAAAAAATATTTTTTGTGAAAAACTAAAATCAATAAAAATTATGAAATAAAGGAATTATAAATAAAGAATAGAATTTATTTCTCAATCTCTTGAGAATTTATTCCTCTTCATCCTTTTCTACATCATCACTAGTGCTGTTAACTGCTTCCGAGATGTTCATGCTCACCTGAGAGGGCCACAGGTAGGATTTACTTTTACTCAGCACGTCTTCCTGAACAGTAAACATGATAAAAGTATAATTTATAAAACCTCAAGAATAAATAGTTATTCTATTTGAAAACTTGGAGATTAAAAAATATTTTATTTTAACTAAAGGATTAAGGCGTGAGTGATTCGAAAGTTTAAATAATATAATAAGCAAAAAAAAAAAATCTAGGGTTTATTTTCTAACCTGCAGATTTTTATATTTCCTTTATATTCAGTGGAACCTTATGTCCACTGATACATGATGCATGTCCGCAATGTAGTCATGTAGATCAATATACTGATCATGCACATAATTTGCTTCAATAAATATGAGATGCATATGTAATATTGGCATGCACATAGAGAGAAATACATACATCTGATCATTCTTCATTCTATGTGCGCACGGCATCCACCATCTAGGGGAGGATTTAAACCTTGTGGAGAATAAGATAGAATTAGAAAGCTACAACTCATTTAGCTCTTTTACTTTAATTGGAGGATAAAAAGCAGAGAATCAGCACATTAACAACACATTCAAGTTGTGGCTGTATTGCTTGAACCAGGACTAGTGATCAACCTTCGTTCCAAGGCATTTTAAAAAAAAAATCAATAGCCGATTTTCATAAAGCGCAAGGAACATGTCCTTTAGAATGTTCCTAGTTGCATGTGATTCATAATATAAAAACAGCAGCAACAGTAAAGGAAAAGGGAAATAAAGGAAAAAGATGGTCTTCATAAATAAACGAGAAACATTTACAAATTTAGGGGGGGAGAGAGAGAGAGAGAGAGAGAGAGAAAGAAGATGAAGTGGGTCTCATCTGAATCATTGAATGGAGGATTAAGAATATGGCAGCCCAAATAAGATCCAAGAAAAGCACAAAAGAAACACATTTAGCACAAGAAACCAAGTACTGTTATTTTTTATGTATAGAGAAGAGAGCTTGGAATTCTAAAGTGAGGAGATCTTAGAATGGCAAAAAGCAAGAGTTTGTTCCTTTGGGGGCTGTTCTATTCCAGTCTTTTCTCTCATATTTGATTCTTTATATGGCTTGCTTGCCACTGTAGCAATCTACTAGTCCTACTCCTAGGTGGCCCCATGGCTTGTGTCTGCCCAGTCACTCCACTAAAAGAACAAAACCCTCTTTTCTTAGTTTCAAAGGAATGACAATTTCCAAAACTAACCCCATACATCTTCAAACACTCTGATTTTGTAACTGCTAACAACATTTCAGTTATTCATATAAAGCACAAAGTAGGACCCAAAAGTGAAAATTCATATCAGTTACATAAGCTGAGTTGAGCTAGCAGGACAGACCATCGGTTAAGGAAGAACATTAATCCCCAGGGCGTATCCACATCAGCACGGTGGGATGATGTGGCATGGCAGTCCAAGAGACTGGTAGGCCTGCTTCCAGAGAGAAGCAAAACAAATGATTGAGATGTAGGGGAACAATACAAATGAAAAAAGATACTTGGCTTCTCAAGGGTATTGTTCCTACCCCTTTATTCATCCTTGTCAGATTCTTCCATAACAGCCTTAATAAGCTTAGAATTTGGATGAATCTAAAATTCCTTTGGGGCTGGGTTTTTGGGCCCCTCTCTGCTTTTTTGCTTTAAAGCCTCCTCCAAATCCAATAAGGGATAAGTGACAGCCCTATATGAACAGGAATGGAACATAAGTTTAGAAGGTTCACAATCTCATCTGTGCTTATTCTCTTGTTACTCTAAACAAAAAGGAGATACTTCTGTCCTCCTTCCTTGTTTCAGAGCAGAAACAATGGTTTCTAGTGCTCACAGAGTGTTTATTCTTCTTATCTGTGTTGGGTTCTTAGCAGTTCAACAAAATAAAGTTTATGGCTTGACAAGTGTAGACCTGGCCATCAGACACAGCAAAAAGGCTCCAGGGACAGTATCATCCCATCAACGTATTCTTAGGGATGAAAACATGCAGGTAAGGAACACAGAGAAGAAGTCAGCAAGTCTAAACAAGACCTTTGATCCATATCAATCGAGCAAAAGACGAGTGAGAAGGGGATCGGATCCTATCCATAACAGGTCCTAATAAATTCAAGTTGTTTCTTCAACCAGAGACAAAGAAAAGCAAGTTGATATTTCAAGAAACGAATAGCTTCTAGAAGAACAGAGAAAGTCAGCGGTTCAGAATTGTATTGGCATTTGGAAGGAACTTTTGATGAGGATAGGCTGATTGGTATTGCTTTTATATTTTCTGTTAATGGTTTTTGCTAATTGAGAGGTGTGTTACATGTGTATAGTAAAATCACTAGAAAGGACAGTCCTTAATGCATTCGGTGAGCCTGTATCATCTCTGAGCTACAAGTTGCGATCATAGTGAACCACCAAAGAAGAGCTTTGTACAGAGATGGTGTGGACTCCCACGAAAGTATACAGAATTCTTTTTCCCCTTGTTCATTTTCTTCTCCCTTTAAAATTTTCCTTTAAGAAGAAATTTCAATCTGTTTGCCTTGGTATTATCCTTCCTCTTGCAGATTATAGTGAAATTCTTTTGTATTTCTCCTTCATTAACAAAGGTTTCCAACTCTACGAGCACCATCGCTTTATCGCCCCTCAACAAGCATAACCATAACTCATAGCACTCACAAATCAAAACCTTTCAAAATTTACACCCAGCAATATTCTCTTGATACATACACAAAACAAAAATCTTCATAGAAAAATTACATGCTCTGTTCTCCAATTCCGATAGCTTCAATAATGCATATTCATTCAATTACAAACAGAATCGATGTCAGTGAAAACAAAATTTAAAAAAAAAAAAGAAAGAAAGGAATTCCTCACTGACATAAACACTTCATATAAAGAAAATTCACATACCTAAAATTTGCAAGTTTATTTTGGAAGTCAAATCAAATTCAGATAAGAGCTTAAACAAATCAATCCAGCACAAACATACTCATCTTATCAGAAGGCAAATGACTCCATCGCTGTCCCTTCATTTCAAAGCTTAATATCGAAACCAGACAGGCAAATTCAATCCTTGCCCTTCGATTTATTGACCGTGACTCTGGGTTAGCTACGCCGGATGAGATTACGGAAGCTAAAAGCTTAAAATGTCGTCGTATACTGTCAAATGCTGCGTATCGTGGAGAACATAATTTACATCATAATTTATAATATTTGGCCAAAATCACAATTTAGTATCTATTTTTTAATTGCAAAATATTTAATTTCTTAAAGTTTATCATGTTAAAATTTACTGCTAAATTGTAATAGTTTAGTTTATTATATTTATTTGTTTAATAGTTTAATCATGTTAAGTTAATATTTTTAACCCATAAGATTTGAATAAATTTAATAAAAGAACTAATAAAATTAAAGGTTAGGAATGAAATTATTTTATGTTAAAAAAAAGCATGAATTAAGTTATGATTTTCATCAAATTTTTAACTACTAGTAAATTTGAAAATGACCCTTCTCAAAATATTATTTTTAACTGATCGTCTTTCAAAAAAATATAATATATTTTATTTAACTTATTAATATTGAATAATTTTTAAAATTATAATATCTCGAATTTAAATTTCAATCATAATCAATTATTAATATATATATATATATATATATATATATATATATATATTATTTTTTTTTAAAATATATGAGTTCTATCTATAAAAATATAACTTTTTTTTTTTTTACGATTTACGAATGCTCAAAAAAGAATGAAATTAAGAATTGGGCCAATGGGCTATGTGGGCTAAGGCTGAATGGGTTTTGTACCCTTTCTCAAAGGATATAAAGAGTATAAATATCACATGTTTTTATTTAAAAAAAAAAAAAATATCCACCGTATCGCATGTTAATAAATGCAACTCGTTGATCAAATAACTATTTAGTATTCCTAAAACTCTAGTTGAGACAGTTTAGTTGGCAAGGAATTTGATAGAGAATTAGGATTTAGAATAACAACAATAAAGAGAGATTGAGAATTGACATTGGCTTGTATTTCCACAATTGTGGGTAGCTCTTATCTTAGTCAGTGCCAATCTCAGAAGATAATTATTCTAATTCTTTGAACTTATTTAATTTAATTTTCAAAAAATTTGAAAAAAAAATAGTCAATTAAAAAAATAAAATTTTGACAATTTCTAAAATTTTCAATTTTCTTAATTAAATTACCTTAATTAAACAAGGATTTGATTCTTGTGATCTTTATCTTCGGATGAAATATATTGCAGAAAATAACATAAATGATTGTGGGTTGGGTGGATGCTGATCTATCCACCCCTATTATTAATTTTTAAAAGGATAAATATTTGTTATCTTCTTTAATTGTGGTGGTTGTTCCATGTCTTGTGGGTCCTCATCATTAAGAGCATTAGGGTTCCCACTTGTTGTCTAGGCATGAGGCTTGCCAGTTGCTGCAGAAAGGGAAAGATCTAAAGCCAATTTCAAGCATTGCATTTGGGCCATTTCAGTCCCTAACCACACCTACATACACAACATTTCTTCTCTAATCAAACCTCTATTATTGCACTAAAACCCATGCTTTTTTTTCTTTTCCTATTGACCATGGCTAATTGCAGTTGACAAGCAAAACTAAAATTCTTTTTAAGTCTATATTCAACTCTTATGAAATACTATTAATAATTAAACAATGCATGTGGTTGTTATATAAATCTCATTCAATGATGCTGATATGATATTCAGAAAGAAATAAAATTTTATGTGTATGAAAAAATTTAATTTAAATGGTCTATATTTTTTTTATTTTTTTTTTATCTTATAATGCATAATCGCTATCTTATTATAGTGCCACCTATTTTTGTTATATAGAATCGTATATATTTTTTTATTATTATCAGGCGGCGGCCATTTTTCTTTTCGCGCTCGTGTTAATAGGATCGTGGCATAGATGGGCCTGTTTCCCAACTCTTCTATTATGTTAGAGGAGCTGGGTCTCTTTCTCATGAGTCTTGGGCTCCGATCAATCCGGTCTGCTTAATTGACAATAAAATTACACGCTAATGGATCATTTTACATAATGAATTCTGATAAGTTTTGACTCTAATTTTTATATAAGAGTTTGACTACGATTGGAGTGTAAGTGATTCAGCGATTATCAAATAATCATCTAATTTAATGGGATAATTTATAATTATAATTGATATTTAGTTTGTTGTTTAAGATCATAATAATTCAAGAAAACATTTAAATTAAAAATTAAAATTTAATATATTTAACTATAAAAATAACCTCTCACCTCACCAAACAAACAAAGTTAAAAGTCATGTGGCCTTTTAGGGATTTGGTGTTTAAAAAGGGAATGCCATATCTTTGGCCTTTAATTATAACCCATAAGCATGCTCTAAGCTTTGATCTAATCAAAGATTAAGAAGAGAATGCTCCTATAGGATTTCTCTCTTTGGATTCTAATAAACCATGATTGAAGAAGATTAAACCTCAAATTTAAAGCATAAAAGGACAAAATACCATCACATCTTCTCTACTCACATGCTGCTTTTGATTTTTCTCACTTTCTCATTAATCACTGAAATCAGTTTTCCTAACCATTTTAGGCCTGTCTGCCCTTGCTCCTGTTCATCTAGCTACTTTTGTTTAAACAAAATTAACCACCCTTTTGACTCTTATTTATTTCATTGTTTAATCATATATTTTTTATGTTTTTATTTCTAAAACTACAAAAAAAAATAACAGGAAAAAAAGAATATAATTTCATTGTATTAATCCAAAAATTTACTATTGCATGTAAAGAAAATTTTATTGAAATAAAATTAAAATTGAAAAATATTTTGATAATAATATGAAATTGAGAGATGAATATAAAAATATTCTTAACTCATCGTTTTGTTATGAATGATTCTCTAAATTTTTTTTTTTTAAAAAATTCAAATGAATTTTTAATTTTATCTTTAAATTAAAAATATTTAAATTTTTATACTCTAAATAAAAATTTTATAAAAAAAATTTAATTGAATTGAATTCTACTTTTAAATTTTTATATTTTAAATAAAAATTTTATAAATTTTTACAAAATTCTAAATTTTAAACTGAGGTAAATATATATATATATATATAACTTACTTTATAAGTTATATTTCTACGAGTCAAAGTAATTATATTGGGTAATAATTGGTGAAAAAATTTTGAACAGGATAGAATAATTTAAGATTGATGAGCCTGATATGATCAAACCGTGTTATTGATTTCTTAACTTAGCACCCACGGCATGCCAAACTTTATAAACTCAGTCTTCCAACATTAAATCATTGACAAAGTAGCGGTCTTTTCAAACTTGATAACACCGCCTAACTGGTGCTATATTATTTATATATATTCATAGCAGAAAATTTTCTACTTAATCTTTATTATAAATTAAAAAATTTTTAAAAATTAATTTATTTTTTATTAAATTTAATTTTTTTTAAAATATATATATAAATTCTTTTTTATAAAATATATCATATTAAAAAATAGAATTTATTTATTCATATTTTCCATTTACTATAAATTTAATTTAATAATAGATTATCGTTTCTAAAGACCCTGACTTAAATTTTTATTATTTTAATACTTTATTAAAATATTGATGAATTATATTTATTATTTTTTATACAGAGTGTGTATATTTAATAATGTAGTATATTACAAGAGTGAATTTCTTTATTTTAATTAATAATATTCCATCTGAGTATTTGAAATCTTATAAAACATATCATTGAACTAAAATAATAGAGACAGGTAATGCATCGTGAAGAACTCGCTAAAAGAAAATCTATAATTTTGTAGAGATCTGAAGAGACTGTATATACTTTTATGTACTTGGGTTTATATTAAAGAAATAGAAAGATGCAGATATCAGCTCTTGAGTATATGAATTACACACGAATTGCTTATAATCGGATTGTATACTATATTGATCATTACATGCATTATGTCAAATAAGAGAATCAGGCATAGCTATTGAGATAAAAATAATATATAGTTATAACCTATTGATGAGTGAATAGCTGCTTCACTCCCTGATGATTTGAGTCCAATACCTTATGATCAATTAAATTTGCCCATCAGTTGAGATGCAAGACTAGGTAATATGAAGTTATCTAACTCGGAAACCAATGAATCCTACCAAATAAAAGTACTCTAATTATCTCCTATATTCATTCTAGTATTCATTTGAAGGACTCTTCTATCCGCCAACAGACTTTGCCAAATCCACGAACTGTATGCCTTTGGCTAGCCTGCCAGAAAGAAGACCTTAGAAAATATAACCCTTTCAAAATCCTTACCCATAAGCAAGACAGATTAGGTAGAAGCCTCTAATATTGTTTTGCTAAACTGTTAGTGTATTTGCCCTAGGCCGTTATCTTGAACTTTTTTTTATGTCATTTTGGTTATTAATAAAAGAGGTTTTATTATCATTATTATCTGTTTGCATGTTACATAATAATAATTAACATCCTTGATTACTTATTATTATGTTGATAATAATAAAATATAACTAGTATGGTTATTGATTGATAATCATGAGATGATTATGTATATATTGATATAATTCAATAATCATAAATACTTGTTAGAGAACAAAGTATTGGATGGATCCGATATCACTACATGGGTTATTGTCAAAAGTGAATTTCAAAATAGTTATATCTTAATCCTTTGACTTGAGATTGTCATAGTTTCCAACATAAAAATTGTTATGTTTTGACAAAACCAAACATTATCTTTAATCGGACAATCATAAAGGTTATGATTGAGCATAATAGAAATTATGTAGAGGATATTGAACAATCAAGATAGAATTTGTTCATCTCTTTGAGAGATATATCTTTTGGGCCCCTCGATAAGTGAGACTGAGAAATGCATGGTCGTGCTCAAATGAATTGATAGTGTGATCAATATCATTTGATTTTATCAGTCTAATTAGAGATCGAGAAATCATAAGTTTGAACATTATAAGTTTGACATTGAACATGACTTATGTTCAAACTAGATATCGTGTGACAAATGGATTAATACATATTCTATTTATTAGATTTTATCGAACTATCGATCCTCATATTAGTTGAGTAGTCATAATATATTGCTAGAGGCCGCTTATGATTTATGGGTCTTATGGGACTGGACCTATTACCAATTAATATGAGCCTATTGAGTTACACACAAAAGAACGTTGTTGACGTGTTATGTTATATTAATAGGTTAAAAACCAATTAGTATAATTAATAATAATAAAGATATTATTATTGTTAATATTAATTATTATTATAAGATAATAATATTTAAAAAGATTTACGGTATATCTGTAACATTTAAAAAGATTTACGGTCTATTTGTAACTATTACAGATAAAAGATTTTTCAGTTTTCCTTATGAAAATAAACTATCATGCAAGATATTTGAGTATTTGCGAAATTGTGATAGTTGGTTATGAACACAACTCTTTTAGAAAAGAAGTGTGTTAAAACAAAAAAACTTAAAACGTATAAAAACTCATTCTGCGAATTGTGGGAGTAACGTTTTTGGAGAAATCATTTTGACTAACAGATTGGGAGCACATAGTTTATCCATCTTGAGAGAGTTGGCACTCTAAAAAGATAAAAGACGTTCGTGTGGATACCATTAAGGGTGTTCGTTTCAAAAGTAGCACCATTAGTCTGTAATAGTATCTTATCGTCGAGTTTAACATGTTAGCCTCTTATTCTTCCTTTCGAAATAAATAAAGTACTCAAATCCTGTGAAGAAATTATAGATTTTTTATTTTTCCATTGCGTGTTTGGGTTGGAGTAATATTTGGGTTTCCTAATATAAACATGCAAGATTGAAATTTTTAAAATCTTTAAATACTAAACCACCCCAAAACGTTGATTAACAGGATTTCTGCCTGCTGACTCAATGCATTTTCCTAATTTTCTCATCCCACCCCACCAAAAAATTAATAATTAGCTATAGAGTTTTGTTGAAAACTATTTGGAATACTAAAAGGTAATAATATGAGTGAGTAGAAATAGTAGATAAAATAAATTTAACCATTGTAGCTCGACTTGCCTCTTATGACAAAAGTTTTTATTTACAAACTTGAGTTTTCGAGTAAATTCTATTCCCTATAACTGCTAATACTTGTTGTGTTGAGTGCTTTCAAAAGCATCGGTAGGCTCAAATAGATTAGATTAAATAAATATAAAATTAACTATAATAAATAATATCTGCAGAAAGAAAAAAAAAAGTGTATGCTTTAAAATATTAATAAAAATGATAAAAATAAAACTAATTTTCTTACTTAATTTTCTCTTGTAGACGAAATTCACCATCAGTGAAATCTAATTTGACCTTATATAGTTAATAAATAAATATCATAAAATGTCACAGCCGACAGCAAACTGTTTGCGAGATTAGAGGAGATCACTAGGTGGGCATAAAACATCATTTGTGGAGATTTTCACTATCCCTTTGACATAAATTATTTGAGATAAATTTTTATAAAATTATATATAATTTTATTTTTATGCAGATGAATATGTTTTAAGTTGAAAAAAAAAATATTTCAAATAAAAAAATTTATCCATATCATGAGAAGAAATGCGAATCCTCATATTATTAAATTCTGGCCACATTTAGTTAACCGATAAATTAGGGTAGATTATGTTGTGAAATAATTTATTTTTTATTATTTAATTTTAATTTTAATTTAAAAAATAAAATTTATTAATATTTATATATAAAAATTTTAATAACTATGTTAAGAGTGAAAAATAAATTTTTTTAAAAGATGAAATCACTTTTTTAAAATAATTTTTTTATTTAATTAAAGAAATATTTTTTATTAATTAAATTTTTTAAATAATATAAATATAAGAAAATATAGAAAATATTTTTCTATAAAATATTTTTCGTCAAATAAACGAAATCTAACTCTATTTAATTATAAAAAATAATTTATATTTAAAAAATATTTTTTATAATATAATTTATTTTTTATTGTTTAATTTAATTTAAAAAATTAAAATTTATTAATAAATTTATATATAAAAATTTTAAAATGTGAAAAATGATTTTTTTAAAAGTGAAAATTATATTTTTAATCAAAAAATATTTTTTATTAATTAAATTTTTTAAATGTTTTAAATATAAAAAATATTTTTTTAAACAAACCATAAAGTCTAATTGTTATTTAAATTTAAAATAAAAAATAGTCTATAATTTTGTCGTATCTCAACGACTTGACTGTAAATCACCAATTTTTTTAATATATGTTTGGCATATCACAATTATTTTACAAAGGTTTAATTTTTGCCAATTTATATATACTTGTTTATTTATCCAAATTTTTCATTTAAAAAAATGATTTCAATAAAAATAAAGAAATACGGATAATAAGAAAAAGAAAACAAGGAAATGTGTGTATTTTCTAATTCAAAAAATTGAATCGAGTTATTTTCGAATTGGATGCTCAGATACTTGTGATGTCAGTTAATTGTGTTTTGTTAGATGATTTATCGTCTTTTGGCCTTTTGGTTCAAAATTATAAACTACTTATATCTAGTTATCAGGAAGCAAAGTGTGTTTTTATTTATAGATCTGCGAATGATGTCGCTCATATTCTAGTAATATCGGTTCATTCTGAATCAGGTCAAGGAGTTTGGATTGATATCTCTCCTTCTCATATTATTTCTGTGTTCTCTTTGAATTAATGAAATTTTTTTATTATTTAAAAAAAAAACATAATTAATCATTACAAAACATATATTTAAAAATTTATTTTACTTTTAAAATTTTATAAACAATTATATATATATATTACCGATGCAAATTTACTTGCATTTAAACAAGACTGAGTTTTTTTATTTTCCACTTAAAAGTAGAAGTTTTGTTATAAATTAAAATTATTTTTTAAATTTTAGTAAAAAATAAAAAGAAAAATTAGTTTTCTAAATTTTTATATAAACAATGGCACATGTGATTGAACCAACATAATTACTCCCATGTTTACAATGAAGATTGCCGAATAAAAGGAGACCCAAAGATCAATCTCCCATTTCCACTTCGCACAAACTTTATCAAAAAGTGGGATAAAAACGAATTTCAGTAAAAAAAATTTTATTTTATTTATATTTATTATTATATAATATAAATTTATTTATTAAAATGTTAAATATATCTTATAATGTACGTTTTTCCTTCCATGAAGAAAATAAATTCAGTTTTTTTTTTTATTCTCACTCGAAATTAAAGTAAAAAAAAAGACAATGTTATAGATTTGTATGCTGCTCATATCTAGGCCAAAATAATAATGTTAAATATTTGGTTGATTGAGTGTAAAAGTAGACCACGTGCAGCCGCAATTGAATGCTTTGTTTAGAAAACACGTGTTAATGGGATAGAGAAAAAACAAAAAAAAGAATAACTTGGATTTGGAGTCACGCTAAAAGATCGTTCATTTTTGCTCGTGCTTTAGAGATGTTAATTAGATTTCAAGCCTTCATATCTTCGAGCACACAATATTTTTAAAATTTAAAAGAGTGTGTTTTATTTCGATTAATAATTTTATTTAATAAAAAATATTTTTTAAATATAAATTAAAATTAGACAACGGCCTAATACTCACCACTCGCCTAAAAAAATTTAAATTTTTATATTTTTAATTCCCTGCTAAAAGAAGCTAGAACCGGACAACCTATAATCACCACCACAGAAGTTGAGGATCTTCAGAAATATTATAGGCATGGCAAGTTCAGAATTGCAATGAGAGGATAGTGGAGACAAATCGTAGGTAGATGCTACCCTATAATAACATGGCCTGTCGTGGAGACCATTTTCAAAGAAATAGAATAATAAATGAGACGATTTTAAAAATATATTAATTAAAAAATAAATTTTTTTTCGTATAATTATCTATTTTGCTTCGCCGTTTAATTATATAATTACAAATTAGCCACGCGTGCCTTTCTGAACTGTGTCGGAGGGCGCTGTCCCAATTTCTACAGTGATTTCCATCAGCGACGGATTTAAAAATTTTGTTCAGGTAAAAATTTTGTTTAAAGAATTAAATTTTAATGAATGATCGGTAAAAATAAAATATGGAAAATAAATATATATTTAAAAAATATATAAAATATTATAATTAAATTATAATTTATCTATTTTTATTAATTAAAGTATATTAATAATAAATTTATTTTTTTTATTTATAATAATATTTTTTAAATAATCAATCAATAACTCATTTCTCATTATATTATAAAATTAATTTTTAATAATATTTATTACAAAATTTTTTTTCTATTATAATTATAACATATAAATTTACAAAAAATAATAATATTAGAATAATATAATAATTTAATATAATATTATTATAAAATGTATTTTAAAAAAAATTAAATTATCTAATCCATTAATTATAAAAACAATATTTTTCATTTCACTTTTCCACAATTTAAATAATTTAACATATTATCTATAAAAATAATACTTAATTTATATTTAAATATTTTTATATTTAAATTATTTAATCTATTACCTATTAAATTTATATTTTTAAAATTAAATTATTTTTTAAATTTAAATAGTCTGTAAAACTTATTTATTAATAAAATATTATTTATAAACATTTTTATTTATAAAAATTTAAAATTTATTTTTCAGTATTTAAATAATTTAATAAATAATTTTAATTATATAAATAAATTAAAAATTAATTAAGTGAGATAATTATTTCTTAATAAAAAAAATATTTACGTATTGAAATAAAATTTTAAAAATAAAAAATAAATTTTTTAAATTAAAAAAAAAAAGAATATGAGGAATAAAATAAAATAAATAATTAAAATTAAATAAATTAAATAATATTAAAGATAAATAAAAATTTATTTAAAAAAATTTATTTTATAAATTATAAAATATTTTAATTAAATAATTTTAAAATAAAAACTGATTGATAAATTTTTAAATATATAAAAATTTAATAATAATTTTTTCTATTATATATAAAATTATATAAATACTCTTATATAATTTAAAAATGTTCAAATGGCCCATGTCGCCACAACTGGATCCATCCCCGATTTCCATGTCGCACCAAGATCCATCCCTGATTTTCACCGAATATATTCGTACCCGAGACGACACCACCAAATTTTATCGGCCACGCCACCCAACGAGCCTTTAATCCCAGCTCTCTTATTTGTATTTATATCCCTTAATCCCATTCTCTTAAGCTTTTAATTTTGGGTATCATCACCATCATCAATTCATCATATCCCTATCAGAGTCTTTGTTTCAGTCTCTTTTTTTTTTTTTTTTTTTTATTTCCTTCCAATTCACCCATTGGGTGGAAGTTTTTGCTCCCAGGCTTAACCCCACAATCCTCTATGATTAAAAGCTATGGACTTAACCCAGTACTCTAAATCTTCTGAGTCAGATACTGATATCAAAACTCCGCTGCAGACCCACCTCTCCAGGGCCTTATCTCTCTCTGATGGCTCTTTGAATCCCCAGCCATCTCCCCTCCAAATGGTGGTGTCCTACAAAGAATGCCTCAAAAACCATGCTGCTACTCTTGGTGGCCTTGCCCTTGATGGCTGTGGCGAGTTCATGCCTAGTCCTACTGCTACTCCTTCTGATCCTACTTCCCTTAAATGTGCTGCTTGTGGCTGCCACCGCAACTTCCACCGCCGTGATTCGCGTACTCACCAGCCGCTGCCACCAACGGCTGCACTTCAATGGACGTCAAGCCCAAGTCCTGGACAAACTAGCTCTGGCCTGAGCCCTAGCCCTACCCCAAACTCACCGGAATCACCAACCCCTCAGCAATCCGTCTATCCATCTGCACCCCATATGCTTCTGGCCTTGAGCACAGGACTTTCTGAGCCGTTTGATGAGAATCAGCACCAGAATCCAAGTCTTAATTCAACAGTGATGAACCCACATGGGAGAAAGAGAGCAAGAACCAAGTTTACAGATGAACAGAAAGAGAAGATGTATGCTTTTGCTGAAAAGTTGGGGTGGAAGATGCTGAGAGGAAATGAAGAGAAAATGGTGGAGGAGTTTTGCAGTGAAGTTGGAGTGAAGAGAAATGTTTTTAAAGTTTGGATGCACAATAACAAGCACAGAAAGGAAAAGAATATTGCTAATGGCAATGAAGATAGAGTTGGCTTTGACATCTTCAACTGCAACTCCAACAATATCAATGGCAGCACATATGATAGCTTCACCAGGCATCAGATTGAGAATAAAGTTCAAGTTCATGGTGATTCTCCTGATGGGTCTTCTCATTCATCTTGATCTAGAGTTAAGAGAGTCATTGCTTCAGACAAAGAAAGAAAAGAAACAGTAAGTGGGGATTCTTGTCTGTCTTTTTCTTCCCCCTTTCTGGTTCTCTTGTTTTACTTTGTTGTTGGTTTTGTTGGTTTCTTGATTAATTTGGTGACTGTTCATCTCTAAATATTGACGATGTAGAATCATTACAGAAGCTAGGATGAAATTTAAGGGAGAATTACTTCTCTTACATAGCTATTTCAAATTGTGCTTTAGATTAATTTCAGCCATAGTATCAGCAAGAAGTTATGTTTGTGATTATAAGTATGATTAGGTGAGAGTTGTCATTAATTGCTTGATATTGAAGTAGCAGGGCAGCTTCCCAATGGGGGGTAAAAGAGAAGAAAAACTGAAAGCCGAATAAAAACAAAACAGCCTATCCCATCCTGATTTGTCCAGATCCGAGGCTTATCATCACTTTTTGGGTGCAATTTGTTAAGACATATTATCTGAAATAATGCCGTTTTCCATTTTGCCAAAAAAAAAAAAAAAAAAAAAAAACCCTCTACTGTTTACAGAAGATGCACACTCGACACAACTTGCCCTGAGCAAATCCCACATTTGTTCATTTTTTCGGATGTCTTTGAATTACTATGGGAATCTTGGTTAACCTATTTGAATGTAATGGAGAGAAAATATAGCGAATGAGAAATATAATGAGCAAAAGTCATAGTAAGTAAAGAGAAAATATGTTTGAGAGAGTATTTTTTTTTTATGACTTTGTATTGGAGGAAATAAATAAAGGATATATAAGATTCATTGCCATATGAAAGAGAAGCGACGTCAAAAGTTAAAATGACTTTTGTATTAATTAAATTAAAAATTAGATATTATTCATAAATTTAGGTACCATTCATAAAATTATAAAAAAAAATATTTTAAAGTCACAAATATGTTAATCTATTTAATAAATTATAATTTAAAGAGTTTTATATTTTAATAACATATGTTATATAGAAGAGTATTATGTAAATTCAATTTGAAATTAATCAAATTGAAATAATTAAAAATAAAATTATAGATATTTTTTTTAAATTGAATTGAATAAGTGAAAAATTGAATTGATTTGAATCCACTTGAATCGACTGATTGATTCTGTTTGATTTATTTGATTAATTAGTTCAATTTTTAAATTTTATAATAATTTTTTATTATATTTTTAATTCGAAATCATCGGCATATAAATTTAATTTTAGGTGACTCTATAATTAAAATCAAAGAGTGAGAACTTTCTAACTCAGATCTAGTCAATAATGAAAGAGTACACGATGGTACAAAGCACGTTGGATAATAAGGAGCTCAACTAGCAAAGAAGGAGCGACAAAAGGGCAATGAAACAAACTACTCGATTTTTTTTGGAGAGTAACCAACGAGGACGTGATTTGTGCGAAAGGGGGAGAGGAGACCGGAGATGGTTACTTCGTGAGAGGTTGATGAGCGACATGCTGACTTATGATGGCATGAAAATTGTGATCTAATTGCATTTTGCATTGCGTATGCGTGTAGCATGTGTGAGAAAAGGGATTTCAGTTTTCAAATTTAAAACCAATGAAAATCGATGATGCAATAGGTTGTGTATTAATGTTTTCAATAAAATAACATATTATTATATTTTCTATGGTTGGATTTAATTTAATTCAATTAAATTTTTTTTAATTAAAATCAATTTAAATTAAAATTAATATTTTTAAAAAATACAAATTAAATAACATTATAAATAAAACTGAATTAAATTTCTAAAATTAATTTATTCAATTATTATTTCAATTCGAATTAAAACGATTCATCCTAATATTAAATGCTTCTAAATAAGGGAATATTCTTTATAATTTACTATTTAAAGAATATTATTTTTTTACCTATTAATATTTCTGATACCGCATTTTAATAAAAGGGCAGTTTTGGGTCTATAATTTAATTTTATGCATAACTGAAAATTTTAATTATTGATTATACTTTATTATAGTTAAATAATAAAATTACTATATATACATATATGTAACGGTTTTATGGTAATTTTATTTTGAAATTATATTAATTTAGAGGAATTTTATTAATCAGAAATGCTAATGCTGCTTCCCAAGGTTTATGACGTGTCCTTTTTTTTGGGTATTTTAATCTGGTTTATCTCAGCCTTCAAGGCAAGCAGGCTTTTTCTATTTTTGTGCTGAGTACATGTTAGGTAATGTAGGGAGTTGGCCTGAAGGAGAATTGCCACCTTTCCATATTTGGGCGGTTGATGAAAGCGGCAAGTTTTGTTTCCTTCTCCTCACTCATTATATAAATCAGGACAGCCACCTTAATCAACTTCTCTCTGTTTATTATTACATGTCTCACAAATCAGCCACATGCATTGGATCCAAATCTATTTATATTAAATCAAAATCCAGGATATCATGAATTCTCATTGCTCTTCCCTTCCACCACGTGGCCTTTCTAAACATTTTCTTTTTCAAAAAAACAGTGTGGATGCGTCATGCGTACGATTCTGATTTCTTTGAGTTTGAATTCTTATCAATAGTTTTAACATGAATTTTACTAATTCAATTCAGACCGTATTTCAAACCGGTCCATATGGAGGTCTATTTCAAGCTGATGTTAAGGCTCATATTCTTGCCATTTGCCAATATTGTAAACAGCTGGAATGTGGATCTTTTACAGTGTTTAAGCTGAATCCTGGCAGAATACCAGGATTCTTGGCCATGTGACGCCCATGATCCTGTTGGATTGGGGTGAGAAATTTTGAATTTAAGGCTTTTGCAGGACTTGTCAATTCT
Source organism: Manihot esculenta (assembly GCF_001659605.2). NCBI lineage: Eukaryota > Viridiplantae > Streptophyta > Magnoliopsida > Malpighiales > Euphorbiaceae > Manihot > Manihot esculenta. The sequence continues at coordinate 9,455,414 of NC_035165.2, read as the reverse complement.
ATGACTTGGAGTTACTGTAGCCAATCTGTAACTATACTATTGCTTTCAAAGGGACATCACTTCCTACTGAGAACTGATTACTCTTGTTCACCGCAAAGTAAGCGTCCAGTCCATTTCAGCCGCAATCACTTACTACTCCCTATTTGCACAATGGCTTTAAAAAATGCACAAATCTGAGCAGGTTAGCTTATAGAATATCAAAATATTAATTAGTTTGTAGAATATTATAAAACATTTGAAAGTATAAAATTTTAGGGCGTGGAGAATGGTAGTTGCAGGGACCATATCTGGTATGCAAGCACAAGAACTCAAATGCAGGTAATTCTTATATAGTTACAATCAGCAATCATCACCGCCGTGGACTCCCAACTCCTGCGCCCAAACATCAGACTTGATTAATTATTAGCTTAGAGTTCCATATTTAATACTGACGTAAGATAATTGGTTGGCTGATAATTACTCGTTATGTTGATTGAATGGAGAAATTTTTGGAGCTCCTTGGGTTGGAAGAGAGCCTTTTTTTTGTTTTTTTGGAATATAGGTTGGGCCCATCATCTGTAATTGGACATTGTTTTCATTGGTTTGGTTGGGCTTTCTTCAGCTCCAATCTTTTTCTTTTTAGCTTTTTTTTTTTTTTTTTGAAATGGTTTTCTTTTTAGCATTTAAAAGGTCATTCTCATTAATGCCTGTTTATTTATTTATTTTTTATTTTATTCATATTCTAAATATATAAAAATAAATCCTACGTTCTTGATTTTGCCTTTTGTTTCTAAAGGCACACAATTAATTTAGAAACATTCTCTTTGAAGCTTCTCGAGAGCGCAAGAAGGGGAAGGGAGAGAGCGCAAAGCGTGCGTGCGTGCAGGGGTGTGTGAGTCGGCGACAATGGGGACGTAAATGATTTTGTCTAGCAATTGTCTCATTTGGGTGGCGTGTGGGTAGCGGTTTGACGGGAGCTCTGGTTGCTGTTTGAGTGTTGTTGTTTGGATTTTTCTTTGGTGCTTCTTTGCTTTTTCATTCGGAGTCTTTGGTCCCTTTTTTCTGTCTTCAGACAGGGAGGGTTTGTTTCTATTCTTATTTTTCTTGTTTTATTTTCCTGGACCTCTACCCTTGGTCTTCTCTCACCGTGGGTAGAAGTTGTTTTTCTTCTTTTTTTACTTTGTTTTGTTCAGGTCCGACGCTGCAAAGTGAGGAAAATTTTGTGGATATATGGTATCAGAGAGTTTGGATTTGACTTTCGGGAAGATCGGTTGAACCTTGACGTGGGCATCGTGGGACCACATCAATGCGTCCGGTAATTTTACTCCCATCAGCCGGTAGATACCGGCTACGCTCTGGCACGTCTCTTCTTGTCAGAATGGATCAAAGTGCGATGAGATTGCTTGTGTTTGCATGTTGTTGTTTCTGTTTCTTTTTTGCTGATCAGCCTTTTTGTTGGGCTCCATAGATTGGCTTGTGTAGTCATTGATTCTGTGATGGTCGGAATGTTCGTTTTGCTGTGATGGATGGTGGTGAACGAATGGTATCCAGAGGGCAGTGGTGTCTGTTTGTTTCTTATTTTCTAGTAATGTGATTGAATTTAATTTGATTTTATTATAATTTTATATTATAAATTTATATAAATTCAGCCAAAATAATTTTTTTTACAAGCTTACGGGATTTTTAATCAAGCATATAAAAAATATTATTATTAGAAAGAGTTACATTCTTGACTCAGAAATATTTAAAAGCCTTGAGAGAAGCCTAATGTCAATAGTCCAACACAAGAAAAACTTAGAGATTATGGACTCAATTCGACCCAGAAAGGAGAACAAGTAGAGCAGAAGATGAGCCATGGAAGAAGACCACCAAACTCCATGCTATCAGCTAGAAATGGAGGAAATTTAACAGATCAATGGATAAAACATCTGAAAGCACTTCAAAGTAGATAAAACAGCCTTTTTGAAGCATCATGAAGTTTTCTTCAAGAACAACTTCACAGAGCCAACATGCAAAAGGGAAGGTAAAAGTCCATCTAAATATAACCAAAACGATTAGATATTGTGGATTGATGAAAGGACTCTTGAAGTTTCGTATACACTAAAAAAAAAAAAAAAAACCTAGCAGAAGGCAAAATGAAAAAGAAAGAAAAAATCATAAAAGCACAATCGGGGGAAGAGAGTTGTTGGTGGGAGTTTTGAAATAATTTTTTAAGGTAACTAACTATAAAACTCTAGTCTATTCAAACAGCTGGGAGATAGAAAGCAGGACCTTGAACTCTTTTTTTTTTTAATAATACGTGCAATAAAAAAACAAAAATAGAACTTTCTTTCTCTAAAACCGCTAGAGAGAGAAAGCCTAACTTCTCACCGAATAGTTTACTTCATAGGTAGCTTTTTCCTCATAATTACTGTAAGGACAAAAAGAGAGTGATAGAGAGAAATTTCTGAGTGCGGATTATGGGATTTGGAAAATTTATTAAATTGGCATCGTCAACATCAATGGTTAAAACGATAAAACTCTTTGTCCTCCTTATGTAATAGTCCAATTCTTATGTATTATCACCTTGAAAACTTCATATAAACAACAACAATGTCCACTTTTGTTTTTTTCCCTTAAACCTATTGTAGCTTTGATACCACTTTTAATTTCTCAATACTCAAATATCCAATAAAATTAATGTAGATATAATTTTTAGTGAGCAGCCTAACAGAAATAAAATAAAATAAAAATAAAAAAATAAAAAAAAATAAAAGAAAGATTTACGAGTTTGAATTGATTTTTAAGAATCGTTCTACATCTCAAAATAAAAAATCCTTTATTCACGATGAGATACAAAAAATAAAACATCCACACGAGTATAAGCTCGATTATAAATCAACAATGACAGAAAAATAATCTTAGTGTTTTTTTCTTTGAATTCTCTTTTCACCCTTCGGACACCCAAAATAGAAGAACGTCTGCTCTTTAAATAGCAGACTCAACAACCTTAGCCCCCATGAAAAAGACTGAAAAATCTCTCAATTCTCTTTTTTTATCCAGAAGTTTCGATCACTTTTTGAATAATTCGAGCATCGATCCTTCAATTTTCCACCTTGCTTGAATTTCTTCAACACATATGAATCCTCGTTCCTTCTTCGACCTGACCCTCATCATTCTTCAGTCAGCTTCAACAAACTTAGCATCTTTTTGAACTTGTTAACAAGTAAAATCTTGGCTAGGTTTTTTTCTGTGTGGATTTTTAAAATCCTGACAATATCTTGAGAATCACAAAACACCTCCACTGTCTCTTTGTCTCTTGTTTGAATCTGAGTTCCTCCCCTTTTAACCAGATTCCCTCTTTAATAACTTCTATCAATGCCATATACTCGGCATCTGGGGTCAAAAGAGCTATGGCATGCTGCAGACCGGACTTCCATCTTACAATATTTCCATTAACAATGAATATATACCCTGACACCGACTTCATTTTATCCAAATCAATTGCATAATCAGAATCACAAACCTCTGACTTTCAGACTTGATTCCGTAACATACTTGAGTTTTAGCTTCTAAATTCCTCTAATGTACCTGAGTACCCATTTTATAGCATTTTAGTGATCTCTTTCTAATTTGCTCATGAACCTATTGATAATTCTAACTGGATAAGCCAAATCAAGCCTTGTTCCAATCACCCCAAAAAATATCTTGGGTTACTACCTCTATGAGTGACGCTTTAAGTAGTCTTCAGAAAAATAAAAAATCCATTTAGAATCTTTATGGAGAAACAGAACACTACATGGATCTGCTCTGTGTTGCGAAGTGATCTTCATGCTGGGCGCGCTTCACCCCGTACTCCTTTCTGTTTCTACTTGGCAGGGCTTCCGTGCTTCACCAGTCTTGTGCCTCCAGGATTTCGAGCTTTCAAGCCTTAGCAAGTCTTCAAGTCTTTAGGCTTTCCTTCTTACCTTGCAAGCATCCGAGCACTCCTTCCTGCCTTACAAGCTTCCGAGCATCCGAGCACTCTAAGCTTTTGGACAACTGGCCTTCCTTAACGAGTATTCGGGCTCCACCAGCCTTGTGAGCATTCGGGCTCCATCAGCCCTGCGAGCATCCCAAGCACACTAACCCCTTTTCGAGCTTTTTAGCTTTGGCCCCTCCGAGCTCCTGGCACTCCCTGGCCTCTCAAAGCTCCTGGGTACTTTTGCCTTAGCCTCGCATCCATACAATGCTCCACCTCTCGGCAGCTCGTCTCTCCAACCGCTTATTTCACCAATAGCTCTCGCCTACTCCGCAACTCATTCCGCTTGGCTTGGCAGGTCGTCCTAGCCAGTCTAACCTCTGCAGACCAGCTCGTCCGCTAGACTCTAAAACGTTGCCCCACCTACAAATTTGGCCATGACTTCTTGATTTGACATTGGTTCTTCAATATCGATCTTTTCTGCAGATGTGAAGAAAAAAGCCACAGTCTTAGCCTCATTATATCTTGAAGGGGGGTTGATTTCTCTTCTACCTCTATTCCTTGCAAGCATATAATTACTAAGATCTTCTTGCTCGGAATCCATCACTTTCTCTGGCCTTTGTCCCAATTTTGCGTCTTTAGCATTCTCGGATCCATCATCTGAAGAGATGTCCTTCTCTTTAGATCCTGATGAATTCTCAACTGTTCTCTAAGGAACTCCACATTGATCTTTAGTCTCTTCACTATTCTTGTTCTGCAAAGTAGGAACCTGGAGTAACATTTTCCTTTCCTGAGATCTGCCTTGTATCCTCTTCCTCTTTCTCTTCCTGCAGATCCTTGAACACTTATTCTTCATTGAATCTAATATCTCTACTAATGACACACTTATTCTCTTCCAGCAACTAGATCCTGTAACCTTTGATTTCTTGAGGATATCCAATGAATATCCCCTTTCTTGCTCTTGGCAACAATTTATCCTGATCTGTATGAATGTAAGCCACACAACCAAACTTTTTCAAGTGTGAATAAGAAGGCTCAGCCCCTGACCACATCTGTTCTGGAATATTTAACTCTATAGCAGTAAATGGGGACATATTGATCAGGTACACACATGTAGATGCAGTTTCAGCCAAGAAATTTTTGACAAACCCAACTCACTAAGCAAGCTTATGACCTTTTCCATTATTTTCCTATTTATCCTTTCTGTAACACTATTTTATTGTAGTGTATAAGCACATGTTTTGTGCCTCCAAATTTCCTACTTCTTGCAAAATGGATCAAACTTTTGATTACAAAATTCAAGACCATTGTCTGTCCTCAATGTCTTGATCTTATTTCCTATTTGATTCTCCACTAAGCATTTCCATTCCATAAATTTCTCAAAGGCTTCATCCTTTGATTTCAGAAAAAGAATCCAAACCTTCCTCGAGTAATCATTAATAAAAGAGATGAAATATTGACACTTTGACAGAGAGAAAGGAATATTTGGTGATCCCCATAAATCTTAGTGAATGTAGTAAAAAATTTCCTTTTGTTATATGCTTACCAGTTTCAAAAGACAATCTATGAGATTTACTAAGGACACAGTTTCACAGAAACTTAGAGATGATAGTTTGGTACCTTGAAGCAATCCCTTTTTGACCAAAGTCTCCATTCCCTTTTGACTCATATGTCCAAGCCTATTGTGACAGAGATAGGTTTGATCATGAGTAGTCTCGGATGGATTTATTTCACCAGAAACCATTTTGCTTTATAAAACATATAGACCTTCTATCAACTCTCCTTTCATTATAACCCTACAACCTTTAACAATCTTCATTATGCCATTCTCAGTCTTGTACCAGCAGTCCTACAATTACAGTGCACCAAGAGAAATAAGGTTTCTCTTGAGTTCAGGAATGTACCCCACTTGAGTTAACATCACAATAGAGCCAAGAAATAAGGTTTTTCTTGAGTTCAGGAATGTACCTCACTTGAGTTAACATCACAGTAGAGCCATCATGAATCCTGATCCTCACTGTTCTAACTCCTTTGATGTCACAGGTTGTGTTGTTTTTCATCTTGACTCTGCCTCCATCTTTTTCTTCAAATGTGGCAAACCATTCTTTTCTTAGAGTCATGTGGAATGTGCAGCCTGTATCCAATATCCACTGTTCTTTAATCTTTGATTCAGTGATGGACAGTACCTCTAAAGTTTATGCAGTCAAAACTTCATAATCTTGCATATTGTTGTTTACAATTGTTGCTTTACCCTTTTCATTCTGAGAACCCTTCTGATTGTTTTTCCTCGAGTAGCAGTCCTTTTTAAAGTGATCTTTCTTGCTACAATACTAACATTTTGCTTTGCTCTTGGACTTCAATCTTGCCCTCGATTTGTTCTTGCCCCTGATCTTGTTGTCATTATACTCAGATCTTCCCCTTACTATTAGATCTTCACCCTAGTTTTTGTACCCTTATGAGCATTGAGTTCTAGTTCTTTGGATCTTGCTGCAGTCTTCACCTCTTCAGTCGTGATACTGGTTCTTGAATACTTTATAACCTCCCTTGTAACGACCCGAAAATCGGACCGCTACCGGCGCTAGGATCCAGATCGGCTTAAGGCCGCCGGGACCCATAGCAAGCCTGACATATAACCTGTAAACCTGTATAATCCCATACATGATCCACAACATACATAAAAATTTAAAACTTTTCTTTATATGAACATCAACCAAACTCAACCTGTGCATAAACATTAACATAACATTGATCCCTCTGTGGGATCTCATCAGTGCCCCCAAGGGGTGACATAACATACGTTGAGTTGGTTTACATAAACATCGTAAAAATCTCTAAGATCATGTGTAAAAGGGATAACACAATCTATGGTCAAGCACACACTAACATCCATAAACCTTATTACATAACTATACTGTACATTTACATTACAATTTGATCATGTCCATAACTAGCTATTACATAAGCATGACTTCTTTACTTTATCCGGACTCCCGCACTATACCGTACCTGTAAGCCTGGGGGTAAAGGGAGAGGGGTGAGCTAAAAGCCCAGTGAGCTGAACTATAAAACATTTTAACACTATGCTTTAATGAAATGCATCATAACACAGACAATTCACATAAGGGTTGGGTGAACTTGTCACCAATTAGTCCAAGCTAACATGGTGCCAGGCCGTAGCATGGGGTCCTGGTCTTCCTGTCATACATACATTACTTACCATTATTCCAGGGCCTCCTCTGGGCTCCTGGTCTTCGAGTCCACAATCGTGCCAGGCCGTAGAATGGGGTCCTGGTCTTTCATTTCCGTGCCAGGCCGTAGAATGGGGTCCTGGTCTTCCTGTCATGGACTAATTGGGTCATCCAACATTCACCCACATCAACAACACATGATGCAATGCGGCATATTCGTGAAACTAATGCAATCACCCTATTGCATGATCATGATGCATGAAACATGATAAAACATTTAATTTAAAAGATTAAGTTTAGTTCCACTCACCTCTGGCTGACTCTGCCAACACCGAAGCAGCTGACCTCACTGCTGGGGTCCTCGGTTCCTCGGGTCCGAACCTACACAGGTGGACTCAAATGAGGGACCAAACATACTTGAACATAACTCTAAAATACTCCCCAAAAACCCCCTAAAACATCCTGAAAACATCACATAAAAACATGCAAGAAATGGCTGAACAGGGCACTTTCGGCGGCAGGTTCGGCGGCCGAAAGTCCCTCCAGAGCCGAAAGTCAGGCAGGTTCGGCGGCACCTTCGGCGGTCGAACCTCCCAGACAGATCCGAAAGTCTTCTTTCGGGGGCAAGCTTCGGCAGCCGAATGCTGCCTCCACAAGGGGGTTCGGCGGCCGAAACTCCCTTCGGCGGCCGAACCTGGTTTTTGCCAGAAGGGCAGAAACTTGGTTCACATGAACCCCTTGCCTCCCAAAACCTCAAATCATGCATAAACTTGTTCTAAAACATGCATACTTGTCATACATCACACCTAGGGGTCTCAAACTATCATATACCCCAACTACAACACTTCAAACACACACAATCAACTCACATTGCTCAAAACATCAATATTAACCCATAACTCAACATATAACCTAACATGTCTTTCTACCCATAGATCTTGCATAAAACTTATTTAAAACACATAAGGAGCTTAAGATCGACTCTTACCTCTTGAAGATCGAAAGGGAGACGACCTAAACTTGGAGATCCACGAAAATGAGCTCCTGAGTTCCCAAAGCTCCAAAACTTGGTTTAAATGCTCAAAACTTGCAATGTGAGTTTAAAACTCAAGAAAAATGGAAGAGATTTGGAGGAAGAACACAAGAGTTGCAAAGGGAAGGTCGGAAGCTTGCTGTGGCCGAAAATGGGAGAAAACTCGCCCATTTCGGCTAAGTACCCCTTTTATAGGTGGCTGGCCAGGCCACGTTCGGGGGCCGAAAGTGCCTCCGCATGCATGCAATGTTCGGCGGCCAAACTTGACTTTCGGGGCCGAAACTGGACTTCCCTAACTCATGCTTTCGGGGGCCTAACGTGCCTCCAAAACGCATGCATGTTCGGCGGCCGAACTTGACTTTTGGCGGCCGAACTTGACTTTCGGCGGCCGAACCTGGGTTTTCCTCCAAGGACTATTTCATGCAAAAACTCATTTAATTTCATACTTAAAATCATAAAACACATTAAAACATTTTTATAAAACATGATTCTACCCTTCTAGAGGTCTCCAGCATCCGAGATTCCACCGGACGGTAGGAATTCCGATACCGGAGTCTAGCCGGGTATTACATTCTCCCCCCCTTAAGAACATTCGTCCCCGAATGTTCCTCAACTAGTACATACAAAGCAAACAACATAGCATACATACATGAAATACATAGAGACTAACCTTAAAAGAGATGAGGATATTGCCGGAGCATAGACTCCCGTGTCTCCCAAGTACATTCTTCCAAATCGTGGTGGTTCCCAAGGACTTTCACCATCGGGATTTCCTTGTTCCTTAGCTTTCTGATCTGGGTGTCTATGATCCGTACTGGCTGCTCAACATAGGTGAGATCCTCTTGGATCTCCACATCAGGCTCACTAAGAACCTTGCCTGGATCTGACACGAACTTTCTCAACATAGAAACATGGAAAACCGGATGGATTCTCTCCATTGAAGAAGGTAAATCCAACTTGTACGATACATTCCCAATCCTTTGCAGGACTTCAAAGGGTCCGATGTACCGCGGAGCCAGCTTACCCTTCCTCCCGAACCGAACCACTCCTTTCATTGGAGACACCTTGAGCAATACCAGATCCCCCTCCTGAAACTCTACTAGTCTTCTGCGGATGTCTGCATAACTCTTCTGTCTGCTTGCAGCCGTTTTAATTCTCTCTCTGATTATGGGTACCACCCTGCTGGTGATCTCTACTAGCTCAGGCCCTGCCAAGGCCCTTTCTCCAACTTCCTCCCAGCAAACAGGTGACCTGCACTTCCTCCCGTACAAAGCTTCATATGGAGCCATCCCGATGCTAGCATGATGGCTGTTATTGTAGGCAAACTCCACCAAAGGTAGATGCTGCCTCCAAGAACCGCCAAAGTCCAGCACACACATTCTTAGCATATCTTCTATGGTTTGGATGGTCCTCTCTGACTGTCCGTCTGTCTGTGGATGGAAGGCAGTGCTAAAGTCCAACCTGGTACCCATGGCATTCTGCAGACTCCGCCAAAACCTGGAGGTAAACTGGGGCCCTCTATCTGACACTATAGAAACAGGAACCCCATGCAGTCTGACTATCTCATCTACATACACCTGCGCCAACTTGTCCACAGAGTAGCCACTCCTGACAGGGATGAAGTGAGCAGATTTGGTGAGTCTGTCCACAATCACCCATATGGAGTCCAATCTGTTGGACGCTGCCGGTAACCCCACTACGAAGTCCATAGCTATATTCTCCCATTTCCACTCTGGAATAGGTAGCGGGTTAAGCATTCCAGCCGGCTTCTGATGTTCCAGCTTCACCCTCTGACATACTTCGCAGGCTGACACAAACTGTGCCACTTCTTTCTTCATAGCTGGCCACCAGTAAACTTTCTTCATATCTTGATACATCTTGGTGGCTCCGGGGTGAATGCTGTATCTTGCATTATGAGCCTCTCTCATAATGTCTCCTTTTAGCCCTTTGTCATCTGGTACACACAATCGACTCCCATAGCGGAGGATCCCCTTATGGTCGAATCTGAACTCACTGTCCTTGCCTGACTGAACAGTCCTGGCAATCTTCACTAATTCTGGGTCCTCATGCTGTTTCTGAGCCACCTGCTCCAGAAACACGGGTGTCACTTTCATCTGAGCAACCAAGGCGCCTGTACCAGACAACTCCAACTGTAGACCTTCATCAATGAGCTTGTAAAACTCCTTCACCACTGGTCTCCTCTCTGCCGTGATGTGGGATAGACTACCTAGTGACTTCCGGCTTAGAGCGTCTGCCACGACATTCGCCTTACCCGGATGATACTGAATCTTACAATCATAGTCACTCAGCAGCTCCACCCATCTCCTCTGCCTCAAGTTCAAATCCCTCTGACTCAAGATGTACTGCAAACTTTTATGATCTGTGAAGATCTCACATTTTACCCCATAGAGGTAGTGCCTCCACATCTTGAGTGCAAAAATTACTGCTGCCATCTCAAGGTCATGTGTGGGGTAATTCAACTCATGCTTCTTTAGCTGCCTCGAAGCATACGCAATCACCCTCTCATTCTGCATCAGTACACAACCCAGTCCCACACGGGACGCATCACAAAAGACTGCAAAGTCTGCATCACTAGATGGCAGAGCTAACACTGGTGCTGAAGTCAACCTCTTCTTAAGCTCTTCAAAACTCTCTTCGCACTGATCGGTCCACAGAAACTTCTGATTCTTCCTGGTTAGTCTGGTCAGAGGAGTTGCTATTTTCGAGAAGTCCTGAACGAACCTCCTGTAGTAACCTGCCAAACCCAAGAAACTCCTGATCTCCGTCACTGAAGTGGGTCTAGGCCAGTTAGCCACAGTTTCTGTCTTCTTGGGGTCCACCTCTATCCCATTTTCTGACACCACATGCCCCAAGAAGGAAATGCTCCTCAGCCAGAACTCACACTTGGAGAACTTGGCATACAAGCCATGCTCCCTCAGGGTCTGTAAAACCATCCTCAGATGATGGGCATGCTCCTCTGCATTCCTGGAATACACTAGGATATCATCTATGAAGACAATAACGAAGTGATCCAGGTACTGGCTAAACACTCTATTCATGAGATCCATGAATGCTGCAGGGGCGTTGGTTAACCCGAACGGCATCACAAGGAACTCAAAATGCCCATATCTGGTCCTGAAAGCCGTCTTTGGCACATCCTCTTCCCTGATCCTCAACTGATGGTACCCAGATCTCAGATCTATTTTGGAGAAACAACCCGCTCCTGCTAGCTGGTCGAATAGATCGTCGATCCTTGGCAATGGGTACTTGTTCTTGGTAGTGACTTTGTTCAACTGTCTGTAGTCGATACAAAGCCTAAGGGATCCATCCTTCTTTCTCACAAACAAAACTGGAGCACCCCAGGGTGAGGTACTCGGTCGGATGAAGCCCTTGTCTACCAGCTCCTGCAACTGCTCCTTCAACTCTTTCAATTCTGCTGGCGCTATCCTGTAGGGAGGGATAGAGATCGGTCGGGTTCCAGGCATCAGCTCTATTTCAAACTCTATCTCCCTAGCAGGTGGTAAACCTGGCAGCTCGTCTGGGAACACATCTAAGAACTCTCTCACCACTGGCACCGAGGCGGGCTCTCTAACCTGACTGCTAAGCTCTCTCACATGAGCCAAATACCCCTGACATCCCTTCCTAAGCAACCTACGAGCCTGAAGAGCTGATATCAGACCTCTAGGTGTACCCCTCCTGTCTCCTCTGAAGACAACCTCAGACCCATCCTGACCTCTGAACCTGACTACCTTGTCCCTGCAGTCCAAGGTAGCACCATGGGTAGATAACCAGTCCATCCCTAGAATGACGTCAAAATCTGTCAAATCTAGAACCACTAGGTCGGCGGACAAGCATCTTCCCTCAACAAACACAGGACTACACTGGCAGACTGACTCTGCCACTGATGGATCACACTTGGGTCCACTGACCCAGAGAGGACACTCTAACCCAGAAGTCATCAGACCTAACCTCCCCACGGCTCTTGGAGCAATAAAAGAATGAGATGCACCAGGGTCCATCAAGGCATACACATCTGAACAACCAATGATTAAGTTACCTGCCACCACGGTGTTAGATGCATCTGCCTCCTGCTGAGTCATTGTGAAGATCCGTGCTGGAGCTGATGGACCTTCACCTCTGAAACCCGCTGAAGAAGAGGCTGCTCCTCTCCCTCTGCCTCTGCCACTGGCCTGAGTCATGGCTGGAGCTGCTGGCTGCGCTACACTGCCTGAAGCTGTCTGCTGGGACTGAGCCATCGGGACTGCTCTTGGACAATCTCGAGCCATATGCCCCTCCTGACCACATCTGAAACAGGCATTCGTCCCAAACCGACATACTCCCCTGTGTGGCTTACCACACCTCGCACAAACTGCATTATCCGCACCAGAGCTTGAGCCACTCCCAAATCCCAGACTAGACTTGACTTTATTCCAGAACTTATTCTTCTTACCCTTGGGCTTACCCCATTTCTTACTGCCTAAAGCTGCTGCACTCAGGGTAGAGGGATCTAATCTTCCTCCACCCGGAGTTTTAGAACCGGAAGACTGTGCCACTGACTGCTTAACTGTCCCCTGAACGATGGCACTGGCCTCCATTTTCCTGGCCATATCTACTATGGCATGGAAGCTCTCCCTGTCCACTGACTGGATTAAGGAGGAATACCTGGAATGAAGTTTCATGACATACCTCCTTGACCTCTTTGAATCTGTGTCCAGACTCTGTCCAGAAAAAGGCAACAGCTCCATAAATCTGTCGGTGTACTCCTCTACACTCATTTCATCTGTCTGCCTCAACTGTTCAAACTCTATCATCTTCAGCTCCCTTGAACTATCGGGAAAAGCCCATCCTGCAAACTCGTTTGCAAACTCTTCCCAGGACATGCTGTCCACTCTCGGGTTCACATAATTCTTGAACCACTCTCGTGCCTTCTTGCACTTAAGCGTGAACCCAGCCATCTGAATGGCTCTACTGTCATCAGCCCCAATCTCCTCTGTGATCACTTTAACCCTTTCCAGATATACAAATGGGTCATCCCCTTTTTCATACTGGGGAGCACCCAATTTCATGTAGTCAGTCATCTTGACCTTGCTCCCACTGGCTGAGCTAGGTCTAGATGGCTGAACAACTGGGGCTGCTGGTTCTGCAGGTGGTGGAGATGGTGCAACATTTTCTGAGGTAGGGTTTGCTGGATTTGGATAGTAGGGCGGAGGTGGATACATTGGGTACTGAGAGTATGGTGGGTAGTAAGGTGGGTACGGCATCTGTGTGGGATAAGGGGTAAAGCTAGGGTAATCCGATGTACCTCCCATCGAATACCCGGGGTGTTGTGAGAAGTGTGGGTAGTGAGGTGGTTGTACAAATCCCGAGGCCTGAGTGCCTCCTTGGGACTCTCCCATACCTTCCTCCGACATGCTAACTCCCAGACTGCCATCCCTCCTCTGCTCTACATCCATATCATCCCCCACGTCCTCTGACGCTCCTCCCTGAACTGTTCCTCTGACTGATCTGCTTCTACCCAGATCCAGAGACCTTCTAGGGTCTCTTACTGCTCTGTCCCGATTGGACCTGCTTGACATTGCCCTAGGCAATGTAGGAGGACGGGCGCTCATGCCCTCATCCTCAGGTGGCACTCCAGTTAATCTCGCTGATCGACGACTTCCCCTCATCCTGTTTTCTGAAAAACAGTACACATAGCACAAACATTAGCATCATATGGTTCATGTGGGCACACATGAACCCGCATCACATACATCACGTATCATAGCATATCATTAATGCACATGCATAAAATCATGGCATTTCACTTCATCATGCAAGACAGGACTCCACATCCTATCCTAGTGGACATGATCTTTCCTATTGTGCTTGACCTTCTATAACATCTATGAGCCCGACACTCTAGGTCCGACCATATGAACCTAGGGCTCTGATACCATTCTGTAACGACCCGAAAATCGGACCGCTACCGGCGCTAGGATCCAGATCGGCTTAAGGCCGCCGGGACCCGTAGCAAGCCTGACATATAACCTGTAAACCTGTATAATCCCATACATGATCCACAACATACATAAAAATTTAAAACTTTTCTTTATATGAACATCAACCAAACTCAACCTGTGCATAAACATTAACATAACATTGATCCCTCTGTGGGATCTCATCAGTGCCCCCAAGGGGTGACATAATATACGTTGAGTTGGTTTACATAAACATCGTAAAAATCTCTAAGATCATGTGTAAAAGGGATAACACAATCTATGGTCAAGCACACACTAACATCCATAAACCTTATTACATAACTATACTGTACATTTACATTACAATTTGATCATGTCCATAACTAGCTATTACATAAGCATGACTTCTTTACTTTATCCGGACTCCCGCACTATACCGTACCTGCAAGCCTGGGGGTAAAGGGAGAGGGGTGAGCTAAAAGCCCAGTGAGCTGAACTATAAAACATTTTAACACTATGCTTTAATGAAATGCATCATAACACAGACAATTCACATAAGGGTTGGGTGAACTTGTCACCAATTAGTCCAAGCTAACATGGTGCCAGGCCATAGCATGGGGTCCTGGTCTTCCTGTCATACATACATTACTTACCATTATTCCAGGGCCTCCTCTGGGCTCCTGGTCTTCGAGTCCACAATCGTGCCAGGCCGTAGAATGGGGTCCTGGTCTTTCATTTCCGTGCCAGGCCGTAGAATGGGGTCCTGGTCTTCCTGTCATGGACTAATTGGGTCATCCAACATTCACCCACATCAACAACACATGATGCAATGCGGCATATTCGTGAAACTAATACAATCACCCTATTGCATGATCATGATGCATGAAACATGATAAAACATTTAATTTAAAAGATTAAGTTTAGTTCCACTCACCTCTGGCTGACTCTGCCAACACCGAAGCAGCTGACCTCACTGCTGGGGTCCTCGGTTCCTCGGGTCCGAACCTACACAGGTGGACTCAAATGAAGGACCAAACATACTTGAACATAACTCTAAAATACTCCCCAAAAACCCCCTAAAACATCCTGAAAACATCACATAAAAACATGCAAGAAATGGCTGAACAGGGCACTTTCGGCGGCAGGTTCGGCGGCCGAAAGTCCCTCCAGAGCCGAAAGTCAGGCAGGTTCGGCGGCACCTTCGGCGGCCGAACCTCCCAGACAGATCCGAAAGTCTTCTTTCGGGGACAAGCTTCGGCAGCCGAATGCTGCCTCCACAAGGGGGTTCGGCGGCCGAAACTCCCTTCGGCGGCCGAACCTGGTTTCTGCCAGAAGGGCAGAAACTTGGTTCACATGAACCCCTTGCCTCCCAAAACCTCAAATCATGCATAAACTTGTTCTAAAACATGCATACTTGTCATACATCACACCTAGGGGTCTCAAACTATCATATACCCCAACTACAACACTTCAAACACACACAATCAACTCACATTGCTCAAAACATCAATATTAACCCATAACTCAACATATAACCTAACATGTCTTTCTACCCATAGATCTTGCATAAAACTTATTTAAAACACATAAGGAGCTTAAGATCGACTCTTACCTCTTGAAGATCGAGAGGGAGACGACCTAAACTTGGAGATCCACGAAAATGAGCTCCTGACTTCCCAAAGCTCCAAAACTTGGTTTAAATGCTCAAAATTTGCAATGTGAGTTTAAAACTCAAGAAAAATGGAAGAGATTTGGAGGAAGAACACAAGAGTTGCAAAGGGAAGGTCGGAAGCTTGCTGTGGCCGAAAATGGGAGAAAACTCGCCCATTTCGGCTAAGTGCCCCTTTTATAGGTGGCTGGCCAGGCCACGTTCGGGGGCCAAAAGTGCCTCCGCATGCATGCAATGTTCGGCGGCCGAACTTGACTTTCGGCGGCCGAAACTGGACTTCCCTAACTCATGCTTTCGGGAGCCTAACGTGCCTCCAAAACGTATGCATGTTCGGCGGCCGAACTTGACTTTCGGCGGCCGAACCTGGGTTTTCCTCCAAGGACTATTTCATGCAAAAACTCATTTAATTTCATACTTAAAATCATAAAACACATTAAAACATTTTTATAAAACATGATTCTACCCTTCTAGAGGTCTCCGGCATCCGAGATTCCACCGGACGGTAGAAATTCCGATACCGGAGTCTAGCCGGGTATTACATCCCTCAACTACTCATAAGGAGGAGGCAAAGAATTCAACAGATACACTATTTGGAATTCTTCCTCCATCTTAACTTGCAGATTCTGCAAGTCAAATAACATCTTCTAGAAAATGTAGTTCTCCTTAATAGTCTTGCCTTCGTCCATATTGAAGCCTAAAACCCTCTACATTAGGTACATTCTGTTAGGTAAAGATTGTTCCAGATAGAGTTTCTTCAAAAGTCTCCAAATCCCAAAAGCAGTCTTTTCATGGATTACTTTTCTGAGAATATGATCCGAGAGACACATAACTATCAAGTTCCTGACCTTCTTACTCCTTTCTCTTCTTGACCATTTGACCAGCTCCTCAATCTCTCTCCCTTTGGATCTTACTTCTTGATCCAAGGTGATGATTGAAGCAGCCCCAGAAGATTATGAGGTTTCAGGAGTTAAAGAAAGAATTCTTTTCTGGAATAGAGTTCTAGGTTTCTTTGATTCATTTTCTTCCTCAAGATTTCATATTTCTGGATCATCATTGAAAGCTTCTTGTAGCCCCATGATCTCAAGGCTTATCTCGATCTTTTCTTTTCAAAGCATGAAATCTCCTCTCCCATCAAACTTCTCAATATCAAGTTTCTACATAGTCGATGCCATTCTTTCCTCAACCAGGCTTTAAGAAAATTGATCGGCGATGAACCACGCCACTCACAAACCGTGCTCTGACTTTTCAAAAAAAAAAACTGATCGGCAATGAACTGTCCTGCTCACAGACCGGGCTCTAATATCAATTGTTGTAGCTTTGATACCACTTGTAGTTCCTCAATACTCAAATACCAAACAAAACGCAATCTCCAGTGAGCGACGTAATAGAAATAAGATAAAATAAAGAAAAGAAAGAAAAACAGAGAAGAAGAAGACACAAAGAGATTTATGAGTTCGAATCAATTTTTGAGGATCGTTCTACGTTTCGGAAGAAGGAATCCTTTATTCACGATGAGTTATAGAGAAGAGAACAACCACATGAGCACAAGCTCGATTATAGATCAACAAGGATAGAAAAATAATCTCAGTGCTTTTTCCTTCACGCTCTCTTTTCATCATTCACACATTTAAAACAGAAGAATGTTTGCTTCTTAAATAGCAAATTCAACGACCTTGGTCCCATGAAAAAGACTGAAAAATCCCTCAGTTTTTTTAAATGAAATCGGGTAAATAAAATGTTGTCATCCTCTTAATCCTCTCTGTCTTTTTAGATGTTTTGAGCTCTTTAAAGAATCAATGCATTCAGAGTTTCTAAACACTTCAGCCCTTCTTTTATGAGGCATGCCTTACTTGTTCTGCTTCCATGCAGGCCGATCCTTCTGGCAAATCGTCTGATCTCTTTATTTTTATCCAGAAGTTCCAAACTCTTTTTGAAGAATTCGACATCAGTACTTTTATATATATATATATATATATATATATATATATATATATATATATATATATATATATATATATATATATATATATATATATATATATATTATTTGTTAATTATAATTATAATTATATCTAAATAAAGCCAAAGTTTCTGCATCGTCGATGCCATTCTTTCCTCAACCAAGTTTCAAGAAAATGGATCGGCGATGAACCTCCCTGCTTACAAACCGTGCTCTGACTTTTCAAAAAAATTGACCGGCAACAAACCTCATTGCTCATAAACCGAGCTCTAATACCAATTGTTGTAGCTCTGATACCACTTATAGTTCGTCAATACTCAAATACCATATAAAATTAACGTAGACACGGTCTCCAATGAGTGACGTAACAAAAACAAGATAAAATAAAGAAAAGAAAGAAAAATAGAGAAGAAGAAAATATAGAGAGATTTACGAGTTCGGATCGATATTTGAGGATTGTTCTACGTCTCGAAAGAATGAATTCTTTATTCACGATGAGTTATAGAGAAGAGAATAACCACACGAGCACAAGCTCGATTACAGATCAACAACTGCAGAAAAACAATCTCAGTGTTTTTTCCTTCGCGCTCTCTTTTCTTCTTTCGCACACCCAAAACAAAGGAACGTTTGATTTTTAAATAGCAAACTCAACGACCTTGGTCCCATGAAAAAGACTGAAAAAACCCCTCAGTTCTTTTAAATAAAATCGGGTAAATAAAACGTCGTCGTTACTCTTAATCCTCTCTCTTGTTAGACATTCTGAACTTTTTAAAAAATCTGTGCATTCAGAGTTTCCAGACACTCCAACCTTTCTTTTATCAGGCCTCCCTTACTAGTCATGCTTCTATGCAGGTCAGTCTTTCTTTCTGACAAGTTATCTGATCTCTCTGTTTTTGTTCAAAAATTCTAAACTCTTTTTGAAAAATTCGAGCATTAGTGCTTCAAAATCAATCAATATATATATATATATATATTATTTATTAATTATAATTATAATTCTAAAAGTGTTAAACTATAAAGTAATTGATGATTGTATATTCTTGTGATGTTTTAATGGCCGGAATCTGACATCCATTGCCGGCCAAAATCCTGCGACCTTGCAAACGAGGAAAATACATTTCGGACGATGAATGCTGATGATGCGGTTAATGATTTAAAAAAATAAAAATAGAAAGCGATTCCTATAACTGCATTATAGTCAAATGGGTCGAACTAATATTGGCTTTATATCTGAAGCTAAGATTTTAAATTTGAACTTCAATTGATTTCTATAAAAATATAAAATTAAATTAAATTATAATATATAAATATATTTTTTTATAGAAGTGATTGAAATTTCAAATTAAAATTTTTCATCTATCTGAAATATTTATTTTTATAATATATAAAAAAAACTATTTTTCAATGTACAAGTCATCAGTTTTATTCAATTTTATGCCTTTTTAGTATAAAAATAAAATAAAATATAAATAACTTAATTAATACATTTGGGTTGCTGAAGTGTTTTCAGAATTGTGAATTATCGGAATTAATTGAAAAAAAAATGATAGAAGACTTTCTCTACATAAATTTTATGGCTTCTATATATGCACGCTTAAATGGTTGTGCGGTAGCTGTCGTTTACTTACTACTCTATTTATTATATGGGGATTAAAACCATTTTGTATTTATCAATTTTTATTAAAAAAAAGACTGCTTTATATTTTATAAAATTAAAATTTTTATTTATTATGTAAAATAATTATTAATTAATTTATTTTAATTTTAATTAAAATGAGTAAATAGTATAATTATTTATTAATGGTATATTTTTGTTAAGGCAAATAAATAAAAAGACGATCCTAACTCTAGACCCTTAATAATTGTGTGAATTTTACAAACTATGATTATTTAATTTTCAGTAGACTCAAGAGTACAATAAATAAATAAATTGATTAAACATTAAAAAATATTTTTATATAAAATTTAATAGACTAAAAGTAAATATTTATAATTGAGATTGACATCATCTAAATATAAAAAATATTAAATATATTTTAATTATTAGTTTATTAATGTAATTAAATCGGTTTATTTTAATGATTTAGATATATTGCATGGAAGGTAAAACTCTTAATATTGCATAGTTCGTTGAATAAATTACAAAGTTTTATTTAACTTTATTTCAATTTGCATAAGGGAACACAATAAAATTTTATAAATTTTAAAAAAATATATATTTTATTTTTTTACAAATAAGATAATTATAAAAGAGAAATCCATTAAATTAATTTTTTTACAAAGGATTATATTCTATGGGATACCAAATAAGAGGCATCCTCATTTATGGATGGAGTAGTGAGGGGACCAAGTTGAGAACACTACGTTTGCGTAGTAGCTAATCTGATGGTTGGTACAACACAAGTCATTACACGATATTGTTTTTCAAGCCTTGAAGAAATTATCGCCATTGCTTTTGCTTTTAAAAGTTTAAACTTTTGTTGAAAGAGAAAAAGGAAAAATATTGGAAGATAATTTTTTTTTTCTAAAAAGGAGCAATGATAATTCTTATCGAATTGGGTATTATCAAAATAAATAATAAAAATATTATTTCATTATGAAACAAAGTATACTCTCAATATATTGTATAGTTTTCTGAAGGGTAAGAATATTAGTTAGAAAGAGCAATAAGAGGTCCAAAAATCCAGTGAACGAGGCAGGGCCACAAGAGACTTCCGTAACACAAAGGGGTCCTACAAAAATCTTGAACTGAAATTGATGTTGGATTTTTATTTTGCATTGAATTCCAGATTTTGGGCATCAACATTATTGCAATATTTAGGATGGTGATTGGTAATTTTCAACATCCACAAATGCTTAGCATTTTCTATTTTTAAAATTTCCTTAAACCCTAATCAAAGCTCTTGCCACCACCGTCCACCGACCTCCTTTCTTGCCTGCTTTCTTTGTTTTCTTTCATTTTGTTTTTCTTCTTAAAAATAAAGGCTTTTTCCCATAACAGGTACAGAAGAAGACAAAAAAGAAGCCCCACTTTCTCTGAATTTTGATTCTCAAAAGTCTCTCTTCTATCACTGAAACGTGTCACTTCACACACAGTAGATTCCAATTCCATAGACATCAAGTAAATCTTTCTAGCAAAAAAAAATTGGACCCAAAATTCCAAGAAGCTAGTTTAGTTTCTGCCGTTTCTTTCTCCCCTCGTCTGAATGTTAATTTCAATCTCCTCCCATCAATCTCGCCGACTCGGTCAGGCTCACAGATGCCTAAATTTGTCTCCACGTATTTCTCTTTCTACAAGTGGAGTGTCCACTGTCACCTATGCATTTTTGATGGAGAATTTTCATTTCCCATTTCTTAACTTTGCTTAGAATTTGAGAAAACAAGTAGGGGGAGAGGTGGATTCTTCTAATGGGTACTGGATTTCTCTACAGTATCAAAAATCGGTTTGGTTTTGTTAATATTACAGGTCTTGTAAACGAGTTTGTGTATCATAATATGTATAGGTTCTTTACTTTTTTCTGGGGTTATGTCTGCAGCTACACCGTTTATCTGCTTGAATTGTTCTTCAGACATATCTTCAGGTACGCTTGATTTGCTCATCTGGGGTGCTTTATCTTTTATTGTAATTGTTGTTTCTGATTGAATCACAAATGGGTTGTTTCGTTTTCTGGCAGATTTGAGAAAGGAAAATTTCTGGACAAGTTTGAGTCCGATTCTGATGAGGTTTATCATCAAACAGAAGATGATCGATTTGGTTCAATTTGCTCTTCGGATTCAGAGATGGATAAAAGCGATGAAGAAGGAGAGAATTCTGTTATTATGGAGAGTGCCTTGTCGGCAAGCACTAATAAGTATGAGTTTTTGTCTGGAAAAGGCATACGTGGGTTCGTGGAAGAACCAAGAACCTTGAGCTTTACTGTCCATGAGCTGTCCCTGGATTCAAACAATGATGCAATTGTGAATCCTCCAATTTTTGGTACTGGACGCTTCCCTGATGACGAATTCCAGGGCGTTGGGTTAATTGCAGAGGTAGCGGATAAAGAAGATGAATCAGCGGCCTTCGTCAAAAGTTTTGCCATTGATGAGGCTTCAGAAGGTAAACAGGAAGGAGAAAGATTGATGATGGAGAAGAATTCTAAGGACGAAACGTTAATTTCTGATGATGGAGTCACTGTCGACAGGGGTTTTCGAGATCATGAATTGGATGCAGAGGAAACAGAGAATTCAGTTACAAGTTCGGTCATTGAAGAGGGATTAGAGAAGCAGGAGCCGGAAACATCCACCGAGGAAAATATTTCTGATAACCAAGAGATGGGTGGTTTAGACCATAGCCCTGAAAATTCGGTTAATAGGACTGCCGGTGGAGTATTTGAATCTGAAAGTCTCATTTTCATGGATGAAGAGAAGATGGAACATAGTAGAGAAGCAGAAGAAATTTCCATTGAAGGAGTAGAACCTCAAAGCTGCATGTTGATGGATGAGGAGATGACAGAACAAAACAGAGAAACGGAAGCTGTTTTAATGAGAGAGCAATCCATGGATTCCGACGATGAATATATAGAATTAAAACCCCAGAAACAGAATTCAATTTTGGATGAGGAAATATTGTCTACAGAGGATTTAAGCAACATTGATGACAGAGAAGAAGAGCAAGAATTAGTCCATGAAAAGGCAGAACCGAAATTTGAAGAATCCATCTTCCAAGAGCATAAAGCCTCAGATTCACATGTCCAAAGTGATTTAGATTACATGTTTGAGCACCAGGACATAATAGAACAGCTAAAACTGGAGCTGAAACTAGCAAGAACAGGGGGTCTTCCAACAATTCTTGAAGAATCAGAATCTGAAGAATTGGAAACTCCGAAAACAGAACAAGAGCTAAAGCCAATGAAGATTGAAGACCAGAAATTTGAGCGCAAAGATCTCCTGGAAGGGATTCAGAAAGTTTACAAGAGCTACTTGGACAAAATGCGAAAATTGGACATCTTGAACTTCCAGACCATGCACGTACTTGGTGAGTTCTCCATTTTTAACCTTCCTGATTGATGCTGCAGATTCTTTTTTCCCCCCGGCATAAATCTTTCTGTGAATTATATTTTTATTGTGTCTTCATCGCTAGGCTTACTGCAGATGAAAGACACAGTTCAGTTTCAGACAGCTCGCAAATCTTCTGTTCCAGCAGTTATCTCTCTTCTTTCGCAGAACTTATGGTCATGCAAAGGAACCGCGGTGGTTGATCCAATGAAGAAGGTGATTTCAGACATATACAGTGATTTCGAAACCATATATGTTGGACAGCTTTGCCTTTCCTGGGAAATACTCCAATGGCAATACTGGAAAGCTAAAGAATTGCAAAACTATGATTCTCAAGAATCCCATCAATATAATCAAGTAGCTGGTGAGTTTCAATTATTTCAAGTCCTGATACAAAGGTTCCTGGAGAATGAGCAATTTCAAGGTCCCAGGGTCCAGAATTATGTCAAGAGCCGATGTGTCCTTCGTAGTCTTCTCCAAGTTCCTCTAGTTAAAGGTAAAAGCTATTGACAAATCAAACATTCCAGACATAATAAACTATATTCAACTCACTGTAACCGAAATGCAGATGATAGTTTCAAGGACAAGGGAAAAACAGGAGACAACAATGAAGATGCAATTACAAGCCAAATGCTAATAGAAGCCATTGAGCAATCAATGCAAGTTTTCTGGGAATTCCTTCGTGCCGACAAAGATGAAAGCAGTGTGTTCTTGCAGAGTCATCAACAATCCCATCTTAATCTCCAAGACCTTGTAGATTCAGAGCTGTTAACTGATATTCGAACCGATTGTCAGAAGGTATGTTCTCTAAGTCTCCAAAATTTACACTGCTCATAATATGGAGTCTTGAGATTATAATCAATAATTTTCATGTGATGCAGAAGGATAAAAAGCTTAAAGACATATTGAGAATTGGAAATTGCATAGTGAAGAGGTTCAAAAGGCAACAGGATGATCGAGTGAATCATATCCAGAAACTGGTAAGAGCTCAGGTGGAACTGAAATTGGTTTCAAGAGTTCTAAGCATGCCCAAACTAACAAGAGATCAATTGATATGGTGTCATGAAAAACTACTAAAGATTAACTTCTGTAATAGAAAAGTTTTTGTAGAGTCCTCATTTTTGCTCTTTCCATGTTGACTGACACGGCAAGTGCTTTTAAGAAGGTTTATATACATATACATGGAAAGTAAGTGTCATCTTCCACTTAAAGCCAATGTTAATGGAGACAACTTTCCACTCTTTTTCAATGGTTTGCTTTTTTTATTATTTTATTATGTATTTTTTTATTTTAAAAAATTAAGCTGTAATTTTTCAATTATTTATCTAATTGGGACATGAAGAGGAGATGCAGGAGAGAAACAATTTGTTAATTATATTAATGAATAAGGATTCAGATTTGGTTTAAAAATGAATTTAATATGTTTTAATTATAAAAATATTAAAATAACAAAATTATTTTTTAAAATTGCTTTTATAAATAATATCTGAGGTTAAGTGTCATACAATTAATTGCTTTTTTTAAATAATATTTAAGTTCAAATGTCATACAATCACTAAATAATTGCATGCTAATATACACTATAAATAATAAAATAATTAAATCACTAAATAGTTGAAAAGTAATGAACTTTGATTTTGTAATTAGCCAAAAGCATCTCCACCTAAACCCTTTTTTTATTAGATTAAACCATAAACGGCAAGAGAATTAAGAATCATCACGAGAAGTATAATGGGTGCTTAAAGATTTCATTATTTAACAAACATATTTTATTTACAAAAAATATTTTAATTCTCACACTACGAATTCTATTGATTTTAAAGTGAAATCTTTTAAGATAAAAATAATTTATTTATTTTATAGGTTTTGTATTATAATTTCCATATATGAGCATATTTGATTAAAAAATATGAAGCACATAAAATAAATGTTTAATAATAGTTGAGTTTCGAACACTCGATTCTTACTAAATTTATAAGAGACGGTCATATTAGAGTTTTATGACAATTTAGCACATCAATTCACTTTTTTTAGCACGGTTTAAATCTCAGACTAATAGGTCTGACCTAATATGATTGAGATATGAGAAATTAAAATTTAAATTACTTCTTTTAATGAGTAGTATGGCTATAGACTCCTATACATTTAGAATCAGATCCATATAAGCGCTGGAAAAAATTAAATAGTCACCTGACAATAAAAAAAAAGAAATGTTCATGCTTTAGAAGACAAAAAAATAGAAATATAGAAAAGAAAAAGAGTGAATCAGAGGAACAGATCACTCATATAGACCAAAATCCTATTCTTTTATACATTTTAGATATACATTAAATGATTTTATAGTTTTTAAAACATTTATATTTTTGAGAGAACTTCCTATTCAAAAACAATTGCTCAATTTGGCTTATTTCGCTATTTCGCTATCCACCCCATCAATGCAAATATTTTTTAATCCATTTTCTCTAGTTTCATATAAACAATTAGCTTATTTTATTAAATATTAATAAAAAAAATTGAAAGAGTGTTGTAGTTGTTTTTTTTTATCGAAGAGTGTTGCAGTTGTTGATAATAAAACATAAGTGTTAGATTATATTATTTAAATTTATTTTAAAAAAAAAGAGATTATATTATTTAAATAAATGAATAAATAATGCGAATGCAAAATAAAAAAATCGTGATTTCTCAAAAAAAAAATCGTGGAGCAGAGTAAATCATCGGAGACTACAGTGATTAAATCTGAGCCGTTATTTTCATCAAACTGCAACCGTAGGATCTAGGGCGACAATCTAGTAAATTGCCCCTTTTTATATACTCTCATTTCACCGCCCAACACCGTTTTCTGGTTTCGCGAGCGGCTCCACACTCGAAAACCCTAGGTGAGAGCGATTGACAGAGGTTAAAAATGGTTCAACGACTAACATATCGGAAACGTCACAGCTATGCCACCAAATCGAACCAACATCGGATCGTCAAAACGCCCGGTATCTCTTCTCTCTCTGTTTCACTTTGTATACATAGATGTATTTGTGAATGCAATGACATTATTGGATCTCATGTTGTGGAGGTGTTGTTTTGTTAACGTTCTGAATTGAGTGTGGATATGAACAGGTGGAAAATTGGTGTACCAGACCACAAAGAAGAGAGCAAGTGGTCCTAAGTGCCCTGTTACTGGCAAGAGGATTCAAGGGGTATGTTATGCTTTACTCTTTATTTTTAGGAGTATAGAAATTGTAGGTTCAAGATTTTGGAATATCATAAATGCTTGTTTAGACGTTTCCTGATCTAGCAAGCAATTATAATGTCATGTTCACTTTATGTATTTGAATTTTGAGAAAGCTCAGGACTAGTATTAGTTTATAGTGTGAGATATGGGGATTGAAAACGTTTTTTCATCCTGCATTGCGGACTAAATTGATCAACTTTTTTGTGGACTGTCATTTGGGGGGTGGAGAATTTAAATTTTGAGTATATGAGATTGTGTGTTTTATTTGAACCATACAGAAAAATGAAATAAGGATGAGTAGCAGATGAGATTTTATATTGATAATATGATATTGCGATATCGAAATGCAGTCATCTAACCCACATTGTATTATAGGGTGATGGTCCCCTTCTAGGTCACAAACTCGTTATTGGATTATCAAAGCATGCCACCCGTAGTTTGTTCTGAACTGTTTTCTTTTCTTCTGGTATTATACTATTATTAGCAGGTACTACAGACTTGTATCCCAAATGCCAACAGGTTAGGAAATAACTTTCTTTTTCTATAATAGAGAGAGAATGTGAGATTGGTTGGCGGGAGGAGGCAATCTAAGAAGTTTCAGTCCTCGCCTAGAGACTTTTAACTATTGTTGCAAGGTTGTTACATGAACCAAATCCCTCAACCACAAAAAATAAGAACTGAGATTACTGGCCAAAGGAGCTTGTAGGTTTGTTATGCTTGCCATTGTATATTGGACCACCTTAAGTCTGACGTTTTATGGGAATTAAGTGATTTTGGACTGTTTGGTTGAATTTGTTAGAAAGATGCACATAAATCTAAATTCTTGGATCTTCTTGTGATTGAGCCAAAATTAATTTAGAATGTTAGAAGTTGGAAGTTGCTGTACTTGATATTCCATATTTTAATGTTGTAGTCTGGGAGAGGAGTTCATAGTATTGTATGATATTTGGGAGCTGTTTACTTTCTCTTTTACTTTTTTTTTAATAATTGTGATTATACTTTAAGTTCTGATATATCGCTACTGATATCTGCAGATCCCACACTTGAGACCTGCTGAATATAAGAGGTCAAGATTAGCACGTAACAGGAGGACTGTGAACCGGGCTTATGGTGGTGTGCTGTCTGGTGGTGCTGTTAGAGAGAGGTTTGTTTTTATGTGACCCCAAGAATTACAAATTTTTAATTTGTTGTATTGAGTGTTTTAAACTGAATTCTGTTGCACAGAATTATTCGAGCATTTTTGGTTGAAGAGCAAAAGATTGTGAAAAAGGTCTTGAAGATTCAGAAGGCAAAGGAAAAGCAAGCCTCTAGAAGTTAAGATTGAAATATCCAATGTCTTGGATGATTTATGGAAACAGCCAATGTTAGTGATTAAAGAAAAGTACTGAGGGCATTCCAATTTGAATCTTGTATTTTGTTTTTGGTTTGTGTGAACTATTTTTCTAAGCTTTATTTAGGAGTTACACTGCAATTTTGTTCGGTTTTTTTTTTATTTTTTATTTTATCTTTGATGCTTTCTTGAAGTCTTTCTTGGTTGACATGTCTAATGATATTACGTGGTTATTGCTATTACTGGGATATTTACAAGTTGTATATTGGTTTGTCTGGTTATCTTGATGAGCTTACATAGGGTGCCATTATTACATAAAAGGAAATTACTATTTAGTTTGTGTTTTAGTGAAACTAATAACTTAGTTTCCCTATTTTCAAAATTATGTTGATTATTTTGTTCATTTTTGTATTGTTAACATAATTGGGCTTATCAACGGTGGAGATTGGGAAGAAATTAACTGATATGATCCTTAACCCAAGAGCCTGTGTGTGACTTTCCAGTAGATTGTTGTAGCTGCCACACGACACCAGGAATTCCTCTAGCTCATAGGTACACGTTTGGAGTGATCCATGTCTTGGAAGGCTAACTTCCAGATATGCCATCTTTGTAGCAAAAAATTTCTGGTTCCAAAAGATTATTGTAGGAAATTCATTACCAGTTCTCCAGAGTTCAAATGGTTTCGTGGGTCCTCAATTCATGGATTAGTTGGACATCCATGTAGGGGCGTAGATTATTGTAGGAAATTCATTACCAGTTCTCCAGAGTTCAAATGGTTTAGTTGGTCCTCAATTCATGTATTAGTTGGACATCCATGCAGGGGCGTGCAGTTTCGAACCGAACTGATATTTCATAAATAATCAAACTTAATTGATATCTTTGATTTAGTTTGGTTTGACTCAATAATGATGTTTGAGATTTAAGAATGGCTTTATATATTCAGAGTATATTTTTATAAATTTGGTTTGTTATTCTCACTTATTTCTTTTTATTCCTTCTCTATTGTTTTTTTTTATATATAACTACCGTTTTACGCTTGTACCTTTTTATCATATTCGCGCTGGTTGTATAAATGGATGCGCATTATTCTTTTTTTATCAAGCGGTCATTTAATTCCATTTAGTGCCACTTGAACACGATTTCGGGCGTCATGAGATTTGTTGTTCCATGTGGGTTAATAGATATTTGAGGCTAGAGCTCTTGTGGACAAATTTACGTCTAGTTCGATTTGCCAGATAGACCCTGGGCTTGCATGAGATGTAGAGTTGCACATTGAGGTCTAACTGAACTTAGGCCTGGTCTTCCTAGTATGTGCTTTGTCAAGGCCTAGGTGTCTGGAGCCCAGCCGTCATCAAGTCCTTTTACCTGTTCATTAATTATTCTAATTTATGAGGGTAAACTTTAAGATCTCAATTATTACCGTGTAGCTTTAGGAGAGTTTTGTCAAAACGTCCCTTTTTTGCCTTTTTCCCATTTTAAACTTGTGCTCTTGCTTTTACTATGCTATCTTACTCTTTTTCTTTTCTATAATCTCTGATTTCCTAATTCGAGGTATGTCTTGCTTCTCTCATGACTTCTACTAGAATTTCTCATATGGTTGGTGTGGTATCTTCTGTCACTCCTTTTTTCTCTCACTATTTTTTCCGCGACTTCACTAACACTACAATCTTCAAAATTAGAGCTCCCTTGCCTAATGAACGAATAGCTCTCCCTAACCACCGCTGGTAGGCCTGGTAGACATTCAGCAAGGGCATGATTTGGTCTTTTTTGTAAAGCAACACGAGTTCAATCTCACCTTTCCGTTTATCCCTTTTTCATCGACCTTTTTTTGTCACTTTAAAGTGACATCTCGAATGTTATCTCCTAACTCCATCTTGTTCATGTGCTACTTTGAGTCTATTTACTTGTGTTAGGGTTTCGCCCCCTCCCTCAAGTTGTTCTGAACCTTCTTCCATCTGGTCAAATGTAACCACAGGTTCTATTATTTCGACTCCCGAGCTGGGTTGTCAATATTCGCGCAGTATAAGAATTCTATCAAGGGTTGGGCAGAACAGTTTGTTGTCATTGAGCTGAAGGAGAGTTCGAGAATCAATTGAGACATTGACCTCTCCTAGGAGAGATTCCTTAGGGCTATAACGACTTCCTTAGGTTAATCCTAGTAGACCAAATCTGCCTTCTTCGATTGACCTCTGCAAGGAAGAAGTATAACGTCGAGAAGTGCATATTCATGTCTAACCTTCGGGACTGCCAAGAAGTTGGTCCTTTTGATTTTTTTTTTATGTTCTTTTTTGTTATTTTGAGTTCTAATGAACTGATTTTTCCTTTTTATTTTCTGGCGTGCTAATGGAACCATCAAGCTCCCCAAGGACTTTGCTTTGTCCCGGAAGAGTATAAAGGAGACTTTGGCTGCTTTCAAGGCCAACAAGTCTGTCGCAAATGTGACTTCAGAGTTTTTTCAGGCTGCAGCTCCTGCATCTTCAGCTTGCCGCTCTACTCCTACCCCCACGCCTTCTCTAACTCTGGTGCCGGTGTCGGGGGGTTCTCATTCTACAGTCTCCAGGATGTCGGTCTCACCTAAGGCGCTGGCCTCTTCCAAGGCTCTACCCGCTCCGAAGGAAGTCCCAAAGGAGCCCATTGTGGTTAGCGAGTTGGCGTACAGTAGTTCGGAGGAGGGTATCAGGTCTACTCCCTTGGAAGTCCCTCTGATCAAAGTTGTGAATGCCATTACCATTGAGGGCAGGGTTGCTAAACACGCTAGGACTTCAGAACCCTCAGAGGGCCGCTCCTTCTCCTCCCGTTGATAAGCGTAAAAAGATAATGGAGAATTTGTCTTCTGCCCCGGATAACGAGCTATTGAACATTGCCGAGGTGACTGCTAAGTTGATGCCATCCTTTATGGCCGAAATGTTGTGTGTAGGATGTTTGGGGGGTCCTAGTTGCTTTTGACCCTGCTTTCTAGCCTTTATTAGCCATTTGGCCTGTGCCACCAAATAGCAGGCAGTCTTCAGCTTGCGTTCATTGGAGACTCTTGGGGACAGTCTGAGGGAGATTTTCCTCATGGTAAGTTGTTTGTCCTTCTTGATAGTGTTTTTGGATTTTTGGTTTGTCTAACTTTATTTTTTCTCTTTTCAGTGGCAGTCCTTTGGCATGTTCATACAGATCGATGCCCGAAATCGATCTCTCCAGAGCTCAATGGACCGACGTATTGAGGAGGCACACCGGGATAAAAATCTGACAGCTACGGGTGAGGCTGTTGGCACATTATCAAGTTCAAGAGTCAAGTTGAAGACCTCACTAAGCAGCTCGGGGAGCTATAAGAGGAGGTTGCCAAATCATCCCAACGGGTTTCTGCAGTGGAATCTCAGCGAAATAAAGCCCTCGTGCAGTTGCCTGTTCTAGAGGAGACTCGTCGTCAGCGCGATAAGGCCTAGGCTCAATGCGACAAGGCCCTGGCTCGCACTACTATCCTTCAGCAGGAGCTCAACAAGCATATCAACAACCTGAAAGGCCTGACTTCGGCAGCGGAGTAGTCTCAACTTTAGCAGCAGCAACTCCATTAAGAGATTTTCGCCCTGGAGGAGAGTGTGCTTCCTTGCTGGGGGATGCCAAAACTGCTGAAGACAGGTTTCAGCAGGCCTGTGAAGTGTGGCTGTAGGAGTACAAGAACTCCAAGAAGCTGAGGGAGAGAAGTCAACTGGCTTGTGAAGTGCGGCTGCAGGAGTATAAGGACTCCACGTGTAATACCCGGCTCGAGTCCGGCCTCGGAATTCCTGTCGTCTGGTGGAATCTCGGGTGTCGGAACCCTCGAGAAGGGTAAGACATATGTTTTCATGTGTGTTTTCAGAGTTTTGAATGTTTTCACGTGTGAAAAGCAACAAGGGAGAAATGCAAAGGTTCGGCCGCCGAAGGTTACTTTCGGCCGCCGAACATTGCATGGTTTCGGATTCACGTTCGGCTGCCGAAGGTGGTCTGGCTAGCCACCTATTTAAGGGCCAAAGGTCGGTGGAGGGAGGATATTTCTCCTCCCCTTGCAGCCAAAGGTGAGCCAAAACCTTCTCACGTTGACTTTGATGATTTTCATGTTTTTCACCAAATCCTTCCAAAGTTTTCGAGTGTTGTTGTTGTTGTGACGATTTGAGCAAAATAACCAAGTTTTGAAGTTTGGAGCTTTGAGAGAGGATTTCTCCATATCTCCACGTTAGGATCCTTCATCCTCAAGTTCTTTAAGAGGTAAGTGAAGATCCTGAGCTTCTTTGATGCTTTTTAAAGGTTTTATGAAGTTTGTATGGGTAGTATACATGTTTAGGTTTAGATGAGGTTTTTGGTGATCTTTGGTGTTTAAGCATGTTTAAGTGTTATGTGCTATGTTTGTTTGGGGTTTAGGGTAGTTTTAGACCCCTTTGTGCGGATATATGTATATGTGCTAGTTGGGAGTAGTTGCTATGCATTTTGGGTAAAGTTTTGGGTGAGTTTGCATGAAATAGAGCAGGGTTCTGCCCAACGGGCAAAGTCAGGTTCGGCCGCCGAAGGAAGGTTCGGCCGCCGAACCCCTTGTGGAGGTAGTTTCGGCTGCCAAAGCTTGCCCCCGAACATTTGGACTTTCGTCTCTGGAGGCAAGGTTCGGCCGCCGAAAGTGCCGCCGAAGGTTGAGTTTCGTCTCTGGACGAGACTTTCGGCTGCCGAAGGTGCCGCCGAACATGCATGAGTTTCGTCTCTGGAGAGGGGTTTCGGTCGCCGAACCTGCCGCCGAAAGTACCCTGTCCAGCTTTCTTTTGCATGTTTTATGTGATTGTTTGGGGGATCTTGTAGAGGGTTTTTGGGGAGTTTCTGAGAGATGTTCTGGAGTTAGTTTGGTTCCTCATATGAGTCCACCTGTGTAGGTACGGACCAGAGGAACCCCAGAGAGCAGCAGTGAGCACTGCTTCAGAACCTGCAGAGTTAGTACAAAGTCAGCCAGAGGTGAGTGGAACTTCTCTTTTCAGAACTAAACTATTTTGAGCATATGTCATGCATCATAAGAGTATAGTAGGGTGTTTGCATTAGTTTCACGAAGTTGACGCATTGCATAATACGATGTGTATGAGGTTGTGGATAGACCAAGGCGACTCCAATAGCCCAAACTCTGTTATAAGACCTGGCCGGGCCAGGCAGCCATCTGTAGGTAAGACCTGACTAGATCAGGCAGCAGAGATAGTAAGACCTGGCTGGGCTAGGCAGGCAGAGTGGTAAGACCTGGCCGGGCCAGGCAGATTGAGGTTGTAAGACCTGGCTAGACCAGGCATCCTTTGAGTGGGATTGTTGGTGGTCATGTCTATCCCTGAGATGATGTGCTGTAGTGCATGCCATGAGATCATGTTTTCACCTTATGGTTACTAGTTCTGCTCATTGAGCTTGTATAGCTCATCCCTCTCCCATATCCCCCAGGTTTGCAGGTTCAGAGTCCAGAGGGAGTCCAGCAGGGTTTGCAAGAAGAAGAGATATGTAATAGCTAGTATGGACATAGACATGTACATGTAAAGAGATAATGTATAGTGTGTAGCTTTGTGCTTGACTTATAAGAGTTGTAATCCCTTGTTGTAGTCACATGATCAGTTTATGTATGTTTTCTTTTATGAATATGAGAAAACCAGGCTTAACATTATGAGTAGAGAGATCAGAAATAGTGCATGCACAGGTTAAGCCCTGGAGGAAAGAACAGTTTTTTATGGTTTGACAGAAAATGTAGGATCATGTATGGGATTTCACAGGTACACAGACAGTATAGCAGGCTTACTACGGATCCCGGCGACCTTAAGTCGATCTGGATCCTAGTGCCGGTAGCAGTTCGGTTTCCGGGCTGTTACACCACGGAGCTGGGGGAGAGGATATATAGGGAGGCCTTCCGCATGTTCCTTTAGGCTTTAACCAAGGCCTTCAAGCTGCTCGTGATGCCCCCTCTTCTCCATTAACTGATCTGCGAGCTCTTGAAGTCGATTCTGACAGCAAGGAGGTCTGCTATGGAGAGAATGGCAACCCCCTTCCTAAGATCCCCTCTCCTTTACCTTCTGTACAATGGGAGAGCAATCCTTCTAGGCCCCACAGATGATTTAGTTAGTTCTGCTCCCACTTCCCCTGCTGTTTCTGTAACACATTCCATAGAATAATTGAATAAATAAATTTTTGAGTTTTTCTATTGTTTTCAGGCCGTTTGGTTGTTTTATTTTTCCTATCTTTTAATTTTATTTGTATTCCTATACTTAAGTTATTTTTTGCGTATGTTGCCTGTAAATAATGTTGGGCTGTCTGTTTGATAATTTACTCGTGAAAAATGTCTAACTTGTGGCGTTTTGACTTTTGTTTATTGGAGATCTTGATTTTTGTGTTGAATGTCTTGGTTTTCCATGACCTCTACTCCTCTAGACCTTTTAGAAGGCCGAGTTGTAAGTTCTTTCTCCGGGTTGGTTTAGCGCCAAAAGCCAATTTTTTGAGGTCAGTGTGCTTTGCGATTGCCCCTAGTTTTTATATGGTTTTCTATTTTGGTTCATATTGTTTCAAGGCTTTATTTTTGCCTTACTTGTAATTCAATATTTATGGTGCCGGGGTCCATTTCTGAGATCAACGTCTTACCTGAATTTTATTTTGGTTTGGCATCGGTGGTACCAAAGTCTATTTTTGAGATCGACACTATGCCTTACTTTTATTTCTGGTAGGGCATTAGGGATGCTGAGGTCCCTTTTCGAGGTCGGCACCATACCTTACTTTATTTCTGGTTGGGTATTGGGGGTGTCGAGATCCGTTTTTGAAGTCGGCACCATGTCTTAGTTTTATTTCTTTTAGCTTTTAGCTTTGCTAGTATGGTGACTTTAGTTCTTTTTTGGTCTTCCTTTAGGTCTTAACTTTCTCAACTCGGATTTGTGATGCCGGCGATCTATTTCGGAAACCGGTCATCCACCTCATTGGATTCTTCACTTCTTCAACTCGGTTTTATGGTGTTGGCGGTCTGTTTCTAATGTTCGCCTATCTTATTGGGTCTTCACTTCCTCAACTCAGCTTTGTGGTGTCGGCGATCTATTTTTGAGACCGGTCACCCACCTCATTGGGGTCTTCACTTTCTCAACTCGATTTTATAGTACCGACAGTTTATTTTCGAGACCGGTCACAACTAAGGTCTATTTCCAAGACTGGTGTTCACTTCCTCAACTCGGTTTTATGGTGTCGACGGTCTATCTCTGAGACTGGTCACCCACCTCATTAGGGTCTTCACTTCCTCAACTCGGCTTTGTGCTACCAGCGGTCTATTTCTGAGATTGGTCACCCACCTCATTAGGGCTTCATTTTCTCAACTCGACTTTGTGGTGTCAGCAATCTATTTTCGAGATCAATCACCCACCTCATTGGGGTATTCCTTATTTGTCAGAAGTTTTTGAGAGTATAAAAGAAGCTTTTTATTCACTTTTTTCAATATTACAGTTACATTGTACATCTATTAGAAATACCTCTTTAGGTGCTAGATGTTTCAGGTGTGGGGCTCAGAGTTCCCTTACAGATCTTCAATTCTGTATACTCCTGGTCTGATGACTTTGGTGACTATAAACAATTTTTCCCAAGTTGGTGCTAGCTTCCCGATAGCAGCCATTTTTCTCATGGCTTCTAGTCTTCTTAAGGTTAGGTCTCCAACTTTTAGTTCCCCTCATATTATAGTACCGAGTTGCTTTCTGCTGATAGGCAACTGTTCTCACTTGTGCTTCATCCCTAATTTCTTCTAGGGCGTCCAAGTTACTTCTTAGTTTTTCACCATTGAGGTTTTATCATTAAACTGAACCCGATGTGTAGAGATTTTCAGCTCTATGGGAACTACGGCTTCTGTCCCAAATGCTAGTGCGAATGGGGTCTCCCCTATCGGTATCCGAGGTGTAGTCCAAAATACCCACAGAATGCTATGCAGCTTGGATGCCTAGTTCTTTTTAGCACTGTCTAACCATTTCTTCAGCCCTTGAAGGATAGCTCAATTCGTCATCTCGATTTGGCCATTTGTCTGTAGATGAGCTACTGAGGAAAACTTATGCCTTATCCCCGTGTTTCTTGTAAAATTCTGGAAAGAGTTGCAATTGAATTGCTTTCCATTGTCCGATATGAGCGTCCTGGGTATCCCAAACAGGCAGATGATGTTGTCCCATACAAAATCTATCACTTTTCGAGCTATGATGGTGGGCACAACTTCTGCCTCAGGCCACTTGGAGAAATATTTCACGGTTACGATCACAAGTTTCTTCTGCCCCACAGTCTTAGAGAATGGTCCCAGAATGTCTATCCCCCATTGCAAGAATGGCCATGGACTTGATATATTTGACTGTGGCATAGCCAGGCTGTTGATTGCATTGGCGAACCTTTGACAGATGTCATACTTCTTTAGAAACTCTCTCCGCAGGAACTCCGACAATGAATTTGCTGATAAATATGTTTGCTAGGTCTATAAAGTTCCTGATGCTCCCCGACTTCAGACTGTTGAACCATGCTCGGGCTGGTCCTGTTAAGGTGGTTGGAAAGACCTTACACATCAGGGCATCCGAGTGAGTCTGCAACTCCATGAACGTCTTGTTGTTCAAAACATGCTCCTGGGGATTTTTCGTCCTGTCATAGATTGTCAAGGTTGGTATCATGAACTTTTTTGGTATTGTTTCTTGTTGAATCCGTCTTACAAACAGTGATGAGGTTGGCAGTAGGGGACTATTGTTGTCTCGTGCCTCCAGCTCTGTCAATAATTGTTCTTTCAGTCTCTCTAACTTCCAATCTACATCAGTGTCTTCCCTTCTAGGCTTTTTCCTCCAGGTGGTAGTTTCTTTCTAACTCTTTACTCTCCAACCTTTCTACGGGTTCGAAAAAGTAACTTCCAGCTCTATCATTCTCAATGAATTCCCTTGCTTCTGCTATCCTGCCTCTTGCTCGAGTTGCTGGCTCGTTTCTTCGACTTGCTTTCCCGTTTCCATCTTCTATTCTCCTATTACTTGTTGGGAGATTTAATAGTTTAACGTGTACTGGAACTCATTGAAATTGAGCCTTACAACTACGGGTGGTCTTTTCAATGGAGTGCTGAACCCTCTTTACTATAACATCTGGTCTAGCCTCTATTATTTTCTTAAAAAATATGTACTCGTAGGTTTATGCCCTTCCTTGAGTTTTAAGGGCTATCAGCATCAGCCCATGTCCGACTTCACTTTGCTGCTTCTCCATTTTCGTTCCTTCTCTGCGTTTCATGGTTCCTTTCAGCCTTTTATAGGGTTATTTTAAGGAGAAAAATAAATTATTTGAAAAACAACGGTCAAATGCTTGGGGCAAAAAGACTCGAATCTTTTATTACATGGAAATAATTTGAGATCCTATATTTTTCAAAGACTATTTAGGATTGAGATTAAAATTAATTTATTAAATACTACTGAAAAAGTAATTTAAATTTTAAAAATCAATATTATTACATTTCCTATATATTATTTGCATTAAATACCCTTTATTTTTTAATAATATAAATCAAGAGTAGTAGAAAATAATTTGTATTTTGAAAAATAATTTATTTGAAAGACATGTTTCATATATAAACTATTGACTTTCATGGATCAACTTTAATTTTTTAAATGCTTACTGATGATCTGAGATCCAGAAAATATGGTTTTACAGTGAGTTTTTGAATTTAGAAAAAACTTAGGCCCCCAAGAAGAGAATGTTTCTTCCTTTTATCTGTTTCCGTTGTTTGTCAGTGACGTGGTCTGGCTTCCATTGGGCCACTTGTATTTGCCATACTGATATAATCGTACGAGAATATCAGATTCCTGCCCCATGCGTAACGGCCTCTGATTTCTCCCGGGCGCGCATGTGGATGGACCCACAAGGCGGATGGGTCGATCCCCTTCTTGATTCTGAGCTGGACCCAAAGATTGGATTAAAGTTGAGTCCAGATAGGATTTGTTTGATGGGCCGGACCTGGTTCATGTGGGAGACTTGAAGGCCTCCAGATAATGGACTATTGTCATGGGTCTGGCCATAAACCGGGGTGAAGAAATTCAGCAGGCATCGCTTACAAAAAAAAAAAAAAAAACTAAAGATTTTGGAAGGAGAACTCATATATATATATATAGTTAGAAAATCTCAATTATCAAACATGAAGCAATAGAATAAAAGGTGAGGCTTTTACATTGGTACTGTTACTGCAAGAAAAGGGCAACCTTAATTGATTTATTACAACCAATATCTCAAGAAGAAATGAACTTGAAAGTTGATTCCATTAAGTTCGAATTTGAAATCTCGAAGATCTGAAAACAACTTCAATATCAATGAATTAAAACCAATACATATAACTTTTATCCTTCATGTTCTCATAGCCTTAGGCTGAACCACACACTTGGAAGATAACAACATGTCCACTTCCTTTATTAGCCATTACCTAAAGATCATCTAGCAATGATTATCTGTATTTGGTGAACTTGCCTTGTTTAAAGTGATTACAGATGAACTGCTCATAATATCAGCTGGGTAGGTTTAGTACAAATTAGCATTGCTGTTAAAAAAAAAAAAACCATTAATTGCTGAAAATTTTGGATTCAGATTTGTTACAAAGTTCTAAAGTTCTAAGGCAACAAAATTCTATATTTTAATTTAAACAGAATAATTCTCTTTTTTCTTTTTAAACATAAAAACTTTGAACTACGTACTACTTGATTTAACTATATAGTAATGTCCTCAAGTATAACACTCAGCTGTGGAAAAACTTGTGGACATCTCACTAGAACATGAGGAAGAATCCCAAACCAAGTTTGGCTTCCATGTATCGCCCATACTCATAGGCAAACTGAAGGGAAATCCAATAGAAGGGACTGTCTCCCATTGATCATTGATATGTGTCGCGTTCGGATTCTTCATCGGTGCATGATCATCTCCATTGCCAGCATTCACTTGCATCACTTGGGGCAAACAAGTTAATGAGAAGCCATTGCAATGATCTTGTGGCCCTGCAAAGTCTAAGCTACTATCTGTGGCTACCTTATGATATCCAATATCTTCAAGCATTGAGGAAGACATGTTTAACAGCACAGAAGAAACATCAACAGTGCATTTTGCAGGAGCTAGTGTTTCAATGGGAGAAAAGAAAAAATTGTTAGTCAGATCTCCGTTTGAAATGGGAAGATGGTGAGAGAGTTTGATTGGCAATGAACTGTTATGATTCACGGGCTTGAAGGAGGAAAAGTCTGAAGGAGAGAAACTAGTAATAGACGAGTGTTGTATCTCATGATTGTTGTAGTTCAACTGGATGCCTGTACTGGTTTCTGTTGCGAGTGGCATGTTTTGTGAACTAAAGTGATGATGACTAGTTTGTGAGCCTTTGGAAATTAAAGAAGAAGCTGAAGGTTCAGGTAGTGGAGAAACCCAAGGATTTGACAGAGCTCTTTGTGCTGTGGAGTTTGTTTTCTTGAATATCCTGCATATTGCCCATGAGTCCTGCAAGTCCAAAGATTAAGATGTAATTATCAAAATCTGAATCTTAATAATGATAATGAACTGTATAACATGATCTATATTTTCAGATTACTTGGAAACTAAATACTTTACATTGGCAGGAATGGTTTTGTCGATGAATCTCTTGGGTGGTGCAGAGTCTGCGAGACAAGGCAACCGAAACTCATGCATCATCCAATCTGTTTTGATCCCTTTGGCAGCTCTACCTTTATAGAAAACAAGGGATTTCTTCAAGCCAATGCACTTGTTCCCTTCTGACGAGTAAATAGGCCTGTCGGTTCCGGTGGCTTTCCAAAACCCAGCTCCGGTAACCCTATTAGGCCTTGCGCTATTTCTATATTTCCTGTCCCTGGGGCAGTAGAAATACCACTCCTTTTCTCCAGTCGTTGCTAACTCTGCATACAGAAACTAAACATAAGTAACCAGTTTTGGTCGTAAAACATGGGATATATAGTAGAAGTTTATCTTACTTGGAAGATCCCAGGGATCGTATTTGTAGATGTCAAGTTGCTTGATAAGCTCGATCGAGAGAGGCCGCTGTTGAATCTTCCTCTTCAGATAAAACCCTACAAGCTCCTCATCTGTTGGGTGAAATCTAAACCCTGGTAACATCACTTCGTCTATCTTATCAACATCATTTCTCTCATCCATGTCTCTCTATCTCTCCCTCTTAGATCAACAAGCTCCAATCTCAAAATTTTGTTGCAAAAATGAACTAGAAACCAAAATAAACGAAACCCAGAAGTGCAAAAGTAGAGAGCTGCTTTCTAAGTGGAAGAAGACAGAGATTCAAACAGTGAAAAGCAAACCCTAGGGAGCACAGATTTCAGAAGAGAAGTGAAGTGAAAGCGAGAGCTAGCAAGTTGACAATGAATCAGTATTCACTTAATTTGAAGGCAATATATGCTTCCCGAGAAGGGTTCTGCCTCCGAAGGATCAGCCGCCTTTTCTGGTGACTTTAAAAGAAAGAGTGTGTGTGTTTTGCGAGGATCGCGTTGGCTCACAAGGGAAGCTCTAATGGCAAAGCTCTTGATAGAACAACAACCAAGAAAAAAAAAACCCCAAGTCAAGAAATTGGATTTTTGAGTTCAAGACTTCTCTTAATGTTTCTTACACCACTTGATGAAACCTTAATGAATCCATTAAGGTTTTTCTTTTTGTTTAATCCAAATTGAGGAATCTCAAGAAACTCAAAATTAGCAGCTAAACATTGGGATACTAAACCAAGTTTATTTTTTTATTAATATCCCATTAATCACATTGATCCCATGAGAGTTTTTCTCTATCAACTGCAAATCAAGACAAAGAAAACCACATATATAAAAAATTTATATTTGGTCTTTGTTTGAATTACAGATTGGTAAGTGGACCTGAACCAACTTCCAAGACATAAACTTAAAATTATATTCAAATGTGAAATTCCTAAAAGATTAATTTAAGATTAAAGAAGTGATTTAGAATCTCAGAATCCGAAAATCCGGCTTCTATTCCATTCCCTCATCTTCTATTCTACTGAACTTGTCAGATTGATATTTCATTTATAATTTGTATTATTTGCAGATACTACCATGCAACCGTGTGATGTGAAGTCTTGAAGCTGAAGTGCCCGAAGGGGACCACGCCTGCCCTTTTAGGACATTGTTAGGGCATCTGTGTTGACCCTTTTGAGAGAGAACGGGCAACCCATTTGTCAATCACCATTCTGTATATTCTTGACTTTGGGTTCATTGACTATAATACAGAAATTTCTGTTCCATTTTGAACCCTAATCACATCTAAAGTCTGTCATGGACTCAAGGAGTTGGTAAGGATTGCTGTCTGAAAATTTTAATTTTTAATAAACTACCACATTTAATCCTTAAATTTGTAATAAAAATTTAAAATATTAATCTTACGTATTAAGAATATATACATGAATTGATATATCTGAATAATATTTTATTATTTGTTTTTCTTTTAAATCACATATATTTATGTGTATTATTAATAAAAATAATATCTATTATCAATAAAAATCATAAAATATATTATTAAATAAATTTTAAATAGTTTAATCACCGATTTTATAGATAATTGAATCAAAACTTAAATTATTAATTAAATTTAATGTTGATTAACTGAAATTCATGTTTTAATATTTTAACTGCAATCAAATAGTACAAGATTTAATATTGGTTTCACATGAGAGTAAACCTTGAGCCCTAAGCAGCAGCTGGTTTTAGTTGTTTTCACATAAATAGTTCAAATAATGAGAGAAGGGTTTTAATAAAAATACAATTTGATTGCTTATCTAATTTTAATTTTAATAATTAATTAAAATTATATTTAAATAAAAATACAATTTGATTGTTTTTAATTAATTTTCTAATATATATATAGATATATTAAATTAGTAATTAAAAAGAAAAAAATTCACTCATTGTTAAAAATTTTTAATCTGGAGCTGATGAAATTAATCCTCATAGAAACTAGAAATCTTCACCGGGCCTTTTTCTTTTTTCGAACCCTTAGCATCATTAATTTTATTTTCTCTTCGTCCACTTTGAGGTATATATTAAAAAAAATTTTAATTTGTTTCACTTAGTGATATTTTTAAAAATTCAAAAAAAATTATTTTTTTCAACTTTATCACTTAGTCTATATAATTCTCAGCATCTATTTTTTTTTCCCTCATACCACATTTCTCTATAAATATAAGAAATATACTATAAAAGTATTTAATTAATTATTTTTTTATAAAAATAAAATTATTTATTATCTTAATCGTTATACGAAAAATCTTAAATACCACTTTAAAATGGAAGAAAGGAGTACTACATAAATTTAATTTATAGTCTACTTCTTCACACTAAGTATTGCTAAGTTGCATTGATCAAAGGCATTTAATCTTTTAAAAAAATGTTTAATTTCGATTTTGAGTTTTTTTAATCAAAATTTCACTCCCTTTTTCAAATAGGATAGCACCCTCTATGGAGGCATGTCTAAAAAAATTGCCAAGTAGTGGTTGGTTAAGCAAAAGAACTAGTTTTTAAAAAAAAAAATTTAAAAAAAAAAAAAAAAGCAAAACAAGTAGTGAAAGGGCCATGAAAATTTTGAGGAAACAAAAAGAAAAAAAGAAAAGGGCCATGAAATTAATGGGTAAGGTGAGAGAGTCAAATGCGAAACTTGGGACTCCAAATTCAGTGAAACTCCCAAAATGTAGCCCTCGGTTGGAGCCATTTTTGTCTGTTGCTTGACCTAGGGTTTGCTACCCAACCCAAACGTGTAATTAAAGCTATAAAAAAAATGGTCAAACTCTTCAAACACAATCTTCTCTACCTCTTTCTACGTGAAACATTAACCCCTCTTTGCTAACTACAATAATGTAAGTTTCAAGTCCGATTAATTAAGCTCTTAATTGAATTTTACATTATATTTCTTCACCCCAATCCTTTCTCCTCCATTTCTTCAACCTTCATTATTTTGGTTTCACAACAATTAAATGAAGTTATTTAATGCTATACGACTTATTAACTCAAAATTCAACCCTACTTGTTGCAAAATTCCATGGTGGTGGAAAAAGAACATTGTGAAATTAAGTTTTAAAAAAATTTAAAATTAATTAAATTAAAAATATTGAATTTAATCAAACTACTACAATAAGTTGATTCTTTTTTTTTTTATCATGACTTAT